>NC_134403.1:163389816-163735316 GCF_038048845.1 Mixophyes fleayi | reverse complement strand
CAGATGCTCTCCGTCAGGGCAACTTATGCCCTTGTCTACTCCAAGTAAACCTTGGTCGCACCTGTCAATGGATTTCATTGTGGAATTACCCTGGTGGTCCGGTCACAATACTATCTGGGTGGTGGTAGATCGATTTAGCAAGATGGCCCACTTTCATTGCTCTGACAGGTCTACCCAATTTTCAAACTCCGGCCTTGCTATTATTCGCCATATCTTCCGCCTCCACGGTCTGCCTGAAGATATTGTTTCTGACCGAGGGTCGCAGTTCATCGCTCAGTTTTGGAGATCTTTCTGCAACCACCTTGGCATCAACATCAGTCTATCTTCTGCCTATCATCCGCAGTCAAATGGACAAACAGAAAGAGTCAATCAGTCATTGGAACAATTCCCTACGATTTTATATTTCCAAATTTCATAACAATTGGTCTTGGATTCTCGACTCGAAGAGGGTTCAGGGACAAACTCAGTTTCTGATGCATTGGAAGGGCTACGACCCAGAGGAACGCTCTTGGGTCCCTCAGAGACGGCTGCACGCTGACAAACTCCTCAAGGAATTCTTTAAACAGTTCCCTGGAAAACCTGATTGTCGGGGTTCCTCGACCCCTCTTCAAGGGGGGGTACTGTTACGAGCCGCTGCAGTGCTCAGCCGCCGCAACTCTCTTACCTGCATCCCGGCCGTCACTATGACGACCGGGACGTCACTTACGGGTCTCGTCCCGTCCGATACCTAGGCAACGGTCGGGAAGCTGTAGTAGGTAGCGCCGCGTCCCGGCATTAGGTACAGCCAGGCGTGTGCGCAATTATTTCAGGTACCATCTATTAGCAGCCCCTGTGGCTGATTTCATTGCCCTACTCCCATTGACCAGTATTGGCATTTAAGGCAGTGAGGGCTTAGCCTCCCTGCCAGTTATAGTTCCTGTTCTCAGTGCTGTGTACTTGCCTGCTCCTGTGCCTTGTATCTATTTCTATTTTGGATTCCTGTGAATGACCCTTGGCTTCATCTATTGGATTGGATTGTTTGCCTACTGCCCTGACCTTTTGCTTCATTACTGGATTCTCCTTGTCTTCTGCCAGCCCTGACATCTTGCCTGACCCCGATCACGTTACCTGCTTCGGACCCTGACCACGGCTTGTTTCCTGACCACGCTAGATGCTTATCCCGCTTCTCTGCGCTACGGTACGTTCATACATCTGTACTACCTTGAGTATAAGACCTGGGGGCATCCGTGTACCTGTGAGCATAACGAGTTCTACGAGAAAGGCGGCTGCTAAAGGAGAAGACCTCTCCGTCTGGTTCTACAGGTTTATGATTAGACCATTAGCCGTAACAGTATAACCCACATTGATGCAGATTTGCTTGTCAAACATCTGTTTTAACAAGACAATGGAATTGAATTTGACAGAATTTGGCATATTGGTCACTTAACCAGCAGTCAGTTGACAGCTGTCAGTTGGCAGCACTAGGATCATGGAATGAGTTAAAAAAAACTCCCCTCCGAAAAAGGCGGTTTGGTGCCAAAATGTACTAGAACAAAGGCTACAGAAGATTCTTGTGAAAAGGTAGAGTAGCCAAAATGGATGGCTAGAGTCTAGTGAATATTTGCTGGCTGTGAGTTGTGCTCTCTTGGATAATGGAGGATCTTCCAACATAGAGCCATTGAGAGCTGTTACTTAAATATTGCTTGAGGGATGTTTTCAGCAAAATTATGTGAAAGCCAGATGTAAGCCAGAGTGTGGTAAATGACCTAGCTTGCCACTGGTCATGAAATGTCAGCAGGACTCATATGAAGACAGAGAAGTTTAAGATTAGTTTGGTCTGCTATGTTCAAGTTATTTAAGTGAAACAAGTGAGACATCATGATCAAATTGTATTATACAGTACCTCTAACCAGGACTGTAATAATGCTAATTGAGAGCTTTTATGGTGCTGTCTTAAAGAAAAATGTAATCTTTATCTACTTATCTGCTGCTTTGGTAAAACCTTATGCCACAAGCAAAGATAACAATAACTCCACAAGGTTATGCAGATTTAGCCCTGTGTTTCTTATTTCTAGGCCGGTAGAATTCTTCCGTTCAATACTTCTGGGATGCAAACCTTCACCCATTACAGCGGTATTAGTAGACATATAAAAGATGATCAAGGACCAAGGGCACAATGTTAAACCGTGCAAAATGGCATTGTCCTTGGGACCACCCACTCACCCATATGTTGAAAAGGACATGCACATTGGTTAATGGACCAAGCACTTTAGTGACAGGGACTGCCCCCTTTGTGGCTTAAGTGCTTATTTTGCTTGGGCCCCCACAAAGGTAAACATTTTTATTTGTTGATTGCTCAACTGGAGAATAAATAGGGATGTTAACAAATTAATTATGGACATTTAGATTGCAGTGGTCATCTTCCTCAATGGCGACAAATCACCACCCTCATCATCATCCTCATCAAAGATGTCTACATCAGTTACAATTTCAGTCTTACAATATTTATAGGCGGTGCACCATAGCAGTGTGGAGCTGCTATTCTTAACAGTTGTTCATGTGACTGGTTTACACAAATTCTTAGACGTAACTAAGAATATTTTAATGTATACCAAAAAAGTTGGATTATGTTTTAAAATTTTGGACCTCAGAGTGCCACATTATACAAATTTAACTTATGCCCCCTACTTGTTTTCATGGTTATTGGTACATATGTGTGGGAGCACCACTGCTATGATACTCAGGTTGATATCAGTAATAGGGTATTTTATTTGAAATCAACCATTTAGGAGTAGCTAGGTCTACTCAGTGCGATATATATGTATAGTAGTGTCGGCATCCGTAGACATTATTTAACAGATAATGAAAGAATAAGAACACAATGTTAAATGGCGCAAGATTACATTGTCCTTGGGCCCACTCACCCGGTGTTATACATACAAATGTTCAACAGCTGCAGGACTGACATAATATGATTGGTGGGTAGCCAAATAGACAGGTTTGTAAAGTTAACAATATAATAACATTGACAGTATTATTAGGGCAAAAATATATACAGTATTTATTATGTTGACAATTCAAATAAAGACAGTATTATCCCTAACCATATCCCTCTCCCTAGCCCTGTCCCAGCCCTGTCTCTATCCCTAATGCCTGATCCTAAACTTGTCCCTAACCCTGTTAATAATGCTGTTGACATTTGAATTGTCTACTTAATCATACTTTCCACCAGGTGAATTGGTGATCTAATAATACTGTTGACACCTGAATTGTCAACTAATGTTGTTGACTTTATAAATGTCATATAATTGAATATTTAGCTGTCAAATACATAGCATTTTACTGTTACTCAAGCTGACAGACCAAGGCCAAAATGTAAAATAGTGCAAGATGGAATTGTCCTTGAGCCCAAATACCCACCCATATGTTAAAAAGGACATGTACATAGTTTAACTGACCAAGCACTTCAGTGGTAGGGGCTGTCACTTTTGTGGCTGAAGTGCTTTATTTGTTTGGACCCCCACAAAAGAGCACATACTGGTTGTGGGTTGATGAACCGGACAGAATAGATTGCTTTTTTTAACATACTACTAAGATCCATTATCATCATCACACAATATTAATTCATCCCCACTGGAATCTACACATTCTGTTGGCAATTGTCGGCAAAAATGGTATTTGTCATACAATTTGTAGTTCATTTTGATGTACATTAGTTTTTCTATATTTTTGTCTATATCTTCACCATTCTACTAAGAAAAGGTGTATCCAATTGAGACGCGCTAGAGGTGTCAATACATTTGGGCATTCCTTTTAAGCCTAACCAGATGACATTAACTTTCACATTGCTGTGCTGCTGTGCTGTTTACTCACCGTCAGCGTGACTTTTAGAAAAGGGAAGTTTTTTTTCTGGCAGTAACATTTGGAGAAGAAGCTGAAGCAGGGAACGTGTCATATGCAATTTGAGCCGACAGCTTGCTCACAAGGAGCTGTTTACCTCTGTAAAAATTTGTGTCATTTTTAAAGAAGACATTACATATGACTTAAACCTAGGATCCAGCATGTAGTGATCCAATTTCAAGATGTTGCAAACCCTTGAGTCCTGGCAAAGTGAATCGAGAACTTGATCCACAAGGCTGACATACTTTGTGAATCACTAAGTTTCATCTCCTCCTTTAGCTCCTCCAGTTGCTTTTCCAGTAGTTTGATTAGGGATATGATAGGGCTCAGACGGCAGTGTCTAAATTTACTTAATTTGTTACAATTTCAAATGGTTTCAGTAGCTTGCATAAAACAGTAAATAAGGTATTGATTGATGGCTTGTTGCTGTTCCTCTAGTCGCTGAAGCATATAAAGTGTGGAATTCCACCCTGTTATTACCTCTTGCTTCAGTTGGTGGCATGGCAGATGCCATTCTTTTTGCAGCTGCTGCAATGTTCCACATGCAGTGGATGAATGTCTAAAATGCCCACAACTTTTACGGGCCAAGAAGAGCATCTCCTGCACTGACCTCTCATTTTCGAAGAAATTCTGCACTGCCAAGTGTATTGTGTGTGCAAAGCACAGTACATGTTGAAATTCACCAAGTTGTAATACACACACAATGTTTGTTCTGCTATTGGCAACGAGGAATCCTGAGCAGAGTCTCAGTGGGAGTGGGTTGAGCCAGTTTGCTATGACATTCCTGAGTTTTTCCAAACGATTGACACCAGTATCTTTCTCTGTGAAACCAGCAATACAAAGACTAGCTTACCTGTGAATGACCTGGCATTGAGTGCTAACTCTACTATGCAAAAAGAATGAGGAGGCACTGCTTCTGTTGATGGTGATGCACCTACCCAGTAGGTTGTCATGGTCATATAGTCTTTCTTTTGACCAGGACCGCATGTCCCCATATCTGTAGTTAAGTAGACTGTCGGTACAATGGCATTTTCTAGGGACTGAATTACTTTTTGCTTAACCTTACAATACAGCCGAGGAATTAATGTTCTGAAGAAATGAAATCAAGATGGAATTTGATAGCATGGACACATGACCATAACTAATCATCTAAATCTTGATGCATTTATGGTGGAAATTGGATACACATCAAATGCTAACATAGATGTCATTGCTTTGGTGTTCTGATGTGCAACAGGATGCTGAATATCATACTTGATTCATCTTGCTAACCTTTGCATCAAAGACAATTGTGTAAAAATATACTTAGTTATCTTGCTTCCCTTCTGTATGGATGTACCCATCTCAGTAACAGCAGCTGTAGTGTGCACAGATGTGTCTTGGGAATCATGGATTGCAATAGGGAGTCATTTGGAATTTGTTAATTAGATGGACTAGTACTAATACTGGTACTAAAAATGAAGAGGTTGATGATGGAGGCGTTGATACTGGTGAGGATTGCAACTATACATCCATTCAGCTGGTAGCTTATGCTGGACTGCTTACTACTATACACAATTTGCCATGTTTGAAAACACGACTTGAATGAACTCGCTGTAAATGGTATAACAGGGAGAAGGTGCCTAGATGATCAATATTCCTACGTCTACTTATTTTTTCCTGACAAATGCTACAGATGTCTTGACAAATGTTGTCATGGTTTGGATAAAAGTATTTGCAAGCAGAAGAGGTGCTTTATTTCATGTTATACTAACATGATAATGCGCTTAGTTCAACACAGTCCTCCTCATCCTCATTATCTTGTTCAAATATAATACATTCATCTTCAGATCCACAATTATCCCAATCATCCTCTTGCACAGTTGGACAAGATGGCTCTCCAGTCCACTAATCTTAGTACAAGTTTATTTTTTTAATAAAAACACTTTTATTACCTTAATTTCTTAAATGAATTTTTTTAGAAGGTATTCTCTCTACCAGGTTACACGACAAGGGTAAAATATTAAAAACAATAGTTGAGTGATAAAAATAGAAAATGTGTGCAACCAATTGATCAGAAAACTATTCTAACTGACTGATATCTGCAGAACTGCTTTAAAATAATCACATGCTTCTATTGTTTTTAATGTCCCTCTTTTTTGTGTGTAATTTGTTTTTATTAAATCTTCAAAATTAGTACAAACATGATGTACATGTAACCAATAAGGCATATTTCAACTTAGAGCCACAGATAATAATCATAATCTAAGCCACAGTAAAATAACTTTGTTTTTTATGAATATACAATACAGAACATATATATAAAGATGGAATGACATAGACATAAAAGAAGACGAAGAAAAGTTAAAGAGAAAGGAGATAAGAGTGGATAGGGTAGAAGGGTAACTCCTCGAGGTGTATAAAGCCCAGATAAAAGAGATAGTGTCCACAGGGTTTACATGTAACGTGACCTCTCGCATAAGCATCTATCAACATTCAGATCTCAAATGAGAATAGTTAACCCGAGTCGATAACAGAGCGGTAAGGCGTGGATTCTTTAAATTCAAGCCATCATAGCCCAAACCACATCTCTAACACGACCCCGAGACATCCAGGTGAATTTTGCTAAATTGAGAAGGGCATCTGTACCAACGGGTGAGGACTTTGTATCGCGTCTCCTCCACAGAGAGGCTAGGGGAGCTCGCCATCGTGTATTGGAAAGCTTTGGCCCAAAATTGTTCAAAGAATTCTCTCCTCAACTCTCTGTCCCAAGTACTGACATAAACAGGTAATTTGGAGTATAAGTTAACAATGAGTATTTGGTATATCTTTGAGATGGTATGTTTGGGTTCCGTGGAGACTCAGCACAACTCCTCAAAGCAGGTCAGACCCCTACTCGCGCCCTCCATAAATTCTCTCGATTGTAAATAGTGCCTCATTTGCAGGTATGACCAACACTCTGAAGCAGTTAGGCCTAGTCTGTCTTGTAAGAGAGAGAAGGCATGTACTCATCCTTTAAGCACCAACTGGCCACTCCGAAATGTCTTGTCTGTGTACCAAGTTCCAAAAGCCCCTGGTGTGAGTTCGAGTGTAAAGTCAGGATTGGCAGTCAGGGGAGTAAGAGGCGATAGTGGGATTGATATAAATGTGAAAGTTCGGAGGCTGAAGAGTGGGCCCAATTATGGGATGTGAAGTATGTACTAGTTTGGATAACCAGGGAAATATAGTTGTGGAGACCCCCATTGCATGTTCTTCAATATGAACCCACTGCTTAAAGGATGTCATTCTAGTCCACTCCATCACCCTGTTTAGAAGTACCACCTGATAATATTTAGCAATCTTCGCCTATATAAAATGGCATGGCAAAACCTAGGTGGCTTACCATCCCAAACAAACTCTCGTACCACTCTTTGTAGATCTAAGAAGAATTGGGGAGGAATATGTATCAGGAGGGTTTGGAGAAGGTATAAGATTTATGGAAGAATATTCATTTTGATAATATTTATCCTCCCTAGCCATGAGAAGCCCAGAGAACGCCAGTGGCCACAGTCTGCTCGAAATTTGGGGATCAATGGGACAAAATTAATTTGTATAAGATGGAGAGGTCTTCCGATAGCAGTACCCCCAGGTATTTAAATTGAGAAGGATACCAGGTAAAGGGGAATGAGCTTGTAAGACTTTCCGCAACGAGCAGTGGGATGGAGAGGTTCAGAGCCATAGATTTTGTATAGTTGATTTTAAAATTGGACAGTGTCCCAAACCTTTCAAATTCAAGCATTAAATTGGGTAGTGAAATTAAGGGAATCGTCGCTAATAGGTCATCTGCGAAGAGAACCAATTTGTGCTCTGTCCTCCCCACCGTCACCCCAGAAATATCAATATTTTTTCTAATCAACCGGGCAAGTGCCTTCATATATAAGACAAAAATAAACAGGGACAACGGGCATCCCTAAAGTGTGCCATTGTAAATGAAAAATGTGCCAGAGAGAGAGCCGTTAATCTTAATACGCGCAGTTGGGTTCTTATAGGGGGAAAGGATTCTATGAAGACAAATCGGACCCAGTCCCATGTGCTACAGCACGCCTTGTTTGAATTGCCAGTCCACCCTGTCAAAGGTCTTCTCAGCATCAGTGGATAACAATAGGGTAGGGAAATGATCTCCATTTTTGTGGTGCATCAAGACAATAATCTTGGTGGTGTTGTCTCGTGCCTCACGGCCCGGGACAAAACCTACTTGGTCACTATGAATTACGTCTGTAGGAAGGTTTTCAGGCTGTTTGCCGTCATTTTTGCAAAAAATTTTTGATCTATGTTTAATCGGGATATCGGACGATAACTGGAGCAGAGGGAGGAGTCTTTTCCATCTTTAGGGATAATTGTAATGTGTACTCTCATTCATAGCCCATAGAAGAAGGGGATTTAACACCTGGCCGAACATCTTATTGTAGCTAATAGTGAATCCATATGGCCCTGGACTTTTACCAGTTGGTGTGGAAGCAATGGCGTCTTTTAGTTCCTGTATAGTGAAAGGTCAGTCTAGCATCTCCCTATCCAGTTCTGAAAGTGTAGGGAAATTGCATCTCTTGAGATAAGCTCTAATTTGTTCCCATTTTAGATCTGTATATATCAGAGGTGGAGAACTCGCTATATTATGTAGCCCAGAGTAGTAGGCATGGAACGCTGATGCTATGTCTCCAGTCAAGTGGCTCTTTTGTATCTTTTATTGACTGGATAAAAAAGGTCGCACGTTGGAATCTTAATGCCTGAGATAACATTTTTCAAGGGTTGTTGCCCCATTTAAAGTATTTATATCTGCATCTGTCCTGTGTCAATTTGGTTCTGTCACCTAGTAATTTATTAAGAGCAGTTCTAGCATTGTCAATTCTCGCTACGTTTCCCTGGTCAGAGAGGATTTATGGGTAATTTCCAAATCTCTAATTTTAATTAGGAGTTTATCTTTTAGAAAAAAAAATTCTTTTTTGTCCTTCGATTCTAATTGGATGATCTTTCCTTGTAAGACACATTTATGAGCCTCCCAGATGGTAACTTTAGACATTTCAGCGGAATCGTTATGAGTGATATAAACTTCTATAGTGGCATCTATTTGGTCTCTGCAGTAGGTGTCATACATAAGAAACTTGTTAAGTCTCCATGTACATTGTTTGGGAGTATTTAAAGGAATATGCATAATAAGGGACACTGGGGCGTGGTCTGACCAGGTTATTTGGCCGATGTCTGTCTGTTGAATCAAGTGAAGGTGTCTGTGTCTAACTAGAAGATAGTCTAGTCTGGAGTATGTTGTGTGGGGGTGTGAATAAAAGGTGTAGTCTCGGTCTAGGAATCTACCAGCTGGAAGTCATGCAAAGCACGCCTTACTTTGCGATATATATTACTCGGATGTCTCAGAGCTCCCACCGAAGTATCCAAAGTCGGATCCAGAGTCCAATTCAGATCACCTCCAACACCACTACACCTTCCAATCATGGTTCGAGATGGTTCAGGGTTGCTGCTAGAAAGGATGCCTGGTTAATGTTTGGTACATGATGAAAGATCTTACATTTCACAAGTAAACCTTTCCCCTCGTCAAAGGAGTGGTGTGATAAATCCGAAATTTGTAGAGACTTAGATATTAAAACCGCGACATCCTTTGTTTTCCCTGCAGGATTATTATTATTATTATTATAAAAAGCATGAGGGTTATTTCGCAAAAGGGGTGCTGAATCTAATTTGAAGTGAGTTGCTTGGATGAATACCACATCAGCCTGATCTGAATATAATGAATGTAATGCCGTTTTTCAGGAATATTTAAGCCTTAGTGGAGTATATTTTGAGGGGGTGCCCTGAAGCAAAATGGTTCCCTAAAACATTATTAACTGGCGTCATTGCTTAGGGGGCATCTGGGTAGAGTGTTTTCCTAAGACAGGAGGAGATTGGTTGTGGCAAAGAAGAGAGAAGAAGGGAATAGAGTTGAGAGGAACATAATGAGGAATGCACAGGAATATAAGAAGAGGGAAGAAACATTTGACAAAGGAAAAAACATGAAAACAAGTACAATGTACCGTACCTGTGGACCATTTGGGGGTCAAACCAATACATGGTGACAGGTCTGAAAAATAAAGCAGTGTATAAAACAAGGGTAAGGCGACTACCGCCCTCCCAAGATTTTACAATACAAAGTCTATTATAAACACTGAAACTAAAGAATAATTATTTGAAAGAAATTAGATAAAGGTAAGTAACCTGAGCATAAATCTGGGTTTGATATGAAATAGCACTTGAGAACAGACACTACTGCAAACTACAAATCTACAATCATGAGAGACTTCTAAATGTTAAAATGGAATATTAACTATGGGGCAACAATATATCTGCACCAGAAAACAAATATGAATATGGTTTAACTATGCAAACATATCAAATAAAGTCCAAACATTCCAAAAGTTCTGAGCTCCGTAGAACATCATGAATGATATGTAAGAGGTAGACTACTAAAACCACTTTCCAATTCAAGGTGCTGCAGGCAAGTCACGGGTCGGAACCCTTCTAGGACTTCTGCTTGGGTGACGGACTTGTTGCCATTGCTCCCGTTGCAGGAGGGGTGGAGGTCGAAGCTCAGTTGAGCTTACCTGCCATTCTGGTAAGGGTATCTGAGCAATATTCAAAGTTGAGCAGAAAGTATTAAAATCTGTGGGGTCTCTTAGTAGGGCCTGTCTGCCATCACAGTTGGCGAGTAGACTAAAAGGTAATCCCCAACAAAATTTTACTTTGCGTTTGCGGAGCTTTTAAGTTACAGGTCTCAGAAAGCGTCTCTGTTTTAAAGTGTGCCAGGAGAGTTCCTGGAATATTTGGACTCTATTACCAATTAAGTCAATGTTGTCCAGGTCTCTGAGTTTCTTCAAGATTTCTTCTTATTGGGTTGGTAATGCAAATTATGTCTCTTGGTTTTTCTGTAGTGAGGGCTTTAGGGCTCAGGGTTCTATGGGCTCTATCAAAGATGATGCAGTTTGATGGATCAAGTTTCAACACCTCATTGAAGATCTTTGTAAGGACATCTACAATCCGCTGGAGAAGATCGTCTTTCGGTATCCCCCCTAATTCGTAGGTTGCCGCGGCGTCCCCGATTATCAAGATCATCTACTTTTGCCCAGAGATCTCTGAGTTCGGAGGCCTAGTATGCAATAACTTCTTGTAACTTAGCAACATATTCATCCAAAGAAGTAAGTCTTGCTGCTAGATGCGTGATGTCTGAGTGGATGCTGGAGATGGCAGTGGATATTGTGTCTTGCATTTTATATATATCTTTTTTGTTGGATAAGGACTTAATATGTTGGAGAATCTCGTGTAAATCTGCAGAATCTTTAGGAGGTGAGTGCGACGCCATGGGTTAGGGTTCAGTTGCTCATTTCGGTGTTGTGTTGCCTGGGGGGGACTAGAAGCAGCAGTGGAGGAAGATGCTCTGAAATATTGGCGTAGATCTATATGCAGGGAAGTGTCTCTGCCTCGAACGGCCTCTTTTTTAGCCACCGCCTTCTTATCTTTGCCCATGAACATTGAAATAGGTCTGTTAATGTGAGGTTACTTTAGGCGCCAAGATGTTATCGAATGAGGTTCCGATTCAATAACACTGACCTGATGTAGCATATATTCATATAATCCAACACTGTATAGCATCTGATAATGGCTGTGGTAAGAACAGGTGTAATATTGACGGGACCTGTCAGGCGATATCAAACGATTAGGCTTTATAATGATCGAGAGCATACAGTGGTTTAAGGTGCAGGGTTTGAATGTAGTAAATGCGTAATATTGTGGTTTGCCCCAAGAACAGATATCTAGATCAAAACTACGACATACAATTCACTCTGTGGTGCAGTAGGGGAGACCACTGTGTAACACTTTATTTGTCATTTGAAGTTGGGAAAGTAATATTAAATTTCGCCACAAGATGGCAGAACCAAGAGAGCACGATAATCTAATACAAGCAGAGCCAAGCTGTTGGTGTCAGTTATGGTGCCTAAGCCACGCCCCCTAATAGCCCTAATATTAATATCTCTGGAACCAGATCTCTTAAAACAGATCAAGTGATATTTGGGTGAGTATTATATGAACAGAAACATAAGATGATGATGATGTAAGTGACAGTAAATAGCACTATACTTGTTGTTTGTTTTTTTCTGGGTCCTTAGTCAGATCATTTGTGGTGTATTCCAGTGCAGAAAACTTGCACTGCCACGTTAGTGGATCTTAGGGTGGTAAGAGTATAGCTTCCCTCAGTGTCAGGAGTCCTCACCTGGGTAATGTTATAATAGAGTGGTTGTGAGGTCCCATAGGCGCTTCCCAGTTAGGAGTTGAAGTAGATAGCACAAGATGGCGTCTGGGACCTTTGCTACTGCAAACAACGCAACTCTAGAATTGAATGGTCTCAAGTGATGATACCTGCCTCTTGTTGATTGTAGCCAGGTAAATATAAAATAGAAAAGTCTGAGAGCCTGCGGGATGCCAACCCCTGGATCCCATCACCTCTGAAAGCTGTGTTGCTGGGTACACGCAGCAGTCAAATAGGATGTCACTGAACAAGTTTTGCTTCAGACACTGTCACCCTCCGGACGACAATGAGTGTGTCTACCGCTATCTCCAGGGTCTCCCGCTGCCGATCAGCGCCGGAATCAGTCTTGTGAAGTGAGCTAAGTTGTTGTTAGAGACGCAGGAGCGTCCAGGCACCAAGTAAAAAGCTGCGCTAAACTTGAGCTCTGCAGAGAACGTCTGCAACTTTTAACAGGTAAGTAGTTGTGGTGGTTAACGGGCTCCTCAGAGGACCATCATCATCATCATCATCATCGCAATTACAGATTCCAGACAGCACGCCGAACACCCGTCTTCACGTTCCTCTGGATCTCTGAATACATATTAATTATGATGGGGGTTCATAAGTTCAGGGCAACCTGATGAGCTCCGGCTCAGTCCATCGAGGCAACACACATCGTCAGTTATTTACATAACTGTCAAATACACTGGGCAGTGATATAATATAGATTTGAAGCCTCCAAGAGTAGAAAACTCAAACCTAATTACAGTTAAATCTAGAATAAAACACCCTCTTTTAGCTGATGTTATTTGGCTCTAGTTACGAGCAGATGTAGGCTGGATGTCCCAGAAAAACACACGATTCAAAGACGGAGCAGTTAGAAAAGACAACCGTCCATCTTGGCAGCTCTTTTTTTTATTTAACCCTGAAGGTTAGTTTCAGAGAGGAACACTTTAATCAAATTGCCGTTTTAAATCCCACTCGATGAAAATCGTTGATTTTCCAAAAACGGATGGATGACACATTTACCCCATACAGTCTTCCCTTGTAGACAACAATTACTGTAACTAATGAATATATTAAACACCATAGGAGATAGCAATAACCAAGATAGTTTTCCAGACCCACTCCCTCACAGATTCTTTGTGACTTTGATTGGGTGTCGTTTGAACTCCTGCAAAAATTAATCAAAGAATGCAGAATAATTGCAGCCCCAAACTCACAAAAAATATATTGTTGGCTAAATGTTTGTTTATTTTTATTAATAAGCCTGATCCTTCACCCTCTTACCTACACCTAGAAAATTGATGCATATAGATGATTTGCTTTAAATTACACTTGTGGTGCCTTTGCAGTACACCATCTGGGAGAAGAACAAACATGAGTAGAGATAATAAAACATAGATTGTATACGCTATAATTGTTTTAGAAACAGGGTCAACTATTTCATAGAACATTGACTTATACACCCTCCACAGTCATGAAATCAGAAAGTTTCTAAAAGTATGTGATTCATAAACAAAAGATTTCAGTCCGAAGATCACAAGTTGTCACACATAGTAGGGTGAAAAATGGCAAAAAGAAAATTAACCAGACTTGCCTGTAGTGTCATTTCTAGTTTCCAAAGTTTTTAGCTGTTTGCTAATATTTTTACTATTACTGTAAGGATTTGAACCCAGAGCTTCTGCATCTGTGTACTACTGCACTGTTGACTGAGCTATTCTGGATACTAGACAACTCATTGCCTTCACTCTGTGTTCTAGCTCAGTTTCATTGATCTCCTGATGTTCCAGCATGTTAAGGCTTCTGCCCTTGACTTCCTATAAAAGGCTGGCCTGTTCCTGTCTTCCATTCCAGTTTATTGTGCTTCTGCCTGTAATCTAGTTCCTGTTCCTGTTGCTCCATTCTGTCTTCAGTTATCGCCTACTCATGTACCAACCTCTGCTTATCCTCGACTACGCCTCTTCCTGAACTCTTTACTTATTGCCTTACTGTGTACCGAATCCGGCTATTGTTGACCAATCCTTATTATCTTCTTGTGGCCTGCCTTCCTTACTCCTACTGGACTCCTATTCAGTCTACAGACCATTACAATGACCATTCTTTCCCTGACATGTAAGAGCAAACATCTTTTGCAAACTTGCAACAGAAGACATCTATGGGCACCTAAGTCATACCCTAAGAAAAGCTGTAATTTGAAGAATATAACACAATCATAATCTGATTTCATATGGTCCCAGTGACAATTTTCTAAATAATTTTTGACACAAAAGACCAAATAACATAGGTTAATTATCACTTTAGATGCTCTATTGTGATTTGACCTAAATTGTCAAACTGAATTGGGAAACATGTTTGACATTTGAAAAACTTTTTGCATTTATGTATTATTGTCATTTGACATACGCAAATTCAACAAATTAGAGAACTATTTTCAGAATGTCTAATTATATCTAAAGTCGTAGTACTGTAACTGCATTATATTGTACATTGGTTCTTTTCATTTCTTTGTAAAGTACAATAATATAAAAAAAAGTATTTATTATAGACACAAAGTACAATTCATGGGCTACAGTCTGTTCAATGGACCGAATACAGTGTAACATTCCTGACGGTGATCCAATTAGTTGTTGCAGAAGAAATTGGCTTCTCTGTGTTGCATGTCTATTCTATGCAAGAGTAATAGAACCATGTTGTTGTGTTTTTTATTCAGTCCTTCACAATACAGACTAGGTTGTAAATCTTTCAACTACTGCGTTCTAACTGAGAATATTCAGGGCTCCTTATATCTGTTTATTGCAATGTATAAATCATTCTTGATCCTTTTACCACCACCATGAGCAGCTTTTCTTCATCTTACACTATATCTATATACAATATGAAGGCATTGTCTAGAATTTAAAACCCTCCATAAATCTATATGTCTATCCACCTGGAAGACTGATTATATCTGTTAGAGAATCATTAACAAACCATATGTCACAATGCATGGATTTATTTTTCTAGCAGAATGATTTAATATGAAGTCTCATTTATATATGATGATATATATATATATATATATATATATATATGTATATATATACAGGAATACAGTCATTGTCGTGTCAAGAGTCACAGTGCTAATATGCTACTAACAAAAATAATTGTGGGTGGCAAATGTTCTGTTCATCACTAGTCGAACTCAACAGAACCAAAAGCATTTTTATCATAGAAAGGCATAACGCTATTTTTTAAATGAACACTACTTATGTTGCGGAGGAAGAGGACGTTTTAAAACAGATGCAGTTTGTTAGCCACTAGCCATTTATTATGTAAGCATTTTTGCAGTAGAATTCCCCAAACACTAACTGAAAGTGAAATGATGAATATCATATAAGTGTATAAACAAAGATACATTTATTTTCTTATTAAACAAAATAGTTTGAAAAATAATCTTCCAACAAATCTTATTATAGAGCAGAGCCATGACCACAGCTATGGCTCTCACATTTCCGCAAAGCTACAACATATTTCTTTAGCAAGCATTTATTTTAAACTATGCATTTGGTGGGACCATATTATTATTAAGGTCTATAGGTCATATTACAATGATATGAGATTAAAAACAAAACTCTCCCCAACTTTATAACCATAATTGTACCAAGAAGGACTGTAATCCATGGAAGTTCAGCCCAAGGTATTCATACATGCATATATCCAGTGGTCAAAGTTGAAATTTAGAAGTGGTGGTATGTAAATTTAGAAGTGTCAGTATGGAAAATGTAAATAAATGGCATTTGATTGGTTTACAATGAAAGCAGTAGAAGTAGTGGCAAACCATTATATACACCTTCACTGTGGCCACTGGATATACCCCTTGTTTAGCATATGTTAAATTCATATTTAGTTAATCAAATCAAATTATTTTCATCCAATTATTATAAGAAATGCAGTAATTATAAACTTGATCAAGCCACACTAAAGTGAGACAATTGAATCTCAGGAAATTGTGCAGCAACATTATAATGATATTATTCATTTGAAGGCTATGGAACATACACCAGAGATGCTGATTTGTAATTGATTATAATATTAAAAATTAAATAATCACTTGTAAGAGTAACTAAATATTTGTATAGATCAATTTTATATTCTATATTTTTATATTTTACTGTGTGTTTTAGTGTAAGACAAAATGTTCTCATTGTGTCAATAAGGGCCATCAAGAGGAATTTGGGGCTCTGGTATAAAAAATCCATGATGCTACTCCCGTAAATGATAAGGAGAGCACTTGTATGCTGCCGCTCTGGTGCACCACCAAATGTTGTTGGTCACAGCGTGTTAGGTGCGTGGCTGCACCTCTTTGGACATGATATTATAAATTCAAACTGTGTTGCTCTCTTCCACCTGTTATTGCAGTTTTTACAACCTGCTACTTGATCCTTGTCTGGATCCTGGAATGCTGGGGCCCATTTGGAAAATGTATAAGTAAATGAAATATAGAAAGTCAAGCAATAAGTGAAGAGAGGTTGGTGCACACAAAGGAAGGGCCTAGAGACTAGCACAGACAAAAGTAGATTCACTGAGGCTGGCGCAGTTTGGAAGGGCAGAGAGTTTATTGTAGACAGGGGAATAGTAGTGAGGCTGGCTCAGGCAGGAAAAGAAGAGAGACTGGCACATAGAGTGGACAAGATAGACTGGCACACACAGGTGAAGGGCAGAGAGAATGGCACAGACAGTAAAGAATGATAACAGATATAAAAGTGACAGGAATTTACACACTGACAGGAATTTACATATACTTATCTGCCTTCAGTCTGTCCTAGATATGCAGGGAGGAGGTGGTCTGAATTTGAGACCCTACAGACCAGGGGAGGAGGAGTAGAGGTAAAGTAAGAGGATGCACAGGAAATGTGGTGGCACTGGCTGACCCCTGACCCCCTCCCCTCCAGATGAAGAGTGTCGGAAATATGGTGCCAGTAACTTAAAAAAAAACTAAAAAAAATAACAAAACTTGTAGAGACTCTCACTCAGGCCCGAGACCCCAGGCATGCCACTACCCCAATACTTTGTACCTGTCCCCATCTCAACAACCCTGGATACAGTAAGGCTTGAATGAGCAGTGCACTCTTGCTCAGGAAAACCTTTTAACCTATATTTCAGGATTTATGTCCCATAGACACAGAGATCAAAGATCTTGCTGGGGGCTTAAAATATGGAAAAAACTATTACACATGACAGTTTCAAACTTCTGTTCTATATATCAAGACTGATCCATAGTTTTTGTCCTCAATATAACTCTCTCCTGCTACTCTACACTTACTTAATTTATAATAAACTTATAGGGCAAACTAAATTTTTCATTATATTAAGGATCCAATATTATTGTATTATATTATGGGGAAATACAAATATATAATTATATTAGCTGGGTCATACTATTTGATTGCTAATGAGACAGCATGGTGGCTTAGTAGTTAACACTTCTGCCTCACAGCACTGGGGTCATGAGTTCAATTCCCGACCATAGTCTTATCTGTGTGTAATTTGTATGTTCTCAGTGTGTTTCCTCCAGATGCTCTGGTTCATTTCCACAATCCGAAAATAGTTATTTGGCTGCTATCAAGTGGACCCTACTCTGTCTCTCTGTGTGTTAGGGAATTTAGACTGTAAGCTCCAATGGGGCAGGGACTAATTCTGCAGGCAGGGACTGCAGAATTAGTGGTGCTATATAAATAAATGATAATGGGTGCTATAATTATTTAAGATGCACACATGTGGCACTACATAGTACCCCCGATTGATTGTAATATTATATTACATAATATTACAATCATATTGACCCCTTAAAATAATGAAAAACAATAATTGTCTCCATAAGTTAATTCTAAATTAATTTTGGCCCTTAATGAAAAAATAATGATTGCCCCATAATTCATAAGTCAATAATGTTTCCTCTTATGTTCTGAATAGCAAGATAACTCAAATAGCATGTTTGAGCTATCTAGTCAATCAGAAGCAGGCATTAAAAAAACTTAAATAGATGTTGCACTGCACTCAGAAGTCAGACTACACGAGTATACTGTAGCAGCAGTGGGACCAAGGTATCCCTCCTTGATTATTCAATCGAAAAAAGTATAGAACGTCCCATCTGCGCTCATAGTAAATGGGGTACAGTGATTAAAATAGATCTGACAGTAAGTATTTGAGACCTTTATCTATCACCTCTAGAAACAAAACATCAAGTACAATACAATGGACATAAATCGGTCCTCTATCACAAATAATATATCAATATAGGAATATAAGGCATACATATGAAAATCTGGCGTTAATATATGTGATGATCAATACACAAAATGTAAATGTCCCAAAATGGGTATATAGGATACACAGATAGTAATATACAGATTAGTGTCCAACTGATATATAAAAGATTGTCGGAAGTTAATAACAGTCTGAAGTAGGAGAATTAGATGCATCACCAATATTGACTTGGTCTTGAAGTGTCACAGATCCTATGGATATTTAGTGGATCCCTTATAGCTGCCAGATGATATAGCTCATTCAGGGGCGCGGAGTCTAACGGGTAGGTGCTGTTCACCAATGACTCCCGCAAGAGGGTATGGATATTGCTGCCCCTATCGCGCAGGTCACGGTCCCATGGATGAGTGTTGGCAGAGTAGTAGGCGGAGCCTGACACGGGGAGGTATGACATTAACTCAGAGAAGTACTGGAAGTAATTGCAGGGAAGCTGGTCTCATAGTAGTGCAGAGCAGAAGTCAAATAGAGAAGATAGTGGAGAAGAACAAGCTGATCTGGAGATAGTAACTCAGAGCAACAGCAGGTGATTTACTGGTACAGCGGCAGTTCAGTAGAGGCAGCAGCGGAGTAGAACTTAGCTGATCCGAAGATGACAACTAAGAGCAACAGCGGGTGAATTACTGGTACAGCGGCAGTTCAGTAGAGGTAGTAGCAGAGAGGAACTCAGCTTGCCCGAAGATGGTATTCCCGAACGGCAGCAGGCTAGTCACTGGTACAGCGTCAGTTCCAATAGGAGTAGTAGCGGAGTAGAACTTAGCTGATCCGAAGATGTTAACTCAGAATACGGCTGGTGAATAGTGGTGCAGCGGTAGTTCCAATAGAGGCAGTAGCGGAGAGCAACTCAGTTGATCCGAGGATGGTAATTCAGAACAACAGCAGGTGAGTCAGAACGAAGGAAGCCAGATCCTTACAGACAGTGAATGAACTCGAAGAACAGGCATCGGACAGGAGGAAATGGGAGGTTTAAATAGTGCTCCAAAATGCCAGGACCAATGGGAACAGGTAGAAGGTCATAAGAGAGGGTAGTTGTCTTGCACATGCGCAGAGCAACAGACCAGATAGTGGATGTTATCCAAGGGTGTAATCAGGATACCGTGATCACCGCTTACAGGAGGAAGGTAACAATGCCGGTGCCCGTCCGCGGGGCCGGCTTGTGACAGTACCCTCCCTTTTTGAAGTGTCCATTGGACACTTAGCGGTGATTTTGCATGGAAATCTGGCGTGGAACCTTCGTAGCAACGCAAGGGCGTTGATATCGGGGGCGTTTACCCAGGAGCACTCCTGAGGGCCGAAACCCCTCCAATCCACTAAATATTTCACCACTGCTCTGGAGACTTTGGAATCCAAAATTTGATTAATCTCAAACTCTTCTTGTTGAGAAAATTTGGGTGCTACAGAGGAAGGCGTAGGTGAAGACAACCTATTGATGATAAGAGGTTTCAGGAGAGATATGTGGAAGGAGTTAGAGATGTGGATCGAGGAAGGAAACTTCAATTTGAAGGAAACTGGGTTGACGACCTTTAGAATCTTATATGGGCCAATGAACCGAGGAGCAAATTTCATTGAAGGCACCATAAGACGGATGTTCCGGGTGGATAACCACACTTTGTCTCCTGCCTTGAGGGCAGGTACAGCCCGACGTTTCTTATCTGCTGCGGTCTTGTTGCAAATGGATGTTTTCTTGAGCTGGGACACAACCTGAGACCAGGTAGAGGAGAAATTCCATAGAGGTTCTGCTGCAGCAGGAACATGGGTGGGCAGGAGGGCTGAAAACTTGGGAAGGATGGTACGTAGACCGTAGACAATAAAGAATGGGGTGGAGGATGTAGACTCATGGAATAAATTATTGTGGGCAAATTCTGCCCATGGTAAGAGGTTTATCCAGTTGTTTTGATTGGCGGAAGAAAATATTCGGATAAAGGTCTTGGTTCACCCTCTCCGTCTGACTGTTGGATTGTGGATGGTAAGCGGATGAGAAATTAACTTGAACACCTAGAGCTTTGCATAATGCCCGCCAGAACTTAGATGTAAACTGGACCCCTCTATCTGAGACGATGTCCTGTGGACATCCATGTAGCCAAAATATTTCCTTGATGAAGTGCTGGGCCAGGATTGAGGAGGAAGGTAGACCCAGTAGAGGTATAAAATGGTCCATTTTCGAGAAGCGGTCTACCACGACCCAGATGGTATTATGCCCTTTACTGGTAGGAAGGTCAGTAACGAAGTCCATACTGATGTGAGTCCAGGGTTTGGATGGCAGGGAAAGTCGTATCAAAGGACCCATGGGGCAAGGAGACTTGTGCTGAGCACAGACATTACAAGCCGCAACAAAGTCCTAGACATCAGTACGGAGTGAAGGCCACCAATAGGAACGTTATACCAAGTCGTAGGTTTTGAGGAAACCAGCATGGCCGGAGAATTTGAAGGCGTGGTGCCAATCCAATAACTTCTTTTGCAGTGTCTTGGAAACAAAGGTTTTTCCCGGAGGAGGAGATGGAGAAGTAGAGGTAGCCAGGAGACATTTGGGATCTAGGATGGGGTGAGCAGATGGTGGATCAGGATCTAGGGTGTACAAATGACCCGGTTTGAAGGTTACACGGAGAATGAAATGGGAGAAAAAGAGCGACCATCGGGCCTGCCAGGTTTGAGACATTGTGCAGTCTGTAGATACAAGAGGTTCATGTGATCCGTAAATATAGTCACCACATGTTGAGCTCCCTCCAGGAAATAACACCATTCCGATAATGCCAGTCTCATAGACAGTAGTTCTTTGTCGCCAGTGGTGTAATTCTGCTCGGCAGGCAAGAATTTCCGAGAGAAAAAGGCGCAAGGCAGTAATCGGCTGGACGAAGAATGTTGAGAGAGGACAGCTCCAACGCCAATTGCTGCAGCGTCTACTTCTAAGAAGAATGGTTGGGAGAGATCTGGCTGTCAGAGAATAGGAGCTGAGAAGAAGGCGTTTTTGAGAAATGAGAAAGCCTCCAAGGCTTCGGCTGGCCAGGTTTTCGGATTGTCACCCTGCTTGGTGAGGGCATTGATGGGAGTGACAATGCTGGAATAGTTTGAGATAAATTGTCAGTGATATTTAGCAAATCCTAAAAAGCGCTGGACAGCTTTGAGGGTAGATGGGAGTGGCCAATTTAGGATAACCTGGACTTTCTCTGGATCCATTCGGAGACCAGATCCCGAGGTGATGTATCCTAAGAAGGGCATGAAGGCGGCTTCGAAGGAGCATTTCTCCAGCTTGCAATATAAGTGGTTCTTTTGGAGTCTGGAAAGTACCTCAGCCACATATCTTTTATGAGTGTCAAGAGTCTTGGAAAATATAAGAATATCGTCCAGATAAATGACCACATAGAAGTAAAGAAGATCCCGGAAAATCTCACTGAAGAAACTTTGAAATTCCGCCCGGGCATTACTAGATACTCATAATGAACATCGCGGGTATTGAAGGCGGTTTTTCACTCATCTCTGGGCTGGATGCATATAAGGTTATATGCACCTTGAAGATCAAACTTAGTGAAGATTCTGGCTCCTTTGATCCGGTCGAACAATTCCGTAATGAGAGGAATAGGATAGCGGTTCTTGATGGTGACTGTGTTTAGCTCGCGATAGTCAATGCAGGGACATAACGAACCGTCCTTCTTCTTAATGAAAAAGAAACCTGCCTAGCAGGAGAGACTGAGGGTCTACTAAAACTTCTTTGGAGATTTTTCTTTACACAGAGCGACAAAGCCTTGGTCTCGGGCTGAGAGGATAGACGCGACCTCTGGGTGGCATCTTCCCTGAAAGTAATTCTATAGGACAATCCCATGAACGGTGTGGTGGGAGAACTTCAGCCCGACCCTTGTCGAAGACATCAGCAAATGCCCGGTAATGAGAAGGCAGAGTAGACGGGCTGAAGAGAAAAGGGGAGTCATCCGCACAGAGTTGGGATGTACCTCATCTAGATATCAAAATCATTATCATAGTGAAGGGGTGCTCTTTCCATTATGAGACATAAGTAGAAAAAGGGAGAAAAGAGAAAGAAATGGATTGCTAGAGCACTCCTAATCCAGCTTGAATAATTGAGAATATCTCTCACATACCATACTGATGACTATTCTATTAATCGTATGGTGGGAACAAATCAGATGATCTAATATCAAAATTTTATTTTTATTTTTATAGGGCAAGATGCCTTTATTGGTAATAATAAATTAAAAACATATCTCCTTTGAGATTTATTATCCTCATAAAAAGGGTGAAATAAAAGAGAAAAGAAAACATGCAAACCAAATGAAAAAAATGTATAAAATTATACCACGGACAGTAGAGCTAGGAATAATAGCAGGGGTATGTTATTGATTATATATTCCAGGCATCATCATCCTCAGTATATGTGTGGGATGAGAAATATAGAGAAAGGGGATCGGAATGGGTAGATATACTATAGAAGATCTTAATATTATATCTTATCTATACTCTCATTGATAGATAGATAATAAAGTCCATTAATCACCCTTTGTTAAATCTGAAATGGATCAGATAAATCCTAAATGCCTGGATCGAAAACTTAGATCAGCATAACATTAATATATGAATTATTTAAAGTATAGGGTCATTAGTCCCTCAATAGGTATAGTTGTTAGCTGGTAGAATAATGAAAACCCTGCTATATCTGGGTATGGTCAGATGTTTTAGTACAAAATATATCCATGCAGATGTAATCACTTGCTGTGCTAAACATTAAAACATTAATTAATGGTTCATAGTCATTGTGAACCCTGGGAGGAATATCAGCGCTATTGGAGTGTGTTAGTACACTATGTATGCAGGCATTGTCCCTCCTAATGAATGAATAGCAAAACGCCGATCATTAGCAGTTGGTTACTGCTAACCCAGGAATAGAAAAAGCGGCACTGTATAGATATATTAGAAATTTCACTGACCATTATGATAAATCTGTCAGAGAGCGTGTAGCGGTGCTGCCGCTCGCTAGCTCTTACTTTCGGGTATGACGTCACTAATGACGTCAGTTACCCATAACCCCCAACGTACGTTTCACCACACATAGCTTTATCAAGAGTCCTTTTGATAAAGCTATGTGTGGTGAAACGTACGTTGGGGGTTATGGGTAACTGACGTCATTAGTGACGTCATACCCGGAACTTTATTTTTTACAGCTAATGTGCTACTTCATTTCTTGGTAAATTGGACACATTTAACACAGATCCCTGCACATCATTACTAGTTTCCCCCTGTTCATTCATTACTGCTTTATATGTGGCAGTAGACTGAACCGCCATATACTACGGACAAACACACACAGAATATTGTTGTTTGTCTGGAAAACAATGCAAGGTGTTGCTGTACAAATAAACAATAGTAAACAATAAAAATAATGAAAACATTATAATGGGTAATGGCACCAAAGAGAAAAAAAGAGACATCTTTTTCTGGGGGAAAAAATAAATCACATGAAATTCCTTAGTATTTAACCTAATACCACAATTGTTACATTTATGCACCAAACAGGTAATTGCATCATATGAAGTCAACAAAATATTTTAAACATACCATTAAATTCCTGTGTATGAATTTTATTAGCTTCCTCCGAGGGTTCTGTAAAGAGACAATATCCATGGCTTGTGGCCACTAGTGTTTTTCAGAATGCTGAAATTTTGCAACCTGGAAAATATATATCTCAGTCTCATATGAGCATTTCAGAATGCTTCAGCTACAAGAACAGTGTTTTGACAGCTAAAACTTTTGATGCACTTGTTAGAACATAGTTTCCTATTAAAAGCTAAGGTCAATAAACTCATTTGTTATAGTTTCTAAATACTTTCCTGTAGCTTGAAAAATGCAATGTTCAAAAGTAAAACTACAACACTAGCATTTATTACACTAGCATAACCCTCACAATCCTTCTATAGATCCTCCAATCGTTGATGATTCAGCAGGAGCCCTAACCCTTAGCCAATCCTGTGTTCAAGATTTCACAATCTTCATATCCTTAGGTTCTTAAAATATCTCTCTAGAACATCTCTTTATCCTCTTTCTGACTATCTTTGCCAGATACCTAATCGTTCAACAACCTTATCTTCTTGGGGCTAGCTAGGGACAGAGCTCTGACCCTCTCTTTCCCAGACACCTTGGTGCCTTTGCATCTGCGGAGTCTGGAAATAAGCAAATTGAACAATGGGTCTCAGTAAAGGGGCATTATTGCTGGGGATGAATTTAGGTTTGGTAGGCTCCCTTAATTAATCCCTCACAGTCTTTCTGTGAAATCCAGTGCTCTGTACTCACTGGTACTTCAGGTGGAAGTTAGCCAGCCATTATGTGCAAAACCCCAGGACTTGTAGTGGCAAGAGACAATCCTTAGAGCACTCTGAAAGAGGGATGCTTTTAAGGCAATCTTGGAGGGGGTTATTATTCCAGGGAGGTTACAGCTCTTTTGAGACACATCCATTAGGTAGCAATTAAACAATAACCGTTTACACCTACACGTACATGAAATTGCTAACACACCTTCCCTAGAGCTTGGGAATATAAAAATTATCATCAATACAGCCCTAAATCCTCCGGGATGCAAAGTGCTTGGATGCTCTTTCAACACAGCAACACACAAATTATATGTATATATGAACATGAGCTCATTTAAACACACAAAAAACCACTGAAACTTGAGTTTTGATATTCATTCAAATATCCCAGCAATAATAAGGAATGCTAAAGGGATAATATTAATATGAATATAGTGAGGGTTCAGAGTGCCCTCATGCTAAGACAAATAATATAAATAGTACTACTGCTCCCAGAGTGAGTGACAGTGATGGCTACTACTGATGAAAAAACACAGGAGAATAGGGATCATTCCACATACAACACAATTGTTATCCCAGTAATAACTTTCAAATTTGAAATCAAAAGACAGATTCTGGTCATCTAGTTAAATAGTATATTAAAATGTAGAGAGAAAGTTTATTATTTAAAGGTTACAAGAGTTATCATAGAATAAATATGCCAGCTGGGTTGTAGTCATTCACAGGACAGGACTATATGTATACAGTACTTTACCAAGCATGAGTCTATATACAAATTATAACATTTCCATCGTTTCATCAGATTATTTTTGCTTCTCTTGTAGCTTGACACTGTATTAATCCAATTACTTTATAATGTATTTTAATCTTTATGTGTTCTATCAATGTGGTTCTGTTGCTTGCATTTTAATTCCCAATTTTATTTCAAATAATGTTTTATCTTTGCTGCACCATGTTTTGCCCCTGGTCATGGAATATTTAAATCAGGGATGTCCTTCATTGTGCTTTAACTGCTCTTTTAGTGCAACTAGAGAAAATAAAAAGGACACCTTTGCTTACACTTTAGATACATACAGCCTCTGGGTTATTTGCCTTTAAAATGGTTCTTACGTTGAATAATGTACCTGGTTTTGCAAACAATCTGAAGTGTGTTACACTTCTGCAAATTAAATGTTTGATTTCCTTTTTATGCAAGAGATTGTGTGCTTGTAAGTGCTTGTTTCAGCAAATTTTACATCACTAAACTTAGACATGAGTATTTTTCCTTTTTTACTGTGCATTAATTTTATCAATGCCTCTTTAAGCCATTGCTAATGTTGGGACAAAGGCTAGAACAATGCTAAACTGCTTTAGAATTCTTTTCTTAAATGTTCAATATCCCAAGTGGGTGCTTTTGGTGATTTATTAACAAATGATGATAATGATTAGAAATAATAATAATAGTAATAATGATAATAATAATAATAATAATAATAATAATAATAATAATAATAATATCTAGTTACAGTAGTTACTGTATTTTAGGTTATGGAATCACCCAGTTAATATAGGGAAATTTATTGGCCAAAATCTTAAGCACAAGCTATATTGGAGTGGCTTAAATATAAAATAATCTGTCCTCAAATGACCATACCACAATATAGATAAGAATTCATGGAATGATTTAAAAATTGTTATCCATCAATGGTGCCCATCACACATGAGGAACTTGAGTAATATTGCAAAGAGGAAGGGCATAAAATTATAGTTTCCAGATTGCTAAAGCTGGTAGAGGCTTAAATAACTAGACTCAAAGCTGTAATTGCAGCTAAATGTGCTTCTGGCATGTATTTAAACAAGGGAAATAAATACTTATGTTATCATCATTATCACCATTTATTTATATAGCGCCACTGATTCCGCAGCGCTATCAAATACTGTCTAATTTTTATTTCAAATTAATTAATTTTTATAGACATTTATATTTTATTTTACTTTTTATTACATGGTTTGTGTCAAATGGAAGGAATTCCCAAAAATTCATTTTGATGTATGAAAATAAAATGTAAAAAAACACATGCACACATATATACATTCTGTACATGCAAACATATATAGGAGTTTATGCATCTCTATGTACAGTCATTGCCAAAAGTTTTGAGAATGAAACAAATAATGGTTTTCACGAAGTCTGCTGCCTCAGTTTTTATAATGGCAATTTCCATATACTCCAGAATGTCATGAAGAGTGATCAGATGAATAGCAATTAATTTCAGAGTTCCTCTTTGCCATGACAATGAACTTTATCCCAAAAACATTTCCACTGCATTTCAGCCCTGCCACAAAAGGACCAGCTGACATCAGGTCAGTGATTCTCTTGTTAACACAGGTGAGAGTGTTGAGGACAAGGCTGGAGATCACTCTGTCATGCTGATTGAGTTAGAATAACAGACTGGAAGTTTAAAAAGGAGTGTGGTGCTTGAAATCTGTCACACGCCGGTCCCATAGCTAGGTGCTGGCGTTGTGACTTGCCCTTTAAGAACTATGTTGGTGCTTGCTCTTGCTTCAGAGTCACTACCTTTCCATAAGTGTTCCTTGATTGGGACCTCCTTCCGAACCCTATTGATCTCAGAGGACTATTTCAATCTCCCGTGATCAGGGACTCATTGCCTGATCTTCGTGTTACTCACACTGCTGTGGGTTCTGGCTGCATATCTGACTTTCTGTTTATCTCCTGGATACTATCGGTTGCCGAAGTTACCTGTCATCATTTCTCTCCATCGGCTCCACTGTATGCCAGTTCGTGGTTCATCTACAAGCTGAAGTTACTTGTCGTTGTTCATCTGCACACAGAACTATTCGTGAGTTGTCTGCTACACCTGCACTCATATTGATTGGCTCAAGTACTACTCTACTCGGCTGTCTAGGTTGCGATATTCTATATTGAACTACAATCAAGTTTTCTTGTCATTTGTGGTTCTATGTCTGGCACGGCTATTATTACTCTGCTGATTATTATTGCTGGACTGTTAATATGAATATATTGCCAAGCCGGGAGCCATTTCCTCAACTCAAGTTGTGTGCATTATCAGCTGTTGTCTATTGGTGATGAACTCACGCTTACCTGTTAACCGGATCATCTGTGACCTGTAGTTCCACGCTCAGTTTGGATTTCGTTTATCACGCTGCTACTTCTAGGCAACACCTTATTGCGTGTTACCAGTTATATCCAAGTTCTTGGACAGCATATAACGTTTTATGTTCCGCTAATATGTACTATTGTGATACCTATAACCACCTGCTAAAGTAAATCATATTATCTGTTTGGATCAGCCAAGTCTGCATACTACTCTCATTGGACTTTTAGCTGTACCAATGGTTCACCTTCATCTGCTGAGTGTTTCGTGTAGGATCCAAGTGTTCTAATTACTATCTCAGCGTTGAACTGTTATATTGCTGATTTCTCATGCTTTTGCCATTGGTTACCAACTGAAGTAACTTCTGTGACTATTACTGTATTCTATGAACTGCCGTGTGCTCAGCTCTGCTGAGTTGTACATACTTTTTTTACTACTGCTGTTGTACCATCTATTAATATACCAAGTTGCAACACTACCATCATCCATCATCTGTGTTATTGTTCCCTGTGATGCTCTCAAGTTAAGAACTTCAAATTCCATCGTGTTCTGTCTCCACCACCCTCTACTATCACCATCTAAGTAGAGGCTGGGGATCCATAATTATTCATAGCCGTGACAAAATCATTGTCCTTCCTCGGCTCCATGGTTAGCTACAACGAAACATGTGCAGTCATCATTGCTATGCACAAACAGGGCTTCACAGGCAAGGCTATTGCTGCTAGAAAGATTGAACATAAATCAACCATTTATCGGGTCATCAAGTATTTCAAGGAGAGAGATTCAATAGTTGCGAAGAAGGCTTCAGGGTGCCCAAGAACATCCAGCAAGAGCCAGGACCGTCTCCTACAGTTGATTCAGCTGCAGAATTGGGGCACCACCAGTGCAGAGCTTGCTCAGGAATGGCAGCAGTCAGGTGTGAGTGCATCTTCATGTACAGTGAGGCAAAGACTTTTGGAGGATGACCTGGTCTCAATAAGGACATCAAAGAAGCCTCTTCTCTCCAGAACAAAAAATCAGGGCCAGACTGATATTCTGCAAAAGGTACAGGAATTGGACAGCCGAGGACTGGGTTAAAGTCATTTTCTCTGATGAATCTCCTTTCAGATTGTTTGGGGCATCTGGAAAAACGCTTGTCCAGAGAAGGAAAGGTGAGCGCTACCATCAGTCCTGTGTCATGTCAACAGCAAAGCATCCTGAGACCATTCATGTGTGAGGTTGCTTCTTAGCCAAGGGAGTGGACTCACTCACAATTTTGCCTAAGAATACAGCCATGAATAAAGAATGGTACCAAAACATCCTCCAAGAGCAACTTCTCCCAACAATCCAAGAACAGTTTGGTGACGAACAATGCCTTTTCCAGCATGATGGAGCACTTTGCCATATGGCAAAAGTGATAACTAAGTGGCTCGGGGATCAAAACATCAAAATTTGTGGTCCATGGCCAGAAAGCTCCCTAGACCTTAAACCCATTGAGAACTTGTGGTTAATCCTCAAGAGGCGGGTGGACAAACAAAACCCCACAAATTCTGACAAACTCCAAGCATTGATTAGGCAAGAATGGGCAGCCATCAGTCAGTATGTGGCCCAGAAGTTGATTGACAGCATGCCAGGGCGAATTGTAGAGGTCTTCAAAAAGAAGGGTCAACACTGCATATATCGACTCTTTATATAAACTTAATGTAACTGTCAATAAAAGCCTTTGACACTTATGAAATGCTTGTAATTTTACTTCGGTATACCATAGCAACATATGACAAAAAGGTCTAAAAACACTGAAGTAGCAACCTTTGGGACAAACAATATTTATGTCATTCTTTTGGCCATGACTGTATGTTATAATGCTGAATGTTTGTTATTAAACATGGAATGCTATGCTGTTTCAAAATGTGTTTTCATATTTGTGATAATCATTCTAATTGGATTTAATGATAGGGTTAAAAATGTAATTATATTATAAAAGTAAAATTACATTTATTACAATTATCTTTTTATACAGATAATAAAATAATAGTAGTTAGTCGAGAATGGATGTTTAACAAACATAGCTCAAGCGTGTCAATTATATTAGTAACTATTCACTACATAAAACTAAGGAAGGGAAAAGTTGGACTGTAACACTAGACTCCAATTTGTACCAAATGATTTATTGCCATAAGTTTCTAGTCAGTAGTACTGCTTAATTCAGTTCAGGAATTTTAATTCAATTTCCTGTATTTAAACAGATAACATGAAAATTGTATGCACCCAACTCTATTTGTTTGGATAATTTGTTTTACATGGGGCTAATACAATGTAAAAAAAATAGTACATTTAAATTGATGCAACTGCAATTTTAAAATAGTATTAAAAGATGCATGTAATGTTAAACAGTAAGTAGCAGAAAAAAAATATTCAGTTTAATAATATATTTATGTTTGTCACAAAATGTGCAATGTGTATAGAATATTAAAACATTGTATAATAGTCTTCAGTTGACCCAAATTATGCCTATGAGATATGAGGGCTGGAGGGGAATTCATGAAAAATAAATAAATGGGTTTTAAGGGTGTTACAGTAGTCAATGCATGAGTTGATTAGTTGCTTAGTAGAATCCTGAGCTGTGTAACTGGAAACAGTAGCACTTGAAGAATTGTGGATTAAGGGGGATAAAGGAGTGGACAGTGTCAAAGATGAATTCAGGGTGGTAGACTTAAGAGGATGGTGCTGTAGGATCAATAAATATATATTTAAATCAAAGCCTCTGTATCTGTTAAATGATATAGAATATCTTAAATTGTTGAAGTGTTTATGCTTAAAATAAATTGCCAAGTATTTATGTCTAATAATTTTATGAAATCTGAAATGTTTTATTTTGCAGAGCATATGTGTAGGGGGTCACTATAAAATGTTTTTTGGTTTGATTTACTTGCAGTTTCCTCTACAATGAATGTGGATATATGAGCTCCTTTATATCACGGCAAGTCTGAAAGGAATAACTGACATACTCCTCTTTGCTATCTGGGTTTTTGAGCAATATCAATAATCTTGTAGATAGTGTTTTTTTGCTGCTTGTAATGTGAGTGCATGGGTCATCCAATCACAGTAATGTAGTAAGCTATTGAGTTTTGACTTCATGCTTTATATGCAAAAATAGAATTTTGAGGATTAGTTTTCCACACATGCATTGAGTAAATAACAGCACAAAAACTCTATGATAAATGATATTGCACTAGCAAATAGTTTCTTGAGTTATAATAAGGTATTTAAATGTAAATAAGGCCTGTCCCGCCTTAATCGAGACAGTTGGTAGGTATGCTGCTGTATTATGAAAGTCTACAGAAAAACACTATTATAATACAGGTGGAATAAAAATTGCCCTGTGCAGAGAGACAAACTGCAGCCTGTGAGCTTTTACAAAACAATACATGGTACAAGATGTGGGTTTGTCTACACAATTCAACAGAAAACATGGCAGTAAATGATAAACTGTTTTCTTTACTTACTGGACATAGACACAGGAATGATTGAACTGCTACAGCTGGCATTTGCTGGTCTTATTGCAGGCAAATAGATTAACGGAGAAAAGGCTGCATATATGCTTATTTGAAATGGGCAAAGAGGATGTGAAGTACTTAGTTACCAACTTTCCATAATTTCCAAGGGGGATCCCAGGCATCAGAGACTTGTCCTTGGAAATGTTTGTTTCTGAAAATGTCCCTATTTCTTATTAGTGTCAAATCAAACAATAAAATATACTTTTTTAATGTTAGATGCAATTCTTGCCATCTATCCTTATTCGCTGGACTTCATAAGTGAATAATTATTTAATAGGAATATTAAAATGTAACAGCATGTTATGACCTATGTCTAACTCAGCTAACACTGCTTGCACAGAAATCAGACCTGAATGTTTAAAGATTTTATTTTTTTTGTTCCTTGCAAGCTGAACCTGTCATTTTTAAAAGAAGTTTTCCTATAACTAAGAGTTCTCTTTTCAAAACTCGATCTATGTGCCAGATTTAAATGGCTGACACTGCATAAAGAGAGCCTCTCTCCTAGGCCAATCAGTCAGGAAGTTCCCAGGTGGCAAAGGAATGAGGTGGAGATATTGCAGATATTACATTAAAATTAAGTTATACTTAAATAAATAACAAACAGAAAAAAGATACAAAAAGTAAAGTGTTTATGATGCACATTGTGTCATAAAAATTCAATGTGAAAATAGTATAGTGGTAAAGTACAAAACATACTTATTAACTGAAAATATATTAAAGTATATAACTATAACACACATTAAAAACAGGACTGACACCCACTAAAAATTAACAATAGTTTCACTCTTTTATAGATGAACATAGAAAAAATGTACCTAATATAAACCTAAAATTCAAACTTAATAATTAGATGATTTTTTTATGTAAAAAAAAGAAAAATAAATAGAAATACACGTATATGAGAGATGATTCTTATTTGTGATGTAATTTTTTTGTATTCCCATGGGAGAATTAGATACCTTGGTCAGTTGCTATTCTGCATTCCATCAAATGAATATATTTTGTTTTAGAGATAATTAAGAATTTTTAACAGCAACATTTTAATATCTGGGACAGAACCTCCAAGTAAACACATTATCTTAGAAAATGTAAAGGTTGGTGCAAATTCCTCCAAAAAGTTGTAAATCAAAATTTAATAATTTTTCAAATTGATTTAACTTTAGAAGACCACCATATATGAGCAATCAAATATTTGGAATAAGATGGTGTTGGAATATTAGAATTGCCTCTTTAACTCTGGTGAGCATGAGCCATTGACTGTGTATATTGATCATAACCTCTTCAGTTGTGGTCAGCATGAGTAAGTCATTGCACAACTGTCTCATTAAATTAAGGTGTGCTTCTCTCCTGACCTGGACCTTTAGGGTTTTAAACCCCCTCCTGTTTTATGATACTTTGTCAGTGATAGCGTTTACTCTGGACTCATGCACAGTCTCCTCTCTGTAATTCTCTCATTATCTGATCTGGATCATGATCACCTGTGTTCTGGCCTTTTTAAGATTGCCTTTCCTTCAGACTACTGTCAGTTTGTTTGTCTCTGCTGCTAGTTACTCTAATGCTCCTGTTTGGATATGACTTCTCCCTGGCATTTGACTCCTGTTTTGTTCCATAGTCCTGCACCTGCTCTTGTGACACAGACCCTGACTTTGTTTAACCTTGTTCCTGCTTACTCCCTGGTATATTGTGGAGCTACTGACTTCTAGCCCTTCTTTTGTCTGCTTTTCCTGTGGATCATCCAGTGCCGTGTGCCTCCTAGTTTATCTATACCTCATGCATCCTGATTAAACCTAATAATCTGAATTTGCACTTCACCTGCTGTGCCTGGTCTCCAGCTGATCTGCTAATCCTGGTAACCAGCATTATCAAGTACTTTTGGTCCTGTCTGTAATATATATAACCAGCTTTACTGTGAATCTGTCATAAAATCTTACAAACAGCATACAAAGACTTCAAACTCTGCACCCTCACAAACGCCATTACTTCTCCAACTCAGCATTCTGGCATCCAGTTTACTGTAAATTTTCTCTTTGTAAACCGCAGCTTGAGATCTGCTGGCTAGGAAGGAAATCTTTATATATCATTCTGCCTGCTGATACTGCAATGAGGAGTTCCTGGCTCATCTCAGTTGCACTTGGAGCTTTGATGCCTTCAGGTGATTTGGAATATTGTATATTCTCCATTATTGCAAAATTGCATCTTGTGAGTATTGTGTCTGCTTCTACATATCTGAACTTTAATTATTCTGTGTGAAATACTACAGACTGCCAGTCTATCTGGCGATGTTGTATTCACTACAACTGTAAGAAACTGCCATTTCTAGATTCTAAAGTCTTATGTCTCTGAGGAAATTGCAGAGATGTAATGAAAAGCGTAAGACTAGATGCATTTCATACTTGCCAACTCTCCCGCATTGTCCGGGAGACTCCCGCATTTTGCGAGAGTCTCCCGGACGAGTGTGGCAATCTCCCTGATAGGAAGGGGGAAAAATTTAGTTTAAACGCCGCGATTCACCCGGAATCGCGGCGTTTAGCCCCGCCCCCACTGTAAAATGACGCGATTTGCGTCATTCCGTCACGGGGGCGGGGCCAAAATGACGCGATTTCGCAGCCCCGCCCCCTGCACGCCCACGTCCCAGCCGGCATCTCCCGGAAGAAAAAAAAAAAATGTTGGCAAGTATGATGCATTTTCTTTATATGATTGATTTTGTGAGTTCATGTTTAGTGAAGATTTTCTAATCAGTTTGCTATGCATGAATCAGAAACAATGCTAGACTTTCAGCCATCAAAAACCCCCTAAAAGTAATCAGTAATACACTGAGAGGAAACAATGAATCAGTCTGCCTCTGACAGTGTGTGTAGTAGGAAGGATTTGGCTCAATGCACAACAGAGCCTCACTCAGGAGTTGCCCAATAGCTATCAGTGTGGAGTAGTGTACCAAGTGATACAACAGAAGACGGCAGTAGAGTCTTCACTCGGGGACAGAGTGTGCAGCTGATTGAATTCGGCTCATGTTTCAACAGAGCTGCACATACACTATTTACTGCCCTGCAGCTATCGGCTGATGAGATTTTATTTGAGAAAGGACTGTTCTCAATTTAAGAGCTTGATCTTTTACTAGACCACAACGTTTTGGAGCTACAATTCACATTGTGAAAACTTTGATAGAACTGAACTCTCTACATTGTTTCAGCACATATATGGGGAAGATTGCACTTTAATATTATGAATTCAGATAATACACTGTGTGCTATCTCTTAGTAAGGTGGCAATTCTGAGAATTCAGCACAGATTGCTGTTTTTCACCATCATATGGATACGAACTAAATTACAAAGGTCATTATATGAAGCTATAGAATTGAAACTATTGTGGATAAGCACAGATCTCTGGATTGACTAATATCATCTCCTTAAGAGTGTAACTTTCCTTATAGTATTTTCTATACATAGTTTGTCAGCTGGTCACAGACTAACTAAGGTTGGAAACTGAGATCATATTTTGGCTATGTAGTTTTGAATATAGATTGTCTGTACCAATCTGATATGTTTGGCGATATTTTGGATATATCACAGAGAATTCGGACATCGCATGAGCTCATTTCATATGTTATATTTTATTGAGAATGCCTTTGTAGGTACAATATACATTATACAAACTCGAATAGATATAAGTAACAGAAATCTGTATTTCAGTTCACTCATACTTCAGGGTTCTTTGATTAAATAAATACTTATTGAAATTGACTTTATCTTTATAACACCACAACATTTCCTGTTCTGATTTTTTTAAAGTACTGCAGTAAGTGTAAAATTTTTCCTATCCAATAAATAACCATTTTTCACTTAATCGGACCCACATCAAGGCAGAGAGGGAAAGATTTTCCCCAGCTGTACACAGACAAAGGGACAAATGAGCATCACTATAGGGCCTAACAAATACAGTTTTATTTAAAAGCTCTAAGACTTGTCCCAGCTATAGGATTGTCACGAAACATAGCCCTTAGTTTTAAATGGCATTCAGATATACAATATACAGTACTCAACCACATGCAATTATAAACAAAGCGCAGCAGGTACAATAGGCATTCACAATAACATCAACAATGCCGAAGATATTTATATATAGTGACAAAGAGTGGTTTTCCAAAGGCATCTTAGACAGAAATTAGCGATTCAGCGGACAGTGTACCTGTCACGGCAATAGGGTTTCTGGGAGGTCGGATGAATGTCTTGCTCTAATCCTGTATACTGGACTGGACTACGTATTGAAATAGATTACTGGAAACTGGACAAGGGAATAGGAAGGACCTGAACACATGACCAGAGACTCAGTACCTCCAAGAAACTTAGACAAATATAGTACAACTGTAACTGGGAAGACTCAGAACTCAGGCAGAGGATTTACAGGGGTGGCAACCTTCTGAACAGAATAAGCCTGGAACTGGTCCTGGACAACTCAGAGCTAAGAACCCGGGTTAGACCTGGAACTGTAAGTCGGTACCCTGAGACACAGAGATGGCTCCAGAAAGTGGATGACTCAGGACAACAACCTACTACCCCAGATAGCTATTAGGAGAGACAGGAATAGATTGGTGAGAGGTGGATCCACACAGAAGGTAACAGCTGGAATCTGTACACGAGCAGATAGAATGAAGGTGAATCCACACAAGGAATAAATACCCAAAGCAGGCAAAATGAAGCTGAAATCACTCAATGGGTTAACGGTTAAAGTTTGTATCACAGGAAGCAGAGTGAAGCTGAATTCACACAAAGGGTTAATGATTTGAAGTCCATATAAAAGCAACAGGATTAATCTAACTCACTCAGAGGGTAAATGGGTGAAGTTCATATAACAGCAACGGGATGAAGTTAAATTCACTCAGAGGGTGTGATGTGAGTTCTCTGTACAGCGCTGCGACATTGATGGTGCTATATAAATAGCTGATGATGACAAACGTGTATGCTCTTTTACTATGGTGGAACAATAAAAGCACTGCTTATATCACAAGTTGTGTATGCATTGACTAAGGGTGCCCATATCTCTTCCTCTCCCTCTCTCTCTCCCCCTATTAATGCAGGCCTTACTTTAATCTGCTAGTGCTATTTTTATATTGAAGAATGATGCACCATTAAAGAGTAATCATGATATGTTTAAATGATGCAATTTCTTTGTGTCAAAGTAGTTTGTGTAACATTAGGATTTATGTGAACTCGATCAGGTGAATAAGTGAATCAAGTCCTGAGCTGGTTAATCAAGGGTTAATAATTTTTGTCTTTAGAATACTTCATAGCATTAAATGTGTTGTGTGGTCTTTTGCAGACAATAAGTCACGTTGTCTTACCAATCACAGTGACATTTGCATACAGCTTATATGATTCACAGTCTCTGTTTCTCCACCTTCCATTTCTCTCTTGTTTACCCTGTCTTAAATCTTAGCTCTTTCAGCTCTGCAGTTTCTCTTATTTTATCTTATCCAATTCTCTCTGTCTCTCTCTTTCTCTACTTTCCCAAAAATCTAACTCCTCCTTCCTGTAGTTCTTCTCTTTACCTGCAAAATTACTGAAGCATGCTAGGAACTGTAGTTTTCTATTCCAAATGCCACAAACATGGCTGCCAGCAATCCCAGAACTTCTTAAAGGAATATCCCACTTTACTTGATTTGTGTATAGCGGTACACAATTCCTTGACTTAAAAATACCTGTTAAGGCTTTTTTTCTGCAAGTCATAAAAACACATTTTTTAATTGTGAAACCACAAAATAGGTTTTAATGATGGTAACATTTATTTACTTGAAAGTAAGCGATAAGCTACAAATTTTCAATTGCAATATTCCATATTCAATATTTATGTACTTTAAATAGTAATGAGAACATTACAATGATGATGATGTAAAACATGTATTATTGGTTGTCAGGAACAAAACAATGCTCCTGATCTGTCTTTCAGTTTTACAAGGCTTTGAGATATTTTCGTTCACTCAAATAAATATTGCAGAAGGTGCTTTTCAAACTGCTCCAGAAAATTGTGTAATAGTCACTCAACTAAATTTGACAGTAGGTGCATTTCTAATTATTTTAATACACTGCTCGTAATTCTAATTGTGGCACATACTTGCCTTTACTATAAAGACAATTTTCATTGGAATATATTGTACTTTACTAAATTGTGCTGCAAAAAATTAGTAGACACGGTTGAAATTAGTCCAATATATGTTATACCAACTACAGCAGAAAGTTGTCCTTATAAACATCATTTCACTGAAATATTATTAAATATGCTAAGAACTGAAAAATGAACTGTAAAATATGGGTCTCCTGTAGTGTTGGATGCATATATTCCAAAAAATAAGCTTTAAAGGCTTTGAAAAAGCAAATAAAAATGTACACCAGGACTTAGGCTTCCAGTTCCACTTTCAATTAAAAAATAAAAAAATATAGAAAAAGAAGAAAAAATGGAAAAAAATATTATTTTAATTCAATCAGAATTTAATACAATCATTTATAATTTATTTCATTTAAAATTCAAAGGTTTTTTTTCTACCAGTCAAAACAATTTTTATGAGAATCAGTTAGTGACATCTTATTAATAGGGCATAAAACAGGGTATTAGTGGAGTGTGAGCAGCAGCATACCCTAAAAGCACATACATTTTTTTTAAAAACTGTAAAAAAAATCAAAATGTTTTTCTTACAATCAAACCAATTTTTCTGTGGGGTTATCAGTGACATCTTTGTTATCAAATTTGCAAAAAACAGGGTGTTGGTGGAGTGTGAGCAGCATCCCCCCCAAAAAATATAATATTTTAAGAACCAACTGTCTAAATTTCAATTACATAATTGTGGAGCAGTGCCAAAAGAATTATAAGGTAATTCCCTCCTTTCCCTATCTCATTGAGCGTTCACCTGTTGTAGCTCTCAATTCAAGTAGTGTTACTCCTCAATGTCATCTATGGCTCATTCTAAAGATAAGGAGCACCCAGTACCAGTACTAGCAGGAATCACAAGGTTTCGACCTCCACTATTAAAAAAGGTCATGCAGGAACAAAGTGTAAGAAAGGGTTCCCAAAATCCAAACATGGTTTGTCAGTCTCAATGAAAACATCAGCTCTTGATGTAAGGAGGAGGATTAGGTGAGAATTTTCTAAAGAATATAATGATTTGTTGAAAAAAAGAAAATGCTAACATGTTATAGACTACCCACAGTGGCAATACAAGGTTCAGACCATGTCCATGCCCACTTTTAGCTTGTAGGGGCCTGCTACTTCAGGTACTGGTAGATGTACTAGAATGCCCATTGCAAAACAGAGTCACCAACTGGGTCACCTTCTCACTCAGAGGTTAGTTCTGTGATTGTCACCTCTAAACAGCCAAATCAGTGCCTGAAAATAACTCTGAAGCTGAAGAACAACTTAGGCACTCACAGAATCCCGAGGAGAGTCTATGGACAGTATCCATGAGTACTATATATGAGTCTAACATTTCAGACTCAGACACTGTCGTTATAGAGCATCCTGCTTCCAAAATTTCTCAAGCATTTGGAAATGTAAGGATGAGTAGTAGTACTAGTAATATTAATGATGATTTACATCTAGAAATTGATGCTACTAAGGAACTTGCAAATGTGTATCAGGATGAGGGGGATAATTGTGGATCTGAAACTTAATGTGTTGTACTAGAATTAGATAATGATGAGGAAGTTATGATTGTGTTGAACTAAGGCGGCCACCAGTGGTACCACGTCATGCCCATGATAAGCGCATCATTATGCCAGGGTATAAAAAAAAGCACCTCTTCTGTTTGTAAATATTTTTATCCCAACCCAGAGATATCTTCTGAATTTACAACTATCAAACTTTATCTTTCACCGATTCTGTCATTATTGGATTGTAAGCTTTCGAGCAGGGTTCTCTTACCTCTCTGTCTGTATGTATTACCCAGTATTGTCTTATTAATGTTTGTTCCCAATTGTAAAGCGCTTCGGAATTTGCTGGCGCTATATAAATAAATGTTGATGATGATGATGATATTAGGGTTTTTTGTTTCTGAAAAAGCTGTGGAGAAACACATAAGACAGACAAGCTGAAAACATGTGAACGCAGGACTTCTTTTTGCTTAACTTGCTGTTAATTTGATACAAATACTCTTTGAATCGAAAGAGTTCACTGAAGAAAGGCTGACCGCGAGAAAGCCGCGAGTTATAAAGATGGAGGAGTGTTGGATGCAGTGTCCGTAGTTGGCATTGTGAGAAACTGCCGACACAAGCAGCATATACGCCGATCCAAACAACCTTATTGTGAAGCAGACTACATTGTGGTAATCAGTGTGATAACTGTATTGTGGTAGTCAGTGTGAGCGGAGTCAATTTATTTAGACTGATAATGAATATAATGCAGTAACATTCATCTCTGCATATTCAATATTTGCTATCAAAACTAACTGCGGATTTAAATATTTATCAAGGTATTTCCCCCTATGTGCACTAAAGGGGAGGAGCTTTGAAGAAACAAAACGAAAGTCCTCGTTCTTAATTGATATTATGTTTTATACTATGGTTGTTTTCCTTTTATTTATTTTATGATTATGTTTTTAATGGCTATTAAATTTGTCTGATTAGAAATAATCATTGATGAGTATTATTATATGGTGGCATCCTATGCTCTATGTGAATTGCATATGCTTCTTATATTGGATGTGGTTTGTTTAGAGTTATTCTTTGGTTGTTACAAAACAACCTTTAAAAGAAGCAGCAATCATTTTTTAATATTAGGCCATTTTTTGATATTGTGTTATTTGCGTGAACTAAATAATCGGGTTTATAGAGGTATTATACCTATTGGTAAGCACCTATACTTTAGTTCATAAATTTGAACATTTTATTTTTTTATTTTTTCATTGTGACGACTGTTCACTTAATTACAGATATGTGGACAAGTGGTACTGGTCAAACAAAAGGCTACATGACTGTGACTGCCCACTGGGTATGTATCGCCCTCAGCAGCAGCAGTATCATTAGCTTCACAATCCTCCTACTCATCCTTTCAGCATAGTAAGACTAGTACACAATGTCAGGTCATGTACAGGCAAGCTACTCTTTGTACCGCTGGTTTCACAAAGAAACATACCGGTGTCAATCTTTTGGATAAACTCAGGAAAGTCATAGTAAAATGGGTCACTCCGCAAAGACTGTCCTCAAGATTCCTCATTGCCGAAAAATGTTCAGAGCGCAGCGTGCATTTGTTCAAAGAATCATGTAAATCAGCTCTGCATAATCTCTTGACCGCTGTGCTGACTCTCTATCATTCCTGCAGTAACCTCTTGACTGCAGAGCTGGCACTCATCTGTGAACTCCGCCACTCTGACACAATCCCAGTGGTAATCTGTTGTCCGCTGAGCTGACTCTTCATTATTCCTACAGTAACCTGTTATCTGCTATTGCTGACCTCTCTTGTATATTCTCCTATAGGGTTTCGCCTGGTACTCTCAGTGAGGGCTGCAATCTGCAGGATAGACGCAGCTAAGACCAAACCTCCTTGCAGCGGCCACTGGTGAAAACCGTCTCCCCGTTAGACTTCGTGCCTCACTGGAGTAGTGCTAATCTAGGCAAACCTAGGATCCAAGTGCCTAAACCGTGACAATTGTGTTGTATTCACTGGCTATTCCTGACTGCTGTGCCTCTCCAACGTGTTGCTGTTGTCCTTCTCTAATGTGTCACACATGCTGAATGACGATTACCTATTTGGTTTATCTTCTTTTCTTATACAATATAGTTTACACACTTAAATATCCAATTTTCTGTTGACAGATTGCATTGTGAGTAAGGTTTCAACAAATTATTGTGTAATGTAAAGGCTTCATCTGCCAAAAATACAATATTTTGTCCATATTTTGTGTTACTTGCTGTTGGTAGATTATGTCCATTGTTTTTGGGTTTGTCATGGAAAGGAGTTTGCTCCAATGTGCATCCATCTGAGACCTTCCTGTTTTTCCCAATGTCCACAATTAGGAATTCATAGTTGGCATGAAAATTCCTTTATAATTGTAAAAATAAGATTCACTTTGGATTGTGGTATAATTCGTACATGTTTCCAATTAATGGCGCCACCACAGTTTGAAAAAATTCCATTGACTTTCAAAATCTTCAGCAAGAAGTTGCCATCGCTCTACCATTGCAGGAAACTAAAAGACAAAGATGTTAGAAAATGTTAAATTGGTACATGCACATAATGTTATACTCACTACTTTACTTTTTTTTCATAACACAGCCTGCTGTCCTGTCTGAACCAATAATCTCTGATGTGGCTGCCCAACAAGAGACAACTACAGCTACAACTACACATGGCAGCCAGCTAGCATTAGACAGCCAGGACATCGCCAAAGTACCAACTCAACAGCAAAGTCTGCAAAAGAAAGGCTTCATGATCTCGGTGGTAGAATGCGCAAACCATTTCCTACCTATAAAACCGCAACAAGACTAATTTGATCTGCTTGTAGCAACGCTAGCAGGCAAAATGGTAAGTGCAAGCAGACCAATACAAATGGAATATTTGGTGTGCGACATCATTTGAAGGTTGAACACAGAAAATTTGTGACCAGACACAGTTTTGACACCATCCAACCACACACAGGAACAAGGACATTTCAGACAGGCACCATCATATACATGTAGTCCTAGCCAGCTGCAACATTCCATGATGGGAGGACAATGTGTTACCCTGAAACCCTACATGATGTCCACATCAATGCCCAGCACAAGTAGAGATGGAGTCAATCCCCAATGGATACTAATGAACAGCTGTGAGCCCCTGCCTTTATTTTATTGTAATGCACATTTTTTATATAGTGTACAGTCTTTATTGCAATAAAATAATAATGTTTTTTGAAAAAGGAACATTTGTTTTACCAACCTTCATAAACTGTTCACGCAGAACTTGAACTATAGCTTCACAGGTCTCAGGTATGAGCAAACCCAGAGCTTTTGATGAAATTGCTGTTCTGTATTTGAGTTCAGCCCTTGCCCTTCCTGTGACCAAATATTTCAGGGTAGAAACCAGTCTTTGCTCTACAGATATGGGTCTCCTTAAATGGGTGTCCTCCTTCTGCATGAAGCCAGTGACAAGTTGGAGCAGTTCCTGGACTGTGGGTTCATTCCTTTGCAGGAAATTCCTGAAGTCATCAGGGTTGTTGTCCTGTATCTCGTGCATCTGGGGCATATGAGAGAATGAGTCTCTCCTCTGGAACCACTCTTTGGTCCAACAAGACTGATTCTTTCTCCCTCTTTACCTATGGGTCTGTGCTTGCAGTCTACTTGCATAACAAGTAGCCAAAAAACAGTAACATGCTCTATTTCAACAGTATACATAATATTAAAATAAATAGTTGCTATGCAGTTGTGAACGAACGTACACTGTAAACAAAGATATGCTATAGAACAGGGGTGGGCAATTAATTTCTTTCGGGGGCCACATGGAAAATCAGCTCTGTGTTCGAGGGCCGAACCAAATTTATAAAAGGCCATTATAAAGGGCCCATCATAAAATGCAGCAAATTATATATAAGAATCATTTACCTGTTCAGTGGGAGAAATCTAGTCTGTCTTGGGCTTGAACAAGTGCACTGAAATCTGGCGGAATATCTGAGGTGGCTATGCGAAGGACAGCTGAGAGGTGGTCATCAGTGATACAGGATCTGTGTCTGGATTTGTTGAACTTCATCACTGAGAATGTCTGTTCACATATGTAGGTAGATCCAAAGAGGACTAGAATTTTCAGAGCATGTCTCCTCATGTGTGGAAAGTTCTCCTCTTTGAGTGATGAGTAAAACTTAAGCAATGGGACAGACCTAAAGTGCGCTGCCAGAAGTGTGTCAGACTGCAAGTCAATGAGTTCCATCTGAACATCACTGGGTGCATTATCCACATTGCAGGGATAAGAAACCATGTCTATTTCACTGATAGGTGGTATCACTCACGTTTAGGCAGATTTAAGCAGAGTGTCTGAAGGTCAGGAGCAGAGGACGAGACAGCTGGCATTATGGCAGTGGCAGGAGAACTTACTGGGAAGAGATAAAAAACAGAAGAGAACAAGTTACTAGCATCTCCATCAATAAAAACAGTGACCCACAGCACAGCCATCAATAAAAACAGTGACCCACAGCACAGCCATCAATAAAAACAGTGACCCACAGTACCAATATCACCAAAAACAGTGACCCACAGTACCACCATCAATAAACACAGTGACTGGAACCCCCACCTAGATATTACCCCACTATACCAGAGCTCTATCTGTCCATCTGTCCATCTTTAATCAACATCATGCCGGGCACAGCAGGGCTGAGGGGCAGCGTGGCATGATGCCCGCTGTCCTGTGGTGATCCGCATCATGCCGTGCTGCCCCTCAGCCCTGCTGCACCCGGCATGATGTTGTCTGTAACGGTAATACTTACCTTTTTACTGTCTTCTTCCATACTCTTCTGTGCTCTCCTCCGCGGCGCTGCTGTGAATGCGGCGGGAGAGGTGTATGGACAGTGCGCACTTCCTCCCTACGCAGCAGCGCAGGGGATTACGCTGTATCCGGCCCCGGCATGATCTGATGCTCTGGAAGGGACGCGCATCGCCGACCAGCTCCGTATCCCTTCCAGAACCTGTGGCTGGCAGCAAAATTAATTAAATCTCCTGGGCAGACCCGGCGGGCCGGATTCGGAAGGCTGGCGGGCCGTATGTGGCCCGTGGGCCGGAGTTTGCCCAGGTCTGCTAAAGAATGAATGGAAATTAAGTGTTTTCTTTTTCTTTTAAAGGTTTTTGGTAGCTTTTTGACGGAGATGTTCTGCCCTTTATTTAAATTCCTACAGCATATCGCTGCAGGGATCCCAAATGTCATTTCAGTGTGTACGAAATCAAAATTTTTTAAGACGACAATATGGCTGTCACAAGTCAATGCCCGAACTGTTGGTCTTCCACAAATCATTTAAAAAATGTCTAGTGTGTATGTGTTACGAGCCGCGGCGGCTCTGGGCAACGCCGCGACTTGCTTCCTTCATTGCCCCCATGTCTCGTCTGTCGTCATGATGACCGGGACGTCACTTCCACATTGTCCCGGCCGTTGCCAAGGCAACAGTCGGACGCTCTCTGTCTGCAACTTCCCGTCCCGGCATCCAGGACAGCTGGGCGCGTGCGCAAATTAGTGTAATTAAGCCTCAGATGGCTAATTAATTCCCCTGTGGCTGGAGCATTCTCATTGGGCCATACTCCATATATAAGGCAAGCCCTCCCTGCCAGTTATAGTCCCTGCTATTCTGCATACTACCCTGCTGTGTCTTTGCTCCCTGTTTATCTTTTGGATCCTGATTATTGTTGCCGACCCTTGCCTTGATACTGACTTTGATTGATTACTTGTGCCCCTTGATCTATTGCCTGGATTCTTACGCTGCTGTTTTGCCTGTGACCTCTTTGACTCCGGCCTGGACCTTTGCATTATTGTTTTGCTGACACCCTCTAACCTCAGCTGGATTCATTACTCCACCTCTGCTTTCATCAGCGCTTCGTTCTCACGGTATCAGCTCCTAGTACTAGGGTTGTCCAGGTGCAAATTTGCAACTCTGTTACATATCTGAGCATCTGGGTCATTCCACATGAAGAACCCTTGTGCTGTTAAAGCAACACTTCCATCAAATAGTAGTCTTGCGGTATCAATAGGGGCAGTGGATGGCGGGCAGTGGATGGTGATGGCATCTATGCCATCATGATAGGTAGGGGTGGAAAAATGCTGCAAAGTAAGAATGCTTTCAAAAATAGAAGTGTTAATAGTTTATTTTTATCAATTAACAAAATGCAAAGTGAATGAACAGAAGAGAAATGTAAATCAAATCAATATTTGGTGTGACCACGCTTTGCCTTTGAAACAGCATCAATGCATCAATTCTTCTAGGTACACTTGCAGAAAGTTTTTGAAGTAACTCAGCAGGGAGATTGTTCTAAACATTTTGGAGAACTAACCACAGATCGTCTGTGGATGTAGACTTGCTGAAATCCTTCTGTCTTTTCATGTAATCCCAGACAGACTTGATGATGATGATTGAGATCAGGGCTCTGTGGGGACCATATCATGACTCCCAGCACACTTTGTTTTTCTTTAAGAAGATATTTCTTAATGACATTGGCCATAGTTAGGGTCCTTGTCCTGCTGCAGAATAAATTTGCAACCAATCAGCTTCCCTGATGGTATTACATGATTACATGATGGATAAATACATGTTTGTATTTCTCAGCATTGAGGACACCATTAATCCTGACCAAATCCCCAACACCATTTGCTGAAATGCAGCCCCAAACTTGCAAGGTAAATCTACCATTGCTTCACTGTTGAATGCAGAATCTCATTAGTGTACCCTCTCCAGCCCTTCGGCTCAAATCTGGAAAGAATAGTCTGACCCAGGTACACCCTCTATTGTTCGAAGTAATCGTGAGAAGTGGTCTGATTAAAAATTTAATTGTCAACATGTAATAGAGAAGGTGACACATTTTCTGCTATGAAAGGATTAATCTGTGTTAATTGCTAAGAGGCAGCAGTGTAAGAGTCAAGTAATTGAGCAGATACGCGTATATGCTGTAAAATAAGTGTAAATACAGTGGTAGTAAATGTGGTGCAATTTCTCCCAATCCAGACTCTTGCCTGTATGTGTGTCTCTGCATACGGACAGAAGTATGCTCTGAATTTAAGTTTTGCATACATCTGCTTCTATGCAGAGTCAAAGGCATCTAAAGATAACTTCGAGTCTGAATACATGCGGAAATACATATTTTCTTAGTGCCTCTTGTTCAAATGCATATTGACATTTATTGTGTCAATCTCTGAATCAGGCCCAGTGTCTCTGGATTCTTTTGATGTCAACCTGGCTCCATGTGTGCGAACCCATCCTAAAAAGACAGTTGTAACAGAGTTAAACTTACACTTCATTCAGGGGTCTATTTCTGAAAGACTGATTAAAGAAATGTTTCTTCATATAAAGCATTTTTTAGTTATTTCAATACTTTAAAAACATGTTGCAGTGTACATCAAAGTCAACTCTTTAGACATATTTTACCTTTTGTTACCTGCTAATAAAGTATTGAAGTGTCTTTAATGCTGCTTATTCTACCACTTTTATCACTAAATTGATTTTACTTGCACATACCATGCATTATCCATTATTTTCTGAGGGGAAACAGATATCATTGGTGGATTGGGAAAAGAGATGTATTTGAAGTCAATATAGAACTTTGAAGGCAAAATGAAAAAAATCTATTCAAAGTCTCCCAAAACCGAGACAGCTGGCATTATGGCAGTGGCAGGAGAACTTACTGGGAAGAGATAAAAAACAGAAGAGAACAAGTTACTAGCATCTCCATCAATAAAAACAGTGACCCACAGCACAGCCATCAATAAAAACAGTGACCCACAGCACAGCCATCAATAAAAACAGTGACCCACAGTACCAATATCACCAAAAACAGTGACCCACAGTACCACCATCAATAAACACAGTGACTGGAACCCCCACCTAGATATTACCCCACTATACCAGAGCTCTATCTGTCCATCTGTCCATCTTTAATCAACATCATGCCGGGCACAGCAGGGCTGAGGGGCAGCGTGGCATGATGCCCGCTGTCCTGTGGTGATCCGCATCATGCCGTGCTGCCCCTCAGCCCTGCTGCACCCGGCATGATGTTGTCTGTAACGGTAATACTTACCTTTTTACTGTCTTCTTCCATACTCTTCTGTGCTCTCCTCCGCGGCGCTGCTGTGAATGCGGCGGGAGAGGTGTATGGACAGTGCGCACTTCCTCCCTACGCAGCAGCGCAGGGGATTACGCTGTATCCGGCCCCGGCATGATCTGATGCTCTGGAAGGGACGCGCATCGCCGACCAGCTCCGTATCCCTTCCAGAACCTGTGGCTGGCAGCAAAATTAATTAAATCTCCTGGGCAGACCCGGCGGGCCGGATTCGGAAGGCTGGCGGGCCGTATGTGGCCCGTGGGCCGGAGTTTGCCCAGGTCTGCTAAAGAATGAATGGAAATTAAGTGTTTTCTTTTTCTTTTAAAGGTTTTTGGTAGCTTTTTGACGGAGATGTTCTGCCCTTTATTTAAATTCCTACAGCATATCGCTGCAGGGATCCCAAATGTCATTTCAGTGTGTACGAAATCAAAATTTTTTAAGACGACAATATGGCTGTCACAAGTCAATGCCCGAACTGTTGGTCTTCCACAAATCATTTAAAAAATGTCTAGTGTGTATGTGTTACGAGCCGCGGCGGCTCTGGGCAACGCCGCGACTTGCTTCCTTCATTGCCCCCATGTCTCGTCTGTCGTCATGATGACCGGGACGTCACTTCCACATTGTCCCGGCCGTTGCCAAGGCAACAGTCGGACGCTCTCTGTCTGCAACTTCCCGTCCCGGCATCCAGGACAGCTGGGCGCGTGCGCAAATTAGTGTAATTAAGCCTCAGATGGCTAATTAATTCCCCTGTGGCTGGAGCATTCTCATTGGGCCATACTCCATATATAAGGCAAGCCCTCCCTGCCAGTTATAGTCCCTGCTATTCTGCATACTACCCTGCTGTGTCTTTGCTCCCTGTTTATCTTTTGGATCCTGATTATTGTTGCCGACCCTTGCCTTGATACTGACTTTGATTGATTACTTGTGCCCCTTGATCTATTGCCTGGATTCTTACGCTGCTGTTTTGCCTGTGACCTCTTTGACTCCGGCCTGGACCTTTGCATTATTGTTTTGCTAACACCCTCTAACCTCAGCTGGATTCATTACTCCACCTCTGCTTTCATCAGCGCTTCGTTCTCACGGTATCAGCTCCTAGTACTAGAGTACAAGACCTGGGGGCATCAGAGTACCTGTGAGCGCATCTAGTTCTAAGGGAAAAGCGGTTCCTATAGGTGAAGACCTCTGAAGCGGTTCTAGGAGCTGATACCTGGGGCGTGAGCCGTAACAGTATGTATGAATCTCCCAACCAAACGAACCTTCAGTTGCAGGTAAAAATAATTATTGTAGATAAGACATCGGTCAGAATATTCTCCAGTATGTACCTAGCCTAAGACTGACATAGTATATGTTATAGATGGTGGAGCGAGATTGGAAAGTTTACACTATATAATATTAACACATTTTGGATAGAATAAGCTGTCCCAGTGTCTTGAGTAAGGATTAAAGAGCTGCAGCTGTCCTGAGACACAGAAACTGTTGCCGACTTTTTGTTTTCTATAGCACTTTGAAAAGTCTGATCTATACGGTATATTTTTATATTCATACACAGGAGGATGCTCCTGGTGGTTCAAAGTTTTTATTGAGATTCTGAGTTATTATTTGTGCAATTTATGTGTGATTTGATCTAGGTTGATACAAATAAAATGTTTTACATGTGATATATTAGCTTTATAGGTATATATATTTTTATATGATCAATTCTATTGTGTTATTTATTTGTACGGTTTATATGTATTTAATTAAATTTGTGTTTATTAATTCTATGGTCTCCGATTCTGCCCTTTCTATTATAATTAACAATGGATGGAATTTAAAAAACAACTCAAGACTTACCTATCTACTCACGTTTTTCATTAATGACCCTTTATTGTCTAAAAACCCCAGATACGTAGATCCCTTTTCTGTAATCTGTTAAGCCTATATATATATATATATATATATATATATATATATATATATATATATATATATCTATCTCATTTTTATGTAATGTGTGTTTTAATCTGCAAAAGTTTGAGTCCTATTGGGAGAAATGTGCTATATAAACAGTGTTCTTTTTATTCTCTTTATTATTATTTAGAATTCTATTGTCCTGCATTCCTTATGAACTTTCAGGCCTCATCCAACTAAGGATTGCAAATTTCCACCTGGACAACCCATGTTGGGGTGCAAATGCATGTTTTTCTAAATTTGCTTGCAGGGAAAATATTTACTGTTTTTACATGTATCACACAAATACGGGGCAGTTCATTTTTACTCTGCGATTTAGAGTTCATCTGGGACATGTCTCTGTCTCAACTCTATATCTGTTTGCACATTTTAAATTTGCCACCCCCGCAGCTCAATATGATTTTGCTCCTTCTAGCTGGATTACTACAAACTCTAAATTAGGCCCTTGTGTGTCTTGCAGATTTGTTGACCCTATTCAAACCCAATGCTCTATTGATCACGTAGTGACAACAATATATTATAGATGCATGAAAATTATCCTTGTGTACATCACCTACATATTCACTATTGGATGCTTTAAAAAGGAGGACACTGTAAAATAGCTGCACATTTTATTAATAGTGGACTTTAAATCAGGAATGTTTTTCTAGGTAAATGCTTTATCAGCAGAAAATGAGTGTTTATTTTCGACTAGAGTTGCTACTGAAGACTTCCCTGAGGGTTGTCAGGTTTAATTAGCAATCTAGTACACCTGTTAATGAGAAGCTGCAGGGGATATAAATGTTGCATAGTTTATTCCTGGGGGACTGTTTTAACGGGGAAAACATATTACTAAATTAGAAAATATGCAGTTGGATAAATAAATAAATACTCTTGGGGTGTATATATGATTGTTTTACATGAATACATGTGTTTCCTTATGGCAGTTATCCATATAGTCTATGTATACATAGCATTTGTTCACTCACTTTAACACTACAACAAAGGACATTAGATATTTTTTTTCATGTGAATCTCTGTGTTTCAAAGGACTGAATTGTCTATTTTAACTAGAGATTAGCAAAACATTTCAGCACATTTTGAACTATGAACTATGAACTCTTTACAGGTTTACAAATAAACTTGTAAGCCAACAATTAAAATAATAATAATAATAATAATTTATAAAAATTGTCTTCTAAAGTTAAATTTTTAACAAGTGATTTTATACAATATAGCAAACTAAATACATTTACTTTTTAAGCTACTTAATGCTGTTCAAATATATTTTTAAAGTATAACTTCACCCAAAAGGAGAAAAATTGTTTTAGGTAGCATGCATTCAATGAGTTTATATAAAATATAATGAAAATAGTAATTACCATGCATGTGCTGGGGTCCCTGATAGCCGCTACTGCCCATGCCACCGTCTTTTCTACTCTTACTGATTTGCCAGGATCAATGAAGTCAATCAGCTTCATCTGAATGGTAAGTTCATGGAGCAGGTGCAACAATAGGAAAAAGTGGGTTATTATAGGGACAGGTGCCCTGCACATGTAGGTTTAATAAATAGAAAAATAGGCGTGTACCGAATACAGGAATGTTAGCAAATTACTGTTGCAGTTGACAAAATGAACTTGCTACTTCTTCCTCTTTAGCTTGTGTACCCATACTGACTTGGTACTTACTATTGGACAGGTTTAACAAAAATAATCTATATCTCTCGCAGAGTAGACAACCATGCTCCAAGCTTTCATCTCACTAACAAGTCAGGCACCTGGTTTGTTGCACCGTCAAACTCTGATCATAACTCACATTATCATTACCAAGTACTTTCTGCCTCTCATTGGGTTTTATATATATATTATTTTCCCCATAGAGCTAGGTGACAAGAAAAGACTATAGATGTTGTCACCTCCAACAACAGCATCCTTGAAGGCCCAGGGAGAGTGTCTACTAGCTACGTGTTGCTATCTTTTAGTTGCCAGATGAAGATCTGCTATGCCACTATCTGCTCCCATCTCATTTTATCTTTGTCATGGATGCTCTGCAATTTGAAAAAAATGCATTTGCATCCGAGCATGGGTTGTCCAGGTGCAAATTTGCAACTCTGTTACATATCTGAGCATCTGGGTCATTCCACATGAAGAACCCTTGTGCTGTTAAAGCAACACTTCCATCAAATAGTAGTCTTGCGGTATCAATAGGGGCAGTGGATGGCGGGCAGTGGATGGTGATGGCATCTATGCCATCATGATAGGTAGGGGTGGAAAAATGCTGCAAAGTAAGAATGCTTTCAAAAATAGAAGTGTTAATAGTTTATTTTTATCAATTAACAAAATGCAAAGTGAATGAACAGAAGAGAAATGTAAATCAAATCAATATTTGGTGTGACCACGCTTTGCCTTTGAAACAGCATCAATGCATCAATTCTTCTAGGTACACTTGCAGAAAGTTTTTGAAGTAACTCAGCAGGGAGATTGTTCTAAACATTTTGGAGAACTAACCACAGATCGTCTGTGGATGTAGACTTGCTGAAATCCTTCTGTCTTTTCATGTAATCCCAGACAGACTTGATGATGATGATTGAGATCAGGGCTCTGTGGGGACCATATCATGACTCCCAGCACACTTTGTTTTTCTTTAAGAAGATATTTCTTAATGACATTGGCCATAGTTAGGGTCCTTGTCCTGCTGCAGAATAAATTTGCAACCAATCAGCTTCCCTGATGGTATTACATGATTACATGATGGATAAATACATGTTTGTATTTCTCAGCATTGAGGACACCATTAATCCTGACCAAATCCCCAACACCATTTGCTGAAATGCAGCCCCAAACTTGCAAGGTAAATCTACCATTGCTTCACTGTTGAATGCAGAATCTCATTAGTGTACCCTCTCCAGCCCTTCGGCTCAAATCTGGAAAGAATAGTCTGACCCAGGTACACCCTCTATTGTTCGAAGTAATCGTGAGAAGTGGTCTGATTAAAAATTTAATTGTCAACATGTAATAGAGAAGGTGACACATTTTCTGCTATGAAAGGATTAATCTGTGTTAATTGCTAAGAGGCAGCAGTGTAAGAGTCAAGTAATTGAGCAGATACGCGTATATGCTGTAAAATAAGTGTAAATACAGTGGTAGTAAATGTGGTGCAATTTCTCCCAATCCAGACTCTTGCCTGTATGTGTGTCTCTGCATACGGACAGAAGTATGCTCTGAATTTAAGTTTTGCATACATCTGCTTCTATGCAGAGTCAAAGGCATCTAAAGATAACTTCGAGTCTGAATACATGCGGAAATACATATTTTCTTAGTGCCTCTTGTTCAAATGCATATTGACATTTATTGTGTCAATCTCTGAATCAGGCCCAGTGTCTCTGGATTCTTTTGATGTCAACCTGGCTCCATGTGTGCGAACCCATCCTAAAAAGACAGTTGTAACAGAGTTAAACTTACACTTCATTCAGGGGTCTATTTCTGAAAGACTGATTAAAGAAATGTTTCTTCATATAAAGCATTTTTTAGTTATTTCAATACTTTAAAAACATGTTGCAGTGTACATCAAAGTCAACTCTTTAGACATATTTTACCTTTTGTTACCTGCTAATAAAGTATTGAAGTGTCTTTAATGCTGCTTATTCTACCACTTTTATCACTAAATTGATTTTACTTGCACATACCATGCATTATCCATTATTTTCTGAGGGGAAACAGATATCATTGGTGGATTGGGAAAAGAGATGTATTTGAAGTCAATATAGAACTTTGAAGGCAAAATGGAAAAAAATCTATTCAAAGTCTTTATTGTTTTTCTTTTGTATTTTTCTTTTTTTTGCAAAGTTATATATGTTTTAATTCTTTATGCATTTTTTTGTAGTTGAAAATGGCAATAATCCCTTCCTACTGCTCCACAGGATTTTCCTTAATCTATACTGTAAATAACTAACTTTAAACTACTGTCAAAGTCAAAACATTTGTGTATAAAAGACTGCTGAGGATTTTTATAGCTATTAATTTAGGCAGAATAGCGGCAGCCTTGCTGGTAGATTAATTAGCTTCTGGCAAAATGGACCCAAGTGTGTGTGCATTGGTTTAGGTGCGAAATCCTGACGGAAAAAATTTCGACACTTACCCTGGCGACATGAAATGATGACAGGGTAAATGTTGACATTTGACCTGCACAGAGAAAATGTTGACAGTGTGATTGCCGAATTTCACAATTCCGACATTAAATGAGCAATGCCTTTTGGATCCAGCAGGCTATATAGCTGCCAGATACGCCGGCAAAAAACAGTGTTAAAAAAATATTACAATAGTAATAAAAGTTAAAACAACTGCCTCTCTCTCCCAAAACACCTAGCAACTTTGCTGCCAGCCAGCGGACCTGGTGATATTGCAGCCACCGGATCCGTGAATCTCTAGCACACAAACGGTTAAAAAAGGTGTGCCCCCCACTCCCCAGTCAGATTAACCCTAGTGCTGCCAGCCTGGTATTGGTACTAGCTAAATCAAAAGGGCAAAAAGTGTTGGGTCCCCCCGATTTTACTAGAACCAGCACTAGGCTGTGCCAGCTGGGGCTGGTGTCACTAAAGCAGGGGAACCTGCAGGGTGATGTCCCCTTGCCATAATGACACTCAGCCCCAGGCTGGTCAGCACAGGACTGGATTCCCTAGGGAGATGGAGTGAACAAAAAAATGCAGGCCCCTTCCCTAGGGATCCCCAGTCCTGTGCTGAAAGCACCTGGGCTCTCCCAAAACCTGGGTGGAGGGTGTGGGGTACTAAAAGTGTTAAATGTGACAAAGACACATGGTGCACTACAGGTCCCAGCAAGCCCAGGCTGCCAATAGCAATCTGGTGTTGAAGTCGTATAATTGGATGAACGAAAGTATATTGGTTTAATATTGGTTTGCCGTGCATATTGCGAAGCGTACGCCACGTGTTACATGACGTGGTGCGTTCGCACGGTAAAATACGCACGCACACACTCGCATTACAACAGTTAGTTATTTATATCATTTCATATTGGTTCTGTTACACTGTAATTCAGGAGCAGATAGTATTCGGTTTATTATTAGTCTATATATATATATATATATATATATATATATAGTGATTATATGTACATTGTAGTGTTATTAAAGGTTTAGGTAATAGGAAAGGTGTCATGCCTGATATCATATTGAAGCCCTAATCATCAGCAGCTGTCCGGTGCAGTCGGCGAAGAGATCGCACATTGCATACTTTAGTTATTGATATTAGAGAGTAAAACCTTTGTATGATACTGGCTATGAAAAGGAGCAGACCCCCTGGAGAGAAGACCCCCACCTTTGGATTCCTTAGATTGAATCAACCTATTACCTGTCTGGCCTGGACCCACCCAACGTCTGGACCTATAGAAACAATCTACGTCATCTCTTTTGTTCACAATGAAACACTGACTGTATATATATTTGCTGCATCTCACTGGGGCCTCAGTCAACTCTGACACAATATTCTATACAGAATATTGTCCATCGGGTCCCGTGGTTGCGCAGCATGCGCAAGCGATTGCATTGGTATGTACTTATCTTTTGGTATTGGCTGTGCTGTACTGTACTGTATCATAATATAATAATGTATTGAATTGTTGACTATTTACATCTGCTAAAATAAACCACCATGTGCTTTGGACACACATACAATTGATTGGGCAATGCTTATTTTAAAACGATAGAATTACTTTAATAATTTGGGGGCTCTTGAGTTAGGAGTTACGTTACCGGCAGGTATGCAACGCTTACGATATTCAGTTCCTCAACAAAGGGTGGATTGACGGACGCGTCGCATAAAGCAGGTAAGAACGTAATGCGTCTAATACCTGTGGTTCACTGTGTGTTGCGAAACCGAATGTCCGTTATTGCATAGACTGAAGGAACGCTAATTAGAATCTAGGGACAAGAAAGAAAAATGTTTCTTTTTATTGTCGTTTTAATGGTTTAAAGTGTATTGCATTGCTGTGCGTATGTGTACTTCCTGCTGTGCGTACGCAAACTTCCGGTAGATTTGCCACGTGGTTAAACAATTGTTTTGATAGTTATTATATGCATAGTATAATTACTTGTGAAAGCCTCTGAGACATTATTACGGTTGTTGGGAACTTTCAATTTTCTGCGCAGAAAAGGTGTATAGTGTGCGATTTTGTAACGTAGATACACTGTTTATTGTTGAGGTGCTCAGTTGCTGTCTGACGAGGCGGATTGCCCAACTGATGGACGGTATACAGGGCAGGTATACCGAATGCGAAAACGAAGTTTTCGCAAAAGCGCTACCAATAGATCGCAAGGTTTGCTAATAATTAGTATTGGTAGGCAGTGCGATCCGATCGCACCGTTAGTGCGAATTGGTGAAGCAGCTAGGAGGAATTATACTGGAAAGGCAGGTTGATTGTATTAACTTGCGCTCCCAGCGATAATAAACTCAGCAGATTTTTGTGGTTGAGCCAGGGTATCGAGGAGCTGATATCCCTTGGGGCCCACAGGGATATTTCTGTATTAGGGATCCTCGCCTGGTGCGAGAAAAGCGAGTGAACGCGGCTAACAGGAAATACGTTCACCGAGCATAATAGATCTCTAGCGGTGAGTATAGCAACAGAGTTGAAATTATTTGGTGGAAAGAACAGAGCATTGCGGTGTGTCTGTATTTCACATTTGGCCGGAAGGAACAGAGCATTGCGGTGTGTCTGTGTTCCGGGTAGAAAGTATATTGTGCAACATGGGTGCTAGGCATACGCTAGAGATTGCCAATTTACTGCCTAAGGAAGGTCTTATTGAGTCAGCGAGATTTCTCATGTGTGCAAAATATGGTGCATACGCAACTGTGTATTGTGACACGTGGGTCGAAATGACCAAAGATTGTGATAGGCCTTTCCCAACAACAGGGAGTTTTAATGCAGAAGTGCTAAATACCGTAAAAGATAAAGTACGGTTGATTAAGTCAACGAAAGTGAGAAATGCACATAATCATTGTTTAAAATCGTGGCAAATGGAAGGTAACACGTGGCAGAGCAGCGAACGCACAGCGGAAGTGAGTGTAAGGAAAAACACGTGTTCAGCGGAAGTAAGCGTACCGGAAACAAGCATTCCGGAAGTGTGCGTTGCAAAGCGTGGCGAACTGAGCGCAAACACGCCCCCGATAAATTTGGTTGGGGCGGGAAGTACAGCCAATACCAAAAATGTAAAAACTGTAACTAGTAAGTTGTATGTTGTTTTAAGTAACGTTAAAAGTAATGTTTCAGGAAAAAGAAGAGGAACGGTCCCACCAGCAGGGGCAGCTGCTGAAAGTGGTGAGGATAATGAAAAGGTTAACACAGGGGGAGACATCCATTGTACTGCAGCAGCAATTTCAGCAACTAGTTTTAGTGATTTGGTAGACTTACATCCTGTCTGCACAGCAGCAGTTCCCAATGGGAAAGCAGACAGGAATAGTGATGTTCCCTTAAAACATGTAGCAAAGCATGATCCATGCACTAGGTCTGAAACATTTTCAATTTTGTCTGATTTCCCTGATCCTAGGAAAGATTTGACCAAATGTCAGCAGTTTATTAGATATTATGGTAATGTGTATGAGCCAACTAATAACGATTGGCGAGTATTATTGAAGACCTGTCTTCCTCTCAATACTGACATACAAAAGTTCATTAAGGATTGTATGTTGGAGGAGGATGAATCCTTAACCGAGGATGATAATCAGGACAATATTAGACATATAATCACACAGTTGGCCACATATTTCCCAGTGATAGTGGACTGGAGTCAAATTTTTAGTATCCAGCAAAAAGATAGTGAAAATGCAGCAGACTATTTTTGCAGAGCTTTGATAGCAATGGGCAAATATACTGGGGTACCAGACATAAAAGATAATCTATATTACAGAGAGGTTGCTGTTAAAGTTCTAATGGATGGCCTCAGGGAAAACTTGAAAAGAAGGGTGCAAACTTCATTACCATACTGGAAAGGAACCACTGTAAGTGCTCTCAGGGAGTCAGCTATAGAACATGATAAAAGTATAAATAAACAGAAAGAGACACTAAGTCATAGGGTAATGATAGTAAGTATCCCAGCACTAGAGGGACTGCACACACGACCACCAGCATACAACCCACATAATAAGAAACATAGAAAAATCAGGTGTTTTAAGTGTAACGAAGAAGGCCATTTCGCAAGAGATTGTAAAAAAGAAGAGAAACAACATGAGTTGAGAAAGTGTTTTAGATGCACTAAAATGGGACACCAAGCACAGGACTGTACAATGACAAGAGCGGAAGCAAAGAGACTTGGCACATCTAAGGGGGAATCACATAGACATCCACAAAGGAGGCGTACACTTCTCTCAGAGGTTCCCCTTTAATTGATTGCACACTCTGTAACAACTAATATTCTGGGGGAGAAATATAGCCGACTCTAGAGTTAATCTGTGGTGAGCATTAAGGTGCAAAATGTAGAAAGAAACTTATTTTTTTAAAAGTAATCTTTGTTGATTTTGTTTGTTCGTTTTATGTTGTCACATGTTTTTTTTTCCTAAATCGCTTGCCGACGGCAAAGAATAGAAATGTTTGTTTTGTTTGCTGTTTTAAGATAACTATCTTGTTTTTCTTTTCACAGATAAAGGGGACACAAAAGAAGTATAGACAAGTGTTTAAAAGGGGTGAGATAGAGAAATAGAAGAATTACTCTTGAAAGACTAATTAACAATAGACAATTGGAACACTCTTTTGTTTTAGGCTGCAGTGACTCATGATAATTTGTTTGGCTGAGAATCATTATCCAACAATGAAGTATGTTCATACTTTGCTCCAAAATATCGTTTTATGTATTTCAGAGAAAATATGAGTCACTAAGAGTACATTTTTACATTTCTCTATTATAAGTTAGAAAAGTCCGTTGAAAAGGTATGTAGTCAATGAGATACCGAGTTCTTAATGAACAAATGACGGACGACACTGGATTGCACTGTTAAGAACCCCTAGTCAAGTATGGGAGGGGTCATAGTTAGCAAATAGCTAAGGGGAACAGTGGAATGAATACAGCCATTTCCCCATAGAGTCAGAGTCCAATCCAGCTGTCATTTTGTTGTAAAAATCTCCCTTTCTACATGTATGTTTGTATTCAAACCTTTGTATTCCCATCATTCATTGCTTTCCTATTTCTCATTCTTTACACAAACGCTAGTCTCTCTCTCTCTCTCCCGCTCCCTCTCTCTCTCTCTCTCTCTCTCCCGCTCCCTCTCTCTCTCTCCCTCTCTCTCTCGATCTCTCCCCCTCTCTCTCTCTCTCTCTCTACCTCTCTCTCTCTCTCTCCCGCTCTCTCTCTCTCCCTCCCTCTCTCTCTCTCCACCTCTCTCTCTCTCTCTCTACCTCTCTCTCTCTCTCCCTCTCTCTCTCTCCCTCTCTCTCTCTGCTCTGGTAGAGATAAAATCAGACACAGCCTCAACAATGGGGCTAAAACATGTTTTTATGTTTTTACATAAGACAAATTCAGAGATACACACACTAGATTGACATAAGTTACAGAAACAGTCAGGGATTTTGTTTTCATGTGTATAGAAACTTCTGATTTTTTTTTAAGCAGAAGGTTCTGTTGTGGAAATACGATGTATGTTTTATAGATTGCATATCTGTTTTTTTTTTTTTTTTTTTTAGTTCGTGCCTCCTGTACAAAAATGTGCCTTTTTATGGATGCACAAAGGGTGGAGACAGGAGATTGCTAGAGGATAGGCATACAGATATGCATCTCTGTGTAGAACATTGGAGTAGGATTTTTACCACAAGATACGACATAATGTGAAACCCTAGAAAATGTAGAATTTTCATGTTTTTATAATTTTCACTGTTAGACAGGCATGTACGGGATACTGTTATATTTGAAGAAAGTGTTATAGAAAGAGACCTCTTTGCCTTTCCCACTTAGTCAAGTAGCTGAATATGAGGTACTGAGAATGACATGTGAGTTGGCAGAGGGAAAATCGATTGATATACATTGGTCTTTAGCATTTTTCTAGTCTAGAGGGCGATGTTGAGGTGACTAAGAAATCATTTTATAGCAATACCAGCACATGATTAGGACACTACATAGAGGACTTTATACAGGGACACAGTTACCAACTGAAGTAGCTGCTAGTAAGGTCCACACTTACACGCACAACCATACATGGCTGTCACACCAGGGAGAACATAGCTGTCAAATAGACAGCAGGGTTTTATGTGACAGTTAACAAATCTATGTTTTGTTTTGTTTTTCGTTGTATTGTTTTAGTTTTAAAAAGGTGAACACACACACACATGCACGCATACACATATTGGTTAATAAGGAAGATTTGTGTTACCTGAGGGATAAACTGCCTGGAAGGTGAAGAGATGTGGTGAGGAGTCTGGTGGACTCTGGAGAGATGGACAAGGTAGACCAATAGAGCCATCCCATATCCCTCCTGCTGATGGGTTTTCCTCCAGGTAAAACAAATACACGTCATCCAATTACCACCATGCAGGATCCTCAAGTATACACAGGTATACCAATGAAATATGTCTGGGTAGAGATGTATTGAAATGTGTCTAATGTATTACTGTATCATACTCAAAACTTTTGTTATTCAATGTGATAGTCCTAGAGTTATAATAGATAATAGGGGTATTCATGTTATTGATAATAGATGTATAATGTATGAATAGTGGTAACAAATCGCATACTTTCAGTTAGCCATAAACCAGTGTGAACATAAAGTAGTGGTACTCGGTAGAATTAATTGAATAGAATAAGAGTTGGAACTTGATTGAAGTGCCACTAGTCCTTTCCCGCTACCAAGAGATCACCCCTGGGCAGACTCCTAACCTGTCAGTTTTTGAAATGTTCTTGACCCCTCGTGAGATGAGATTGTAACTGGGAGGCTAGGTTAGACCTTGAGAGAAGGTAAATAGTGAGACAGCAACCGAGAACGTCCAAAACACTGTTTCCTGAAAGGTCACACTAACTGTCAGGATGTTGGATCAGGAGAGTAAGTTGTGGAGCAGTAATTTCTTAAGCTTAGGTTATTTGCCAGACAGGTACCAGGTGTAGGCTACCAGCCTCACGGCTTCAAGGGTAGCAGAGACACACTGGTGCCCATACCACCCACTGCAGAGGGGCCAACACTCAGAGAAGGGTCCAAGGGCACTCATGAGTCTGTACTGGAAGGCCTCGAATGCAGTTAGTAGCACCTGAGCCAAAGGCTAAGACTGTTGTCCAGCATGAAGTTGTAGTTTTTCCTGTTTTGTGTTCTCTCATTTCATTTTCTTCTCAGGGCGGTTAATTCTTTTGATTATTAGCAGGTGACAGAGACTGGTTCAGGTAATGATAAGGAGGTATTGGGGAGGAAGAAGTTAGTAGCATAATCAGTCCAGTCAATTACTCTATTCAATTCAGGGGTAAAGGAAAATTTAGAAACCTTGGAGCTTGGAGAAAGTGCGAGGGGCTATTGTCTGAGTAGCATTACGTCCGACCCCATAGTTAAAAAAGAGACACACCCAGCGATGCCAGTCCAGTAATATTCGGACTTGAGCAGGCATCCTTGAGAATGATTATCATTCTTGGGAGGGTAAGGTTTTAGACCAAACAAAGTGTTGGGCGTGCTCACGCGTGCCTCAGTGATTATATCAAGTAGGATTAGTTCTCTTTCCACTAAATATTCTTGAGGTACCCGAACTATGGGTGGGAGGTCACTAGGGAAAAAAGTAGGACACCTAGGTCCCTTAGTCTGAAGTCTCCCAATGCTTTACAAGCCGATCACTGTTAAATCTGAGTATTGGGAGACTGGGAAGAACGAACAGACAATAGCCCGCCCACAAGTGTTGATGAAAAGAACTGGTGACATTATTAGATGTGTGTATATTAACGCAAGCTGAAGGAGATTGCATATGACATTATTGATAGACATAGGATGATGCTATTGATGAACATGAAGTGTTTAAATGTATTCTGAGCTTAAAAACATGCGTTGGACAGAAGAACCTGTTAAACTTGAAGAACTGTAGTAGAGAATTCTGTATAGCTGATACACGTTCTACTGTACCATGTACCTTTCCAAATAATGTATTAAGTATTTTATTGCACCCTTGAAGGGCATACAAAAGGTTATCTCCGAGCTCCAGAAGTGTACGGTTTATAGTAAAAGAAGAAGTCGTTTAGAGGATTAAGACTCTCTCTTATGATAACTTGTTTAGATCTACGAACAGCGTGGACATACACCAAGGGGGATTTGTATTACATAACAATGAAATGTGGTACTGAGATCCTGCCCATAACATCTTTAAGGTGATAGTTTATTGTACTATCAAAGGGTAGACTGTTGAAGTCGTATAATTGGATGAACGAAAGTATATTGGTTTAATATTGGTTTGCCGTGCGTATTGCGAAGCGTACGCCACGTGTTGCATGACGTGGTGCGTTCGCACGGTAAAATACGCACGCACACACTCGCATTACAACGGTTAGTTATTTATATCATTTCATATTGGTTCTGTTACACTGTAATTCAGGAGCAGATAGTATTCGGTTTATTATTAGTCTATATATATATATATATATATATATATATATATATATATATATATATAGTGATTATATGTACATTGTAGTGTTATTAAAGGTTTAGGTAATAGGAAAGGTGTCATGCCTGATATCATATTGAAGCCCTAATCATCAGCAGCTGTCCGGTGCAGTCGGCGAAGAGATCGCACATTGCATACTTTAGTTATTGATATTAGAGAGTAAAACCTTTGTATGATACTGGCTATGAAAAGGAGCAGACCCCCTGGAGAGAAGACCCCCACCTTTGGATTCCTTAGATTGAATCAACCTATTACCTGTCTGGCCTGGACCCACCCAACGTCTGGACCTATAGAAACAATCTACGTCATCTCTTTTGTTCACAATGAAACACTGACTGTATATATATTTGCTGCATCTCACTGGGGCCTCAGTCAACTCTGACACAATATTCTATACAGAATATTGTCCATCGGGTCCCGTGGTTGCGCAGCATGCGCAAGCGATTGCATTGGTATGTACTTATCTTTTGGTATTGGCTGTGCTGTACTGTACTGTATCATAATATAATAATGTATTGAATTGTTGACTATTTACATCTGCTAAAATAAACCACCATGTGCTTTGGACACACATACAATTGATTGGGCAATGCTTATTTTAAACTGATAGAATTACTTTAATACTGGGTATGCTGGTGTTTGTAGTACTACAAGCACCAGCATACTCATGGCAGCCATGAGCAGGCATGCTGGATCTTGGGGAACCACAATTGCCAGCATGCTCTGGCACCCAGTGCCCACTGTGACAATTGGTGAACCAACCTAAAATTTAAATAAACCACGCTCCTAGTTTTAACCATTACTTTATACCATTTATTTACAATTAAAAACCTCAATAATACTTAGGTTGGGTACACATTACAGGTTGTTTTGCCGACTATTGGGTCAATCGAGCGATAAACGATCGTTCAGGCCAATATCGTATTAGTGTGTATAGTTAAACTGTGAACGACAGACATTTCAAAGTACTGATTGTTGTTTTATTTCATTGTTCAGCAGAACTAGAAATCTCATTCCAACTGCCTTCCGATCCTGCAGTGTGTAGGAATTCACGAACAATTGCTCGACCAACTGCCGATAGTTCTTCATACAGCGACTCCTGTCTGGTGGTGTATATTTAAATTTATGGTGTCAACTCTACCTCTCCCATATGGTGCGGTGTCAGAGCACCAGTCAAATGTTAATAAACTACTTTTAATGGAGAAGCAATAGTAAACCTGTTTTACGCACTCCATGAGACATTTATATGTTCCTGTATGCAACATGTATTTTAACCACATGTGAAAATACTTATTCTCATTTAAGTATCATGTATTTCCTGATGTGACATGTGTCCATCTATTTGATTTTGTATTATTATATGTAATTATTTTTAAAATACAATGGCATAATATTTATATATTTATGTGTATTGATTTTACATATTATGGTCAGTAAAACCTTTATGTTTATAGAACTTTCTTAAAATAATGGCTGAGTAGGGAGCAATTTATATAGATGTGTATTGCATATTTCTCCTTGCATAATTAGACACCTGTGTCCATCCTGTCTGGACCAACAGAGCTGTGTATTGCATAGATGTGTATTGCATATGTCACCTTAGATAATTTTTCCTCTGCATCCACCCTGTGTATCTCCCAAAGACCATAGATATGTTTTGAACATGTTAATTGGATTTGCCTTTATTTGAAGTCTATCTTTCTTGCAAGTGCACCAAATAAACAACAAAGTTGTTTTCAATAGCAAGTAAATATGACAGTCATAGTCGTGCTGGTCCAGCACTTTCACCATTATCTCTTGTGTTTGCAGATGTGTCAGAATAATTTGCCCTGAACTTGAACGGATACCACAAATGTTTTACCTGATTTCCTCAGTATTATAGCAACGTATGTACTTTATGGCATGAGACTTTCTGTAGTTTTCGTTTACTGTTGTGTATGTTAAATATGATAGTACATGTTTTTTTTATAGCACTAAAATGTTTGTATGTTTTGTTTTGTGGTATGTATGTAAATCTATGTATATATGTTTGTTTTTTATTGATATCATTTGATGTTTACCCTTTTTCTTTGTGTGTGTGTGTATGGAAAAATATACAATATGTATGGTTTATTTATTTTTAGGCATTAATTTGGAATGTCATCTGACAGAACTGTGGAGCTCATGAGGAACTTAATTGAGGCCTACAAATCCTATACCTACTTCTGGAAAACGAAATCCAAAGAATACTCAAACAGGCAGAAGAGAAATGCGACTTTGGAAGACATGTTGAAAGTATGCCTTTCACATTATTCGGAGCAAATGTAGAGTGAGCAAAGGGGAAGATACAGAACCTAATGACTGTCTTTGAAAAAGAACTGAACTGGATAGAGGCCTCCAAAATATCAGGGGCAGGGGCTGAAGATGTGTATGTGCCCAAGTTGTGGTACTCTAGCCTCCTGCGCTTCAGCCGTGATGCGGAAATTGCTAGACAGTCCACCTGCAACATGGAGACGAAGAGTAGTTCCTCACCTGATCTTCTACAAACAGATGACATACTGGCAAATGGAACAGTAAGTGAAACATACTACGTTGTAAATGCGGAAAATATTTACTTGCATGTACCTTACAATACAGTTTGCAAGCAGAGTATTTCTTTTACCAACCTTCATATACTGTCCATGCAGAACTTGAACTATAGCATGACAGGTCTCAGGTATAATCAAACCCAGAGCTTGAGGTGAAATTGCTGTGCTGTAATTGAGAGTCAGTGTCCTTCCTATAGCCAAAAATCTCAGGGTAGCAACCAGTCTCTGCTCTGCAGATATGGGGGTTCACCTTCTGGATGAGGTGGGGTGACAAGTTGGAGCAACTCCAGGAATGTGGGTTTATTCATCCTCTGGAAATTCTTGAAGTCATCAAAGTTGTTGTCCCATATCTACTGTAGCAGGGCAATAAGAGAGAATGAGTCTCTCCTCTGGAACCACTCTTTGGTCCAACTGGTCCGATTCTTTATCCTTCTTTCCCTCAGGGTTTGTGCTTGCAGTGTTCTTGCCATAGCAAGTAGCAAAAGACCATGAGCTTGCTGTTGTTCAACTGTGTACATTATATTAAAGTAAATTGTAAATGTCCAGTTGTGAACGAACATACACTATACACAAGGATGTGTCAGGGAATGAATGGCCATGACATATTTCCTTTTCCTGAACGTGAGGTTCTGTGAGTTTTTTGCCGGCAAAGTTCAGCCATTAATTTAAATTTATTTGGCATAATGCTGCAGGGAGGTCATATATCATTTTAATGTGTACGGAATCACAATCTTTTGAGAGGATGTTATGCCTGACAAAAATTGCTGGCCAGACTGTTAAGAAAAATCATTTAAATTATGTATAGTGCATACACGTCAATCAGAACTTCAGTCATTGTAGAGAACACATTGGTTAGAAAATTCTGTAGTGTGTACAGAGCCTTACCAACATCTCTGTTCTTCATCTGTAAATGATCCAAATCTTGTAAGCTGTAATGGACCCAAATCTTGTAAGCCGTAAATGGATCAAATTCTTGTAAGCTTTAAGACTCCAAACAAATTTCAAAGGTCCTGTAGCTGTCCATAAAATTATCCTTAACAAACTTCCAAAGGTCGTGTCGCTGTCCATTAAAAAAAAAGCCATTATAATATACCAAATGTGTTGTAAAAATAATCTCTTTGTCTTGCTTGGCAACAAAACAAACTATAGAGATGACGCAAACTTTGCTTCTGTATGCAGAAGCACACGTCGCATAATGAAAATCTAAATCTGAAAGATGCGAGATCTTTTTATAACCTAGGGCATTCCCATGCTGTTGGTGGGAAAGCCCCTAGGTTATAAATAGATCTTGCATATTTCAGATTTGCAGAGAGTTGTATATCCTGCAGAGATAACTTCCAGAGATTTTGTTTGCAAATCACCCTGCCAGCCATGACTGTTGAGAGCAAATCATGATAGCATGTGAGCATCAGATTCTTCATAAATTACAATCCTACTCCATAATATTGTGAATGGGTATATAAATACATGTATACATCCCAAACACCATTTTCCCTAAGCAGCATCTCTGTAGTTTGTAAGAGTGCTGCTGATTGGCTACAGATGTCTGTGTCCTATCAAGTGATTGAGGTTGTGACTGTGCATCTACCCTACGTGACTATGCCAATGGCTCCTCCCATCATGGAAATGCATGGCCTATGGGAGAGAAACTCTTCTGGCCTAATTTGCAAGCTCCAAACACCAGCTGCAGAGAATAGGGAGAGTGAGAATAGAGGAGCTGGGCAAGCAGTTGACTATGAATCCGCTGTAGGTCACACTCTCTCATCCCACACTGACCGGCACTGGCAAAGAGTGAGCCAAGTTCTGAAAGCAGCCAATATCACAACCCCTCTCCCATACTGTTGGCAAAAACAGAATATCCAGGCAAGAGTCTAGGATGCACCTGGTGCAGCTGAGAGCTGGGATGAAAGGCTGGAGTGTTTGAAGAGGAGGGCCAAGCACAAGCTCTGCTTCCTCATTACTGACTTGCACCTATAATCCACAAACTGTTCCCCATTACTAGCTCACACTTACAAATTTTATGTTGTTGGAGGGCAAGAAGGTGATAGTTGATTGGGAAGTGGAAGGGGTTGCAGTAGTGAGTAAGGGTTTTAGGGGGGAGTGACAAAGGAAAGCACAGGGGGTGACAAGTTATGGACTTCACCTAGGCACCCTTTCCTTGCTGCAACACTGCTTATACTAGTCAAAGAATAATGCAACATATGAAGGAACTTAATATACCAGATAATAATTAATTCCATAATACAGCTGTAGTGTTGCAATGTTTTCTAATAATTAAGTGTTAATACAACTTTTTTTTCTCCACATCGCCTGAATTCCGTAATTGAAATTGTAGGGCTCAAAACCAAAAATCAAAAAATCAAAACAAATGTTTTTTTCCCGCTCTAAAAATTATATATTGAAATGAGTATGATATTATTATTATTATTTATAAATCACTGACATATAACACAGCACTGTACATTGAGGAGATCATGACAAAAATAAATGACATACAATGACATGAAACATTCAGTTCAGTTTATTGGTAGGTAAGAGCATTATCAGCCTCCAATAGTAAAGCAGTTATTGGTGTTGCTATTTATGTGCAGCTATTGACAACCACATATTGCCTTTGTGAAAATTGCCCTCTTTAACAGACAAAAAAGTTCAATAATATAGCGGACAGGGAGTAAAAATAAATCTTAATCTCTAAAGAGAACTGGAAAAACATTCAAGTACAAACTATTAATTTCAGAGCATTCATAATGACAGAATAGTTAAACTATATGATAATCATATCATCACATCACAAGATGTTCTGCTGTGTAATGAACAGCTGTTTAATATATATGTATTGCAGTGAAGTACAAAAATATTAGTAATGATCATTAGCAAAGGATAAAGAACAAGAACAGTAAAGGTGAAAAGAACTGTTCTGAAAATAATTATTAATTCTGTCTATGCTATTTGGATTAAATTATTTAAGTAAATGAGTGTGCTCCATTATGATTCTAAATGTGTGTGAAATGTCTGATAATGAACAGCACATGAATTTTAATTTTCTTATCTGAAAAAATTGTTAGGTTAAATGGATGCTTTTCATTCTTCTAAATTGAACCAGCTATCTCTAGTCATAATCAGGTACTCTACACCCAATGTCAGGTTCTTATAGGAACGTTCATTAATGACACCACCATAAAGTTGTAACAGGTTAAAACCGATAATAAATGCAGTCCAGCAGAGAGGTTCAGCTATGCTCAGATGTGGCCATGTTCAGCGCCTATTTTGCCAGTGATTGGTGTACTACACCTGGGCCTGGGGGGTTAGTTCCGGTAGGACTGCTAATCTGTCCTGCTGGACCTTTTGTGTGGTTTGAATTATCGGCACTTGGGTTTCATGGCGGCCATGTCATTTTCGGGTCTAATACCCTGGGCAGTGTACGGCCAAATGTGTCTCTCCCTCTGGTACCTAGCTTGCTGAGTGGGCTGGTTCGGTGTGCCTGTATTTTAGATGTGGATCTCTTTGCTAGGCTTCGCGGGCAGGTTGATGTGGCTTGCAGAGTTTCTCATTACACGTTCTTGCAGCTTGGCACGTGTGGTTCCAGTATATTTAGTGACCCGCTAGGGGCACTTGCAGGGGTGGTATATGATACATGAATGTACATTATTAATTTATTTACTTTTGTAATGTTGTTTTGGCATGTTAAGGGTGAGCACATTGATTATCTCTTCAAATAGTGCTCCAACCTAGGGTAAGTCACCTAAGGATGTGCTTATCATATGTTTTCTGGCAGGTGTGCTAGTCCACAGCTTATCTGCAACGCTGGGGGAAATGAATCACTTTGTTCCATAGGATGAATTGCATGGTTTGCAATTCATCCTATGAGTGGGAACGGAGACACACAAACAATTAGTGGGTGCAGGCAGAGAGAATCACACATGTGGAGACAAAGATATATGGAGACAAATTGATATATATACAAAATGATAGACAGACACACCAAAGGGGAGGGGGGACAGAAATACAAAAACACAAGCAGAGGCGCACGCAGGGGGGGTTTCTGGGTCTCCGGAAACCCCTCCCCTCCGCCAACTAAGTGCCCCACATAGCGGCACTGTACTACACAGCAGCCGCGGCGCTGTCAAAGAAGTGCCCACGGCAGTGCTGTATTGTATACAGCACTGCTCCGGATGCTTCTTTGACAGCACCGCGGCTGCTGTATAGTACAGAGCTGCCGAAACGGAGTTGCTGCAGCAGCTCTCTCTCGGTTTTTGTTTTTTTTTGGGTGGACTGGGGGAAACTTTCCCTAACAATCCTGCGTGTGCCCCTGACACAAGGGGGGTACAGAGGCATACACAAAAAAGGTCACACCTGAGAGGGACACACATGGAAAGGCAGAGTTAAAGAGAAAGTTACAACTGCAGGTACACACACAGGTACCCGACAGACAGATATCTGCCTTTCAGGTATGCAGACAGATATCTGCAGACAGAGTACAAAATTTTATACGGAAAAACAATGGATAGATGTGACAAGAACTACACATTGCATTTATTGAAGAAAGGAAAGGAGCAGAGAAAAGTAGCAAATATTATAGTGACAATTATCATTCTGCCTGATGTATATCAGAGCATAAAAGTTAATTGCCTGGCTTACAGGTATTGAGGAGTAATTCAGGTGACAGCTTAATTTGGTTTGGTCTAGGGCACTATGACAGTAAAGAGCAAATAATATTGGTGCATTGGTGCATTGACTACGAGAGCTGCCATATTGCAACTGAGACATGTAAACACCAGCCGCCTCAGATCTCAATTGCAGGACACATGACATTATGGTTCAATACCTAACTCAGGGTCAAATAATATTACTAGCACCTCAAACCTGTGCAGCTGTGCAGGTTGCACTATGCACCAAGCCTACTGGACTCCAAAACTCCCCTCCAGGACTCCCATTACCCTCTCTTTTTTAAGGGTACACTGTTATAGCATTATGTTGTGTTGAAATGTGAATATATAATAATATTAACTGATTGTTAATGGTGGATATCATTATTTACATTGCACAATTTGGCATTACATAGTGACTGAATAATATAATAATTAAATAATTGTGTCCCCTTAATATTATTAAAAAAAACAATTCCCCCATAAGTTAATATTTCATTTATTTTGCCCCTTAATCAATAAATAATTATCGCCAAAATAATTTAAATGCCAGTGCTACTTTCTCTTATGTTCTGAATGGCAAAAAAAGCTCAAACAGCAGCTATATAGTCATTCAAATGCAGGTATTAAAACTGATCTGTCCTATATTGTGGATGCCAGTTTGGACAAACCCGCCAGTGGTTTAGCTTTTTCGCTACATATCGTCATATATTTTAAATCGCAGCTTCAAATCGCCCTATAGTAAATGCAGCTGTTTAGACCACTAAACAGCCGGCGAGGGGTGACGGTTCCAAATTGCCACCAAACTCGATTCTTAGTGAATCTAGCCCAAAGTCTCTTTCAAACATTGTAGATCAAGGGACCAATTATTTGGGATATGAATGAGAAGGGTCTGCAGGAGGTATAACATTCTCAGTACGATATTAATTTTGATAATATTGATACTTCCTAATCAAGAGAAATTTTTGTTTTGCCACTTTATCAAATTATTACAGATTTTGTTTATAATGTATAGGAAGTTATCTTTATAAAACTGTGAAATATCCTTATTAAAGTTGATCTTTTTAGTATTTACGATTTGTTGGGTGCTATTTTATGCTGAAAGCACGTTTTACAAAGGTAGTGGTATTGTTGAGTGTCATAGACTGAATAATTTATTTTGAAATTGGAAAAATTTCCACACTTTTGAAATTCTTTAACCATTTTCAGTACGGATACCCCAGGATTGGTAACTACAGCTAACACCTCCAGTTTGTGATCACCACCACCTACTCAAATGCCTGAGATATTAGGGTTTGCCCTAATAGATCTAGCCAGGGCTTCCTTGTATATGACAAAGATAAGTGGTGTTAGTGGGCACCTCTGTTTAGTGTCGTTGGTAATTTCCACAGAGTCTGAGAAAGCACCACTAATTTTCATCTTGGCAGTAGGGTGCTTGCAAGGATCCAGTGAAGGCCTGTCAGGCCTAATACCCAGGGATCCAGCCAGCACTGCATAAACATCCAATCTATTCTGTCAAAAGCCTTTTTCATAGACCGTAACATAGATGGGAAGGAAGCTTGTGAAGCTAGGTGAATCAGAACAATAACTTATGTTGTATTGTCTCTAGCTCTCAACCAGGGTCAAAGCCAACCTGGTCTGAATGAATGATGTTTACTAAGAAATTAAGTTTGAAATCGCCACACATCGCCGGTGGTTTAGTGGTCCAAAACGCCGCATTTGCTATAGGGTGGTTTGAGGCTGCGATTTAAAATGAATGACGATGTATGATGGATTGAAAAAGCTAAATCGGTGGTGGTTTTGTCCAAACTGCCGGCAGTTTGGTTAAAACCGCCATCAAAACTGCCATCCAAAAGACAGGACAAGACATTTTTAACTATTTTGCCATTTAGAACATAAGAGAAAGCCCCATTGACATTTAAATTATTTGGGCAATAATTATTTATTGATTAAGGGGCTAAATTAATTTAATATTAACTTATCAGGGATTTTTTTTTAAATTAATCTAGTAAATGCAAAGAACGTGGATTCCAATATTCAGCACAACCTTAACATACTGCAAGTAGTGTTTTCTCTTGAAGTCAAAGGACTTGATTCATCTTAGTATCATAATCAAGTACAAGGGAATTTCAAGAAATGTTACCATGTGAATATGCTCTGCTCACTTGCAATATGCATACAGGCAGAACACACTACAAGATATGCACACAAAATATGTCCCCATCAGAATGCATGCAAAAAAATAAAAAATAAAATACATTAACAATTTCTAATACTGTAATCATTATTAAAAATATATGTAAAAATATTTTTTGTACATAAAATACATAAATCAGGATGTTTTTAAGACATACTGTACATAAAATCCTTTTTAACAGCTTCTCTTACTTGCAAACACATGGTCTGGTATGCATACCCATCAGTCATCACTATCAGTCTGCACATACACCTGCCCTGTAGCTGGTGCAAGTGATGTGGCTAAAAAAACATGAACCTAAGAGATGGCAAGGGCTTGAATCAGATGAATGTTTGTGTGCTAGACCTCGACACACCCTTACTGTACATTGCCAATGAGCATCCTCCCGTTCCCTCCTTCAAGTCATAGGCAGTCGGAAGTGTCAATTTTGTTTGGAATTGAATTGGATGCAATTGCTTTCACTGGTTTAAAGTCCTTTTTCTGATCATTCAGAGAGCAATTTTACATAAGATATGTTTACAGGGCCTGATTCATTAAGAAACTTAAATAAGAAAACTTACTCAGATTCTTGCCTAAGTTTTCTGGACAAAACCATGTTGCAATGCAAGGAGTGTAGATGAGTTTATTATTTTGTCCATAAGATAAATACTGGCTGTTTTTTTCATGTAGCACCCAAATATCATCTTTAAATTTTAGTGTTAAAATAAAGCTTCATGTGTGCTACATGAAAAATAAGGCAGTATTTAACCTATGTGCAAAATAATAAACTAATTTACACCCCTTGCATTGTAATATGGTTTTGTCCAGAAAACTTAAATAAGAAAACTTACTCAAATTGTTGCCTAAGTTTCTTAATGAATCAGGCCCACTGACTTTATTTATAATGGTGATGATAGAAAGTGCTGCAGAGCAAGTATGACAGATGCACATATCAAGGAAGGGTGGAGTACAGTGGAGTGTTTTAATAGGCGTCTATGTTTGTAAGGATGAGGATTCTTCTTTTGCTAGGAAGTAACACTTATATGGAGGCAGGTATAGTGTTAGGTGTGTAAACACGTGCTTACCAGTCGGAAATAGCAGTTTGAAAGTGAGCTCAGGATTGGTCTATAGATGTTTAACTGCAGAAAGCAAGCTTAGGAATTAGGAGCTGTGGTTTTGGTAGCACTATCTTCCTCCCCCTCTCCAGGGTTTACTCACTGCCATATGCAAAGGGAAGCCATGTGAGGCATTTGCCACTGGGCAAGTGTCGCTCTCTGCCATGAGTCTGATCAGCTGGCATCAGGGAAAGGGCCGATATCTAGGTTCCAAGCAACAGGAATAAAGGGGTCAGATCTTGGAGGACAAAGGAGAGAGGCCATGGAATACAGAGTGCACGAGAATATGTTTTTCGTGCCAACCTGGTGAGCCAGGTTAAGAATAGAGACTCATACCTCCAGGGGGATCCCCACAGTGAAATAGATAGCTCAGGGGGAAGCTTGCAGTGTTGTGTCGCTATTGATGCAGTCTTTAAGCAGGTCTGTGCAGTCAAGAAGGTGAATGGAAGGGATTAGTTTCCCGAGTGAGCATGGTTCCTAAGGATTGCATCCAGCCATCTCGGCTGCCTAGCCACGCCCACCTGCATCAAGTTTTAATTTCAAAATCTTCTATGACGGGTGCTTCTTTTCTGTTAAAAATAAATGCAGCAGCCTGCATCCCTGTAATGATTATCATGGCTTGAAGGAAAGTACATTCAAGAACAAGTTTCTTTCATCTTGTATCTCTTTGACCATGTTTTATAATTTCTCCTTGATTGGAAAGGGTATGTTCCTAAAGGACATATGTGAGTCAAGGCTTCTGATATCAATGCTCCTCGCCTTCCTAAAATCTTTCACAAGAAATATACTCACAAACTATTTTTTTTAAGGTGTTAAGTGCAGATCCTTAAGAGGGGGTTACTGTTACTTACCCAATCCGGCATCCACACCACTGCACTGCTCCACTACTTTGATGTATAAGAACGGTTTCGAGGGGAAAAACCTGTGGGGTTCCTTGGTGAATACATGTCTCTATTCTGCAAGACGGTGCGTGATAAGGCAGCATCACAGGCCATTGTTAAATTGCAATAAAAGATGACAGGGAGCAGCTCTGATTGTGTAAATGGCTGCACTCTGCTTCTCCTTGCTAGAGGCAGCATAACATTGATTTTGGGACCATGCCAGAATGCCCCTGCCCCCAAGTGGCCTCATGACATCATGGGGGGGCATCATTCTGGTAAGATATATGGTCAAGCCACTCCTGTTGGCAGTGATCATCATCATCATCATCGCCTATTTATATAGCACCACTAATTCCGCAGCACTGTACAGAGAACTCACTCATATCAGTCCCTTCCCCTATTGGAGCTTACAGTCTAAATAATTGATAACTGATAACATTCTTGTGCTCTCTATACAATACAGACAACAGTCAATTAACAGATGTACGAAACAGTTAGTTGTAATGATCAATATACAATAAAGAAAGCATCTGAATAAAATATATACAATACAGAGATTCTATTGGCCTATATATAATACAGAGAGCATTATAGTGATCTCTGTAAAATACATACAGCATTCCAGTGATCCCTCTACAATACATAGAGAATTCTATTGCTCTCTATACAATGCAAAAAGCATTCTATTGACCAACGTCATTATATACATGCAATGAATATTACTAAACACATTTTCAGGAATAGTGTAGTACACATACTAAGTACTATTAAAAGAGTGCGTTTCTTTGGAAAGTGTTTGTCACCATACACATTTTTTTGCTTTATCTTTATTCCGCTTTCCATATGGTTTGATTGAATAAATTGTATGCATTTAAAGGTAATAATAAGTTACTGTTTATTGCCACTAACTAAGTTTGGACTCAGTGAGTGGTATCTATATTTTAACAAGCTTGCAACAAGGAAAAGGCCCCAAATAGTCATGAACATTTCCCCATCCCAATGTACCTATGGTACTTGCACCCTTGCATAGCATGGTATTTTTTATTTTATTTAATTACCTTGAGTCATAATAGAGTGATACTATTTCATCTTGCATTATGTTTACTTTTCAAAACCAAGAAATGTAAATAAAAAAATGTAGATTTATGACCATACGAATCTATGTCAACACAACATATTTAACTTACTTAAATTGTGCACTAATATAAGCATATTAAGATGACATACTAATAATAATAATTTTGAACGTAAATCAACTTGATACACAACAATATACATTTTAAACAGGTGGATTGCATGTCTCAGGTTGATGGTGTTGTTTTGTGATGTATATTTATTTCTTCTACTTTGTCAATATCTAATTTGTTGTATTTATGATATATGCCTTGGATCTCATTATTGCCTTTGATCTCATTATTAAAACAGGGAATTTCCATTAAATTAAACACATTTGCACAATAAAATATGGTAATAATGAATCGGTTTTACTGTAATTTCTTTAAAAACTGAAACTGAAATTTTCATGCAGATTTATTGTAAAATACTCAAATATAAAATATTTCTGAAAATAAACACACATACATCTCACATCTCTAAAAATCACACCTGTGATTAATATTGCTACAAATAGCTAACATAACAGGGGGCATTTATCACATTTCACTTCTTCAGTCATCACAATTCATGTACCATTAGTTACAGCTAAATTATTTTCCAGTGTTTGGATAGCATCATATTTCACTACTCACAAATACACTAAATTTAAGCTAGAAACATAGAGGATGATTGAATACAGTCAGTTATCACTGAACTAACAGAATTTCAGAAGTTTATGACTGGTTTGGTGCTTTTAGAGGATGGTGTTCAAGATCAGGACATGGTTTTATTACTTTTTATATATTAACACACACATACTGTATATGCTATTTTTAAAAGTCACATAGTCACTTTGGTCATTGATTTTAATTAGATATGTTCACTGACCCCCGTGTTTTGGTTTTTGGATCTAGATTAACTTCATGTTTTGTTTTTTGTCAAAACCGCCCTCGGGTGTTTTGGTTTTGGTTTTGGATATATATTTTTTAGAAAAAATACCTAAAATATGGTAAAATCACATAATTTTGCTCTTTTTTTGTTCCTACAATATTATTATTAACCTCAATAACACTTATTTCCAGTCATTTCCAGTCAATGTTGACCACCTCACAGGTCACAATATTATTTTCATCCACTCTCGGACAAAGACTGCAGCGAGCTGGCTGGATGCTAAGCGAAAGAGCAACGACACAAACACATGGATGTTGATAGCACATATAGTCAACATTGCCACACAGCAGTGTCAGAAAAGAAAAGTGCTGCAAGATGGAATTGTCCTTGGGAAATCCCACTCACCCTTATGTAAGATATTGAAAAGGACATGTACAGTTTAACAAAGCAAGTGCAACTTGTATGGCTGAAGTGCTTGGTTTGTTAGGGCTCCCACAAAACAAGCTAACAATGGGCTTAAGGCACGTAAGCAAATACTGCTGTTAATGAACTCTACTGTGGCAAGTCATGCACCAGTGGAATCAGTTCTTGCCAGTGATAAGAAGAAGGCCATTGTCATGCCTGGGCATAAGACCAAAAAATCCACCTCTTATGTGTGGAATTATTTTTACACAAATCCTGACAACAGTTGTCTACCCATTTGTAGCATTGTAAAGCCACAGTCAGTAGAGGTAGGTACCTTAGCCAACTAGGAACCTCATCCATGTTACGCCATTTGAAGCGAGTTCATGGAAATCTTTTGTGAAAATCAAAAACATGCTAAAAAATAACAACAAGCAGTCCAGCATCAGCTACCTCCCTTCTCTCAGCTAGATCCCAGCACCTGCATTCTACACCCCCAACACCTTCATCATCAATATCCTCACAAGAGATCAGAGTTAGTCCTGCATCCAAGTTGCTAAGGCAAGATGACCTCTCCCCTATCCAGGACTCCTCAGAAGAATCCTTGAGCTTTAGGCCCACTGCTGCTGCTCCTGCTACTGTGGGTGGATCACAGATCCCAGAAGCAGACCAAGAAGAAGACTACTAGTAGTTTACAACAATTGACTGTTAAACAATCTTTTGAAAGAGGAAGTAAGTATGGCAACTGTCAACCAGTTGCAAAGCGGATCACAGACGATATGGCGACTATACTAGTATTAGATCTGCATCCAATATCCACCATTAAAGCAGCAGGAATAAGACAGTTAATTGTGTTCCCGTTGCCAAATTCCATCTCAACACCATTTTACTAGACAAGCAATTCCTCACCTGTACCAGGAGGTTACAAAAAAGAAAATTATTGGGCTACAAAATTCCATTCTACCCACTGTACACTTAACCACAGATATGGGGATAAGCGGAACTGGGAAAACTAAAGATTAAATGACTGTGACAGCCCACTGGGTTGGTAAATCGCCTTCAGCAGCAGGAACAGCAGCAGTATCTAACAAACAACGCCAGATCTTTCAGCAGCAGGCTACTCTGTGTATCATCTGCTTCACTAAGAGGCATACTGCTGACAACCTGTTTGAAAAACTAAGGGATGTCATTGCAACATGGCTAATCCTGTTTGGACTCTCCTGAATATATGTGATTTCAGATCGCCACCAATATTGCTAGAGTATTACAACGGGGGGGATTCCATCACATTCCCTGTATTGTTCACAAAATCAACTTGGTGGTAGAGAGCTTTTTAAAAAATGACAGTGACATGCAAGAGATGCTGTCTGCGCCCGAAATATTTAGGGTCATTTTTCACCATTCTGTAACAGCATGTAGAAGAATGTAGCAACGGCAAGAAGAATAGAATTTGAGGGGGTATGTACTTTAGTCCAGGGTAGTGGAGAATACTTTGTTGTGCAAGGTGCTAAAACCACTCGAAGTAGTGACGTGTGAAGACAGTGCAGACACTGTTAGCTTCAGAGAAGTGATTCCCCTAATTATATCTAAAAGATTAGGTGAGCCAAGAGAACCGAGCATTTAATAGATAAAATTAAAAAGAGATATGGATGACTTCTATTTAAATACCATATACATGTATTTATAATCAATTCAAAGGATAAAAAAATGAAAATAAAATGCACAAATCATATAAGAATAATAATTGCATGTATCACATCAATAGTGAATATCGAAGACATCATATTCCGCGTTAATAATACTATGCCTGTCTAATAACAAATGACCAGCATAAAAATACAAGTTATAGGACTCTGTAATAAATGTGCAAATAGTTTAAAGATGATATAAACCAACTGTGTGGCTAGTACACTTTGTATAATAACCTTGGAGTTCTTTAAAAAGTCTTATACCAAAATTACCAGCGATAAAAAAACTTAGGTCAATGGAAAAGAAAAAAGTGGTTCCTAGAGTCTTACCCCTTTCATGGTACTTGACGTATATAATGAATAAGCATTCAAATAAAGTTCCTCTGTAAGGAGCATAGAGAAGCAGGTATATACACTATGGGCTAGATTTACTAAGCTGCGGGTTTGAAAAAGTGGGGATGTTGCCTATAGCAACCAATCAGATTCTAGCTGTCATTTTGTAGAAAGCACTAAATGAATGAAAGCTAGAATCTGATTGGTTGCTATAGGCAACATCCCCACTTTTTCAAACCCGCAGCTTAGTAAATCTAGCCCTATGTCTCTTGATAGTGTATTCTTTCCTTGTACATAGTGTGAGCGTCCAGGCTGCTATTGAAAAAAAGATGCTCCATGTGGTTCAGACAGCTGGGAGAAACAATTTCAATCTCCGTCTTGTGCGCTCCAATGTAACAAGTAGTAGTGGATGATGAAGCTCCGTCTGGTGCACTCTGATACATGAGGTGATATTAAGACTGGTAGACTCAATTAAATGGAATCCTGGTAATGTCCTTGTAATGTCCATATAAGTTAAGAATCCAGTCTATAGCTGAAGTAGGTCTGTAGTTACTGGCATGCAACAAAAAATTCCATACAACTGACACTTTTCGTCAGCACTAAGGCTGACTTTTTCTCTTTTCCTTTTTGCAAAAGAGGAAAATGCTGCTAGGAAAAAACTTAGCTTTCCCAAGACACCCAGTGGTGATTCAGATGAGTCAGCACAACATTTTGAAATTTGGTCTGGTCTAATAGAATTACCCAAAAATAGTGACCGCTCTGCCCTAAAATGAACTACAAATTCCATGAGGAAGGCATTACCGGCAATTACATCAAAGTACACAGACTTCTATGATGGTGGATTCCAGCAGGGATGAATTAGTATTGTTTGAGGATAATGTACATACTGATGAGGGTGAATATGATGACAGTGTAAATTGCAGGTGCTGAGATCTAGCTGAGAGAAGGGAGCTAGATACTTGGTAATATTTTGGATAGATTTGCATATTGGCAATTTTATGTTTTTCTACAGTAAACGTTCACCTTTATTAGAGAAGTGTACTTTTCTTTAAAAAGGTACATGCTTTTTATTTACCTTTTTGTTTTCCTTACTTAAATCTACTTTGCACTTGAACATTGGCTTTAGCACATGAGGTAGAGGGATTAGTATCATCATAACTGAGACTGGAGAGTGACAGAACAATGTGACTGAAGACTGGATAGTGACAAGGGCACTGCCACCCCTTCTGTTTCTGTATGAGCTATGGCACAGTAGAATGTAACTGGAGACTTTTAAGAATACTGACAACCTTATTATTACAATTTCTGTTTCAGCACTGAACCCTGCCACTTCTCCTGTTTCTGAGTGAGCTATGGCACCGTAAAATGTGACACAGATTTAGAACAAGATTGCCAGCCCTATTATTTCTATTTCAGCAATGACAAATAGTAATGGAGCAATGGAGCTGTCCTGTTTGTGTGTTAGCTACATAACACAGTCCAATGTGACTGCAGATTTAGAACAAGACTGCAAGCCCTATTATTTATATTTCAGCAATGATAATTAGCAATGGAGCTCTCCTGTTTTTGTGTGAGCTATAACTCACAAGAATGTCACTGGAGACTTTGAAGAACACTGCTACCCCTCTTCTTTATTTTCTAGCTATGATGTTGCGCAACTGCACTAGAGACTGCCAAGAACCATGCAGCCCCTTCTGTGTCTCTCTGTGAAATGGCGCTGAATCGCCATTGAAGGCGGTACCTATAGAATCCAAAACTCGCGATGACGTAACAATGATGTTTTGCCTCGTTTTCAATTGTGAGGGCAAGAGAAAGTACCAAGCCGGCTCGGCTCGGTACACAGATCTGCTAAGTTATGGTGACTCGGTTCTTGAGGAACCGAGCTTGAGCATCTCTAATTTTAATAAGTAAAACCAGAAATCACATAGCACTCTAAAATGGATAACAATCTCCATTAGAGACATGATTGTAACAAAAAACATTCTGATAAAGTAAATTAATAAAAGTCACATGGGCTTGATATTACATAGTTTGTTTACATTACCTATTAATATAATGCATAAAAATCCACTCTGGTCTGATATATTACTATATAAAGTATCTGCATATTCATAATAATATTGGAAATTCAACATTTACATATATTTTAGGATTTCAAAATTTACAGGAACTCAATGTCTAAATATACTTAACAGTATACTTCACACAATATTTCACAGTGATAGCTATATAATTAAACAATATGCAATACTCCACACTGATAACGATCTCTGTTCAGCCACCGTTGTTCCAGAGGTTATGGACGTGGGCGATATAAAGGAGAGAATTCAATTCTCCAAGAGAACTCTTGCAGGTAAACATATACAGACTGTTTCCAGTCTTAATATGACCATGCAGATACTTTATATAGCAATATTTCTGGTTAGGATTTGTGTGAATTATGGGGCTCATTTCAAGGTGAACACATATCCACTTTTGGTGTAGGAAAATACATACTTGAGTTCGTATGCGGTGGTAATCGGTATCCCAATGCTCGGGATACCGAAACCAGGTATAACTACAAATAAAACCACAAACACATTAATAACAATATAATTAAAAAACACCATTGCATTTACAGCGAAATCGGAGATTACCGAAAGTAGTGGTATGCGACGGCTGCTATATCCGAAGTCGGCCGTCTGATTTTCATGTCACTAAACACGCCCATATCTATTTAAACAGGTATGTTAATCTTAGCGGTTAGGGTTAGGGTATGTCGGGAACTTACGTGCATCTTCGGATTTACCACCAGTCGCATACTGCTACATTCGGTAATCTACCCTGTCGCTGTACAGGTAAGGGTACATTTTAATTATATCTCTATTAATGTGTTTGTCTTTTTTTTGTACATAGACTGGGTGTCAGTATCCACACCATCAGATTACCGTACCCCACCATTCGTATGTAGCGTTGGATGCATCTTGTGATTTCTGCAACTCTTAACGGACTTGTGGACTTGCTATGGTTTAACACTCTTTGCATGTACGCCTGACGGAAGCATGGAATACGTAAGTGTTGGGCATATGTTTGTTTTTTTAAAAAACAACAACAAATTAGTTGCAACATATGTAATACATATAATTGAAATTGGTTGCCTTAGGAAGGCAGAATGATGCACATATCACTATCAAGAACAATATGCATAATTATGGCCAGAACATTGCACTGCCAACACCAATTAAGAATTTACAGAGCCAGTGGACAAGCTGGGAAGGCATGGTGCCCCTGCCTTGCCTATCCAGCGTTCTGCCAGCACTGGCTGCCTGTAAGAAAATGGGGCGCAGAAATGCCGCTATGACATACCGGCACATGCTGCCCCACTACGAACACTGCTTATACCACCACCCAATCATCAACCCATTCTATGCGAATAGTATCTTTCTTCCATCCCTAATCCAATAAAGAAGTTCTTTAAAGTGGTTTCTTATACTGATGATGGCCACCATCAGCAATTAGAAATAAGTCATGGCTGAATGGAATTTTCGACAAAGAGATTGCAACCCACACAGGAACGGCTAACTATAAATTCAAACAAAATCTCTTCAAATATTCTCTGTTAGTATATGCCATGCAATGCAATAAAGTATGTATGTAGGTGTATGTATATGTAAATAATATATGTAATTCAAAAGTAATCATGTTGTCAATGAAACACAGAGGGAACTATAAAGAAAAAATTAAGTTGTAACACAATAAAAAAGAAAAAGGTTTCTTTATCAAGCACTTGTGAGTCTTGCTTCAATATCTAGTTAAATTGTATTTGTGGAAAGTTATACATACATTTAAATTAAAAATGCTTTATTAGAACGTCATTAAAAAATAATGATTCTAAACATTACCAAAATATTAAAAAGTGAAAAAGAAGAAAAAAAAATGGTGATGATTTAAAATATAATTTATTATGTATATATTGAGCCCCCAGTTCCTATATTCCTAAAAACAAATAGTCTCTTAGTTACATAGCATCATAAGTATTCCACCATATAGACTCCCTAAATGAAACCTTAAAAAAAGTATTTGTTTGTAATTATAAAGGTCTCACATTATATTATTTTAAGGAAAATTAATGTTGTCACCTTGAGCAAAGGATGATTTGTGACATTGAATCGCTATACACCAGCATAGATCAAGCAATAGGCACCAAAGCAGTCACATATTTCATTAGAATGTGTAGTTTGGATAAGTTCATTGAATTTCTGATTAGTCTTCTCAAATTTGAAGAACTACTTTGTATTTAATGATTCTTTCTTTTTACAAATGAAAGGAGCAATGGATTCCACATGTGCACCCACTTATGTGAATTTATATTCAGGATGGAGGGAGAGGGAATTTATGTTTAATGAAAGTATACTGTACATCTAACACATGAGATAAGAAAAAAACTTGGTCAGTGTTTTATATATCAACATTTTAATTGAGGAAGATGGAAGTCTGGATACATATCTCTTCCAAGGGATAGGCTCCAACATTGCTTTACACCATGATAGTGTACATCTACCATCAATTGTTTTAATCTAGTTGACTTTTGACTTAGATAAAAAAAAGTTGAGCAATAGATTAAAAATAGAGGATACAGCAAAAGAAAAATTTAAAAAAGCTTATGTAACAGCAAAAAAAGTGAGAAATAGAAATGCCATCATCTTCCTTGATAATAAAAATCAACAAAGGATAAAGGAAACTCCATCAGATATATATAGTTACTATAATCACTGAAAGGAAGTTAGGAATGTTCTATTCACATGACTATCTGTTAGATCAGGACTAACAGGCATGAGAGTAGAGTGGTAAAAAAAGTGGTAAATGTAAAGAGTATATGTAAAGAGTGTCAATCCATGTTTAAAACAGGAGTTTCAGGAAATGTATGGAAAACTGGAAAAGATTTTTGAATTCATAAACAATAATACATCTGGAAAAATATATTGCATTACCTGCTGCTACCATAAGAATCTTGGTGCGACAACCAGACTGTTCAAACAAATGTTCATAGGGAATGTGAGGTCAATTAGGTATACTGCCTCAAACTAAAAATGTTGTGGCTAGGCATTTTGTTTTCTAAACATGATGGGGGCACTAAAGGCCTTAAAGGCTTTGTAATGGAGAAAAAAAATTGGGAGTTAGAGGTGGGCATTTAGCGCTGACTCTTTTAAAATAAAAAACTATATATATTGTTTGTATATCAACCTAATGGTCTCAATGAGAATGTGAAAAGAACAAAATTAAATTTACAAATTTAATTGGCAATCAACAGTTTTGGTCTTAGCTTCTTTACCTTTGTTTTTCTATTTTTCATAAACTTACAGTGCAGCTACACATTGCGTATGCCATTCACTCTCACCTAGTAAACAGAAAAACTCAGCAGAAGTGATTTTGAGTGGGAATTTGCTAAGAAAGAAAAGTGGTAAAGCAGAAAAAGGAAAATAAATGAGTTAAAGAGAAGAAAGCTTCAGGAGCACAGGTAAGTGGAACAGAGGAGATGATGGTTCAGGGGGTTAGGTTAGAGAGACAGGGGAGAAGATGGTGCTGGGGGATAGGTAACAGGTATAGGGGAGAAGATGGTGCAGGAAAATAGGTGAGAGGGACAGGAGATAATAGGGTGCAAGGGAACAAGTAACAGGAATAGAGGAGAAGATGGTGCAGGGGAATACTGAAGAGGTAAGGGGGTTAGGTGAGAGGGACAGGGGAGAAGATGGTGTAGGGGGTTAGGTGAGAGGGACAGGGGAGAATATGGTGCAGGGGGATATGTGAGAGGGACAAGGGAGAAGATCGTGCAGGAGGAATGAGATGCAGCCACTATTTTGAGAAAAGTTTATATTTTTTTAGTGATAGATACATATTAGTGAAAATGGGGAGAATTAAGACCGGGCAGCACGGTGGCGAAGTGGTTAGCACTTCTTCCTCACAGCGCTAGGGTCATGAGTTCAAATCCCGACCATGGCCTTATCTGTGTGGAGTTTCTATGTTCTCCCTGTGCCTGCGTGGGTTTCCTCCGGATGCTCCGGTTTCCTCCCACAATCCAAAAAAGTAGGTTAATTGGCTGCTATCAAAAATTGACCCTAGTCTCCCCCTCTCTCTCTGTATCTCTTTCTGTGTGTGTGTGTGTGTGTGTGTGTGTATGTTAGGCAATTTAGACTGTAAGCTCCACTGGGGCAGGGACTTGTGTGAGTGAGTTCTCTGTATAGCGCTGCAGAATCAGTGGCGCTATATAAATAAATGATGAAGATGATGATTAAGACACAGAGGAAAGAGACATCTGAAGTAAAACATCTGCTTGAGCAAACTATGGCACCCTAGTTATCATTGAATTACAAGACAGGTAGGGAAGGGCAAGATTTGTCTTGTAGTTAGGCAACAGATAAACATCCACAAGATGCCTACATTGTTGCTAGAGATGCATATACTTCAGGGCTAAAAAATACGTAAATATGTAACATGGCTGTTGATGTCAATTTTTTTTATAATTTCAATTTTTATTCAAGAGATGCACATCTTCCCTGGATTGTTAAACCAACTGGTTTCAAGATATAGAACAAATGCAGCAGAAACAGAAGGATGGGAGAGTTGGAGCACAGGTAAAATGCAAATAGTAATGATGGATGGTTGGGAATGCACCTACAGAAATTTGGGGGTAAATGTATCAAGCTAAGAGTTTTCAAGGCGGGTTTGAAAAGTGGAGAAGTTGCCTATAGCAACCAATCAGATTCTAGCTGTCATTTTGTAGAATGTGCTAAATACCCCTTGGAGTGTCTTATATATAAAATCAGTCACATGGCTATGCCAATCTGTACCAGATGTTAAAGATACCTTAGGTGCACTACTTGTCAATAGAAGAGAACTGAATATCAAATATAGAATGTCATGTACATCTGAATTTTTTATTTACATCCTGCGGTGCACTTGTTCCCTTTTAAAGATGGTAACAGGATTAGGAGTACCCAAGACCAGATGGCCAACCATCGGTCATCTATAAGACTCGCAAAACAGAAGGGTATAAGTGATAAGCCAGTCGCGCGCACTTTATTGAAGCAAAATATTCCCTAGTCACCTTGACATACATGATAATTGACTGGATATTGCCTCCTAAAAGAGAATGCTTCTTAGAGGGAGGCATTCTGAATACAGAAATTGGGCTATAGTGTATCCAAAAGGTTTATTGTGCTGCTAAAGTTTAATATTTTCCTATGATGAAACTGATTTTTTAACAAAGGATGTGCATTCTCCATAGAATATTTGTGCTGATTTTTGCTATATTATCATGAATGTTTACAATTTCAATGGGGGAATGATATCACACCATTCTTTTGTGACTTGGTTCTTTGATAACATATACAAGTTTGATAGATAACATGACTGGTATCCGGAGAGATTTTTTTTAACAATGTGAGCAACCAACATGACTATCATGATATGTTGGTTTAAAAATGTGAAATTTTACACTATAGATCAGTGGATCCCTTTTCTCAGTTCGAGTCAGTTCAAGGCACCCTTAGGGTCTCCATAATTTTTTCAAGGCATCCCTAAGCCAAAATATTTACTAAGTAGTCCCCCGCCTTGTTTACCACTAGCCCTGTCCGTGGCACCCCTGTGAGATCACTGAGGCATCCCAGGGAGTCACGGCACATAGTTTGGGAACCACTGCTATAGACTGTTATGTTTCAGTACCTACTAAGAGCCACATGGATTAGTGCTATCTAATAGACATTATACACATTATTTGAATCCTTTTGGATTTATTCGTTTAGCATCTATTTAATGTGCACAATCCATGACTATGATGACATGGTGGCGTTTTTTTTATATTTTTCTCTCTTGGGGATGTAATGCCAGCACAAATGACTCTGGGCCAGGCATCAAAGTGCTGCTGGAGGAAACCCTACCAGGACAGGGTCTGTGTGAGCCAGTACCCAAGGCTGGGTGATATAGATACTGTCTAGCTAAATGGTAGTGGTACTACTGCAGGAGGATATGACTGTAAAGGATACTGAGATTGTTACTTTGGAGTGTTGACTGCAAGAGGGTAACGCTACCATTTGACCTGTACCTTGTGAACAACTTAAGCTGTTGTGCTGTTGTAATAAAGCCTTTTTTTTTATATATTCCGGAATGCCCAAGTGAGTTGAATCCAACAGAAGGTAATTACTTTTCCAGCTAAGGGTGGTTTCCTCACAGGAGGTACGTATACCTGATCATTAATGCCTACACATGAAGCAAACCTCACTTAGGTAAAAACAAAAAGTCAAGTATCAATCACATGATCTAAACCAGAAATAACCCACTTGAATGCATGCAAATGATCTATAAAATCAATTCTAAATTGGCGGAGTCCACGTCTCATTTCGGACTCCACTAATATTGCACTGTTCCCAATATACTTGTGAGACCTGTGCACTTATTCATTTTTTTCTAATAATATACTGTTTCTTCCAAACAATTGTTGAAATTAAAATAATATTTTGGTATCAACATATGTATTTCTTTGGTTTGCAATGAAATAAAACACATAACGTTGCAAATTATTACACATAAAAATCCTTAAATAGATAAGACCTACAATTGGCCAGGATTCATTTAAAAAAAGGTTAAATTGTACATCACTGTTTTAGACACTATATACGTCACAGAAAAATCATTGGGAGTGTGGCTTTTCACTGTTGATTTCAGTTTATCTATAAGGAGCTAAATGAAATAAAAACCTTCAGTTATCAAGCACTGAGAACAGTTTTTTCCCTCTTACAAATAAATGCAGAGTTGGCCATAAATAATTGGCAGTTTGAATTAAACAGTCCAGTTATTTTTATGATATTGTCTGTTAAAAACATATGTAGTTGTGATAAATGACAAAGTTTGAAGTTAAAGCCTTATCTGCAAAAAAAGCATCTGTAGCAGTCAATGTCAATCAGACAGCTTGTTAAATATTGTAAATTGTCATGAGCATACACATCAATAATTGTCAACAAAGATAAGCTCTTCAAAGTGTAGTTTGCCGTTTTTTTCATTCTCTGTTTACATGTGAAATAATGGTCATATAATTCTACTGCTCAGCATGTATGATAGATTAGCTATCTTCAGACATTCTGAATTTAAAATGAGTAAACAATGTACTGAGAAAGTTTTAGATCATGTGCAAGCAGGCAACAGACATTTTGCATGGAAATTCCTCAACATGCAGTGTACACAGAGCAAAAATAATGTCATTAAGTATTGTTTGCAGACATGAAAAAATATATAAAATATGAAGGCTGTGTAAATGGTCCATTGAGCATAGAATGCTATTATGAGTACAGAGCTTTTTTAAAGGGACACTAACCTTAAAATATAAGATGATTTAATTTGAAAAGAATCTTGCACAATTGCTTATTATCTAGTAAACTAATGTTATGCATCAAAGTAACTAAAGGACAAACAAGCTGAAATCAATGTGTTCCTTTCTAGTCATAAGTATCTGAAATTACCCCTTATATATAGTAAAAGTGAACAATAGGACTGGTTTACTAACGTTGTATGTAGGTGTAAAATAAAAATCATAATAACCAGAAACTTGTTTTCATATTCAAATTTGTTATAAATTTCTACACCCCTATCTGGCATCTCAATTAATTTTACATTCAGGATAATGTTATTCACTCCCTGAAGGGTGCACCTGAACACTTATAATTTGCAAAGACCAAAAAAAAAGGGAAAAGAAGTGTATACCAGGGCACTCCGGGGTGTACAAAGATATAAAATATTAATACATTTTATTGATATGCGTTAAAATTATTTAAATCCACCTGGTTGAATTAGAAAGTAGCAAAATATAGGTTAAAGAACAAATAGCAAAAATGGTGTGTGTGGTGAATACAAAAAGTGATTAAAATTACCTACAGCAACCAATTAGATTCTAGCTATCATTTTGTAGAATGTAGTTAATAAATGATAGCTATAATCTGATTGGTTGCTATAGGCAACATCTCCACTTTTTCAAACCCGCAGTTTAGTAATTATACCCCCTAATGTGTATTAATATAGTAGACTCAACATATAAAGTAAGTGACACCTCAATTAATCACATAATACATTCTCATATGGGGTATTAGAATAATCCCCCAGTAGTACACTTATGGCTCAGAGTATAAATTCTCAGCCTTCCAAATGATAAAAATAAATAATTCCAAAAGTGTTTTTAAAATGTCCATAGAATAGCAAAATTCTACTAGGATTTAGGTTATAAAAGTCCACTAATGATAAATATAATCGATTGCCAGTTACATGTTAGTCATTCAAAATGTATATAGACAGCAAAGGAAACCCTATGATAGGGGAGTTAATGGCTAGTTGCCTATAGAGAAATCTAAACTGTGGCACTATGCTCAATTAGAAAACAATCTCCATTGTGAAACAATGAATGCTCACAGTCTGAATACTATCATAGGGAAGTGCATTGCTGACTACCTAAAGTATTTCTAAGCTTTGGCACTATTCTAAAGGTGAAGGAGTCAATAAGAGACAGATGTAAACAATGCTGAGATTCTGACAGCTGATTTGTACCCCCATGACACCCCCCATTCGAGCGTCATTATCAATTTGGCAATCAGGAAGTGATTTTGCTAATATGATTGGCATTAGAATATAACCAAACCTAATCCTGTATTTCTGAAGTCCCACCTATTAGGGTTTCCTATTGGTTATCATGCGTTACCGTGGTAATCATTTAAAATCTGCATTTCAGCTAGAGATGCTCACTGACCCCCGTGTTTTGGTTTTGGTTTTGGTTTTGGATCTGGATTACCTTTACCCTTGTGTGTTTTGGTTTTGTTTGGTTTTGTTTTGCAATTTGTTCAAAAAATTACATTTATTTGTGCTAAAATAACATAATTTAGGTATTATTTTGTAGCTACATTATTATTAACCTCACTAACACTAATTTCCAGTCATTTTTATTCAATTTTGACCACCTCCTTTGGCACAATATGATTTCCATACACTTGAAAAGAAAAATTGCTGCAGTTCTTGCCAGTGACAAGGAGTGCAACTTGTATGGCTGAAGTGCTTGGTTTGTTATGGCCCCCACAAAACAACCTAACAATGGGCTTAAGGCACGTAAGCAAACACTGCTGTTAATGAACTCTACTGTGGCAAGTCATGCACCAGTAGAAGTATTTCTTGCCAGTGATAAGAAGAAGGCCATTGTCATGCCTGGGCATAAGACCAAAAATCCACCTCTTAAGTGTGGAATTATTTTTACACAAATCCTGGCAAGAGTTGTCTATCCATTTGTAGCGTTTTTAAAGCCATACTCAGTAGAGGTAGGGACCTTAACCATCTGGGATCCTCATCTATGTTTTGTCATTTTTCAGCGAGTTCTTGGAAAACTGTTGGGAAAATCAGAAACTTAGGTTAAAAAAAATAACAACAAGCAGTCCAACATAATCTACCTCCCTTCTCTCATCTACATCCCAGCACCTGCAATCTTCCCCCCCAACACCTTCATAATCAATATCCCCTGAACCAACAATTGCCAGTTAAACAATCCTTTGCAAGAGGAAGCAAGAATGAAACCTGTCACCCAGTCGCAAAGCGGATCACAGACGCCCTGGGTACTATGCTAGTGTTAGATCTGCGTCCAATGTCCACTATTAATACAGTTGGTTTAAGACATTTAATTGAGGTGTTCTGTCCCTGTTAGCAAATATCATCACTAGACCATTTTACTAGAAAAGCTAATTCTCTCCTGTACCGGAAAGTTCCTAAAAATGTAATTATTGGGCGACCAAATGGCATTCTACCCACTGTACACTTAATCACAGATATGTGGACAAGCGGAACTGGGCAAACTAAAGATTATATGACTGTGAAAGCCCACTGGGTTGGTCATTCGCCTTTCCCACCATGGACAGCAGCAGCATGTACCCAAGTACGTCACATTTTTGAGAAGTAGGCTACTCTGTGTATCACCAAACAAAACAATTTTCACCGCACCAAGCTCAACCCCTTGTGTATCACAGAGATCTATTTGTCTCATCAGATGGGGAGGTGCTCCTACACATTACCAATATATATCTTAAGAAAAGGGAAAAGGGAAAGGGGAAAGGGTAAGAAAATGTGTATATAGGGCACTCTTTTGGTACACTATGTACTATATAATTCTGTTAAGAGTAATATCTTTATTAGAGTAAAAACATTATTCGTAAGCGAAATAATTAAAAAACCTATAGTGAATGAGAATATTGACCGAATAAACTTGGTAGAACACTGTTAAAAAGTAGTAAAAAAGACTACTATGCTGTCTCATTATGTTCTGTCAATAATGTTGAGGAATGAGCTGCACCAATATCATATAAAGTATTGATTCAGTATAGAAAGAATTATGTTGGGTTATCCTTATTGTATATCCAATCCTTTTATCATTTCATAGGTTTATTACAGGACACATAGTTTCCCTTTCATAACTGGATACAAAACTCCTCTCTTACTAACAGTCCCTTATTATTGCTCCTTGGGGTGGAACTAGGTACTGCACTGGTTATTATAGTGTGGATATTAATAAACTAATAGTGCAGAAGTGCATATTCTCACCCCTCTACTGCTAGATAGTAATAATGTAATATTGTGTTCCAGGATATAAATTGAGCAATATAGAGGACTGGGGTTGGGTATCACTGAATATCTAGATACCTGTCTAGCCTCCTCTACCGTTAATCTACCTCCAAATCTGCTAATAGGAGAAGTGCTCTATGGTATGTGTGCTCAAGGTCTAACTAGTAAGGGAACAGCTGGTTTATTATACTCTTCTAGATAGCGTGTGCTTTCTAACACAGTAGTATAGTGCCTAGCGTAACCCCGCTAATCTGTAGGAGAGGAGTAAGGTAGTGCAGCTTATTGCTTATTTAAATAATATTTAGACATTCACATAGTGAGCTCAGCTAAACGCCAACGCGCGTTTCGCTATGAGCTTTGCCTTGATAAAGCTCGTAGCGAAACGCGCGTTGGCGTTTAGCTGAGCTCACTATGTGAATGTCTAAATATTATTTAAATAAGCAATAAGCTGCACTACCTTACTCCTCTCCTACAGATTAGCGGAGTTACGCTAGGCACTATACTACTGTGTTAGAAAGCACACGCTATCTAGAAGAGTATAATAAACCAGCTGTTCCCTTACTAGTTAGACCTTGAGCACACATACCATAGAGCACTTCTCCTATTAGCAGATTTGGAGGTAGATTAACGGTAGAGGAGGCTAGACAGGTATCTAGATATTCAGTGATACCCAACCCCAGTCCTCTATATTGCTCAATTTATATCCTGGAACACAATATTACATTATTACTATCTAGCAGTAGAGGGGTGAGAATATGCACTTCTGCACTATTAGTTTATTAATATCCACACTATAATAACCAGTGCAGTACCTAGTTCCACCCCAAGGAGCAATAATAAGGGACTGTTAGTAAGAGAGGAGTTTTGTATCCAGTTATGAAAGGGAAACTATGTGTCCTGTAATAAACCTATGAAATGATAAAAGGATTGGATATACAATAAGGATAACCCAACATAATTCTTTCTATACTGAATCAATACTTTATATGATATTGGTGCAGCTCATTCCTCAACATTATTGACAGAACATAGTGAGACAGCATAGTAGTCTTTTTTACTACTTTTTTAACAGTGTTCTACCAAGTTTATTCGGTCAATATTCTCATTCACTATAGGTTTTTTAATTATTTCGCTTACGAATAATGTTTTTACTCTAATAAAGATATTACTCTTAACAGAATTATATAGTACATAGTGTACCAAAAGAGTGCCCTATATACACATTTTCTTACCCTTTCCCCTTTCCCTTTTCCCTTTTCTTAAGATATACTCTGTGTATCAGCGGCTTCAGTAAGAGGCATACAGCTGACAATCTGTTCCAAAAACTAAGGGATGTCATTGAAAAATGGCTAATCCTGCTTGGACTCTCCTGAGGATATGTCATTTCTGATTACGACCCCAATATTGGTCAAGCATTACAGCGGGGTTGAATTTCATCACATTTCCTGTTTTGCACACACTATCAACTTGGTGTTACAGAACTTTTTAAAAATGACATGCAGGAGATGCTAATTGTGTCTAGAAACATTGAGGGTCAATTTCTGTTTTCTGCAACAGCATGTAGGAGAATGCAGCAGCTGCAAGAAGACTAGCATTTGAGGGGAATATACTTTAGTCCAGCCAAGTAGTTACCTGTGAAGAAAGTGCAGACACGGTTAGCTTGAGTCAAGTGATTGCCTTAATAATACATTTTGAAAAGGTGCTACAGAAAATTATAGTGTGCAATAAAACAAAGTAAATGTGCTAACTATATTTTAATTGTAGATTAAATACTTAATTTTCTTCGCAAGGATCCAAGACTTATGACATCTTGTTTGGACGTCTTCTCCTTCAGTTTCTCTGGCAACTGCTTGTTGTAAACAACATTTTGATATTTGCTCTGCTGTAAAAGTATTGCCCAAAAATCGTGATAGCTCTGCCCTAAAATCAACTAGTAATTCCATTTGGAAGGCCATTATCGGCAATTACATCATACTACACAGACTTCTATAATGGTGGGATGAATTAGTATTGTTTGAGGAAGATTATCACTAAACCCTGCCACCTCTCCTGTTTTGGAGTGAGCTATGGTACAATAAAATGTAACTGCAGATTTAGACCAAGGCTGTCAGCCCTATTATTTCTATTTCAGCAATTACAATTAGCAATGGAGCAATGTAGCTCTTCTCTTTGGGTGTTACCTATATAACACAGCACAATTTGCCCGCAAATTCTACAGACAAGCCTGCTTGTCTTCCTCTTCATGACTCTTAGCAATTGAGCACTCGTCTTTGGGTGTATATTACACCCAAACATTATTAGTGCAAATTAGGAAAAATACAGTTTAATCCCTGATAGGCCCTCCACCATCCTTTGCATGTTAATAGTAGGATTGGTTGGAGTTATGGTCAAGGTCAAACATTTTTTTGACTAATCCTTCAAACCAGCCCAAATGTCAAACTGTTGTGGTCTGCCACCTGCGTCATCCCTGCTTGTGTTTGGAAAGTGCAAATTGGTGCCAAAACTTCACGTGCCAGAACTGCTGCCACTGGTGCCACACTGTTGCCTCTGGTGCAGGACTTACACAATCAACCGCTTCATCATCAGTGCCCTCGTCGGATACCCAAAACTCCCCCACATCCTCTTCTAAAGACAAAGTGTCATCCTCACTTGGTGTATCACCAGCTACACTCGGGCTGTTCAGGCACACATCAGCAGAACTGCTGAAAGGGCCCCTCTTTATGGGTACAATAACAGAATGCTCACAATTACACATCCCACTGTTGGATGGACTCTCCACAGGGATTGGTGTCATTTGTTATTCAGAGCAAACATTATCCTCTAATGCCTTACTGTTATCTTGCAGCTCGGCTTTGACGCGTAACATTAGTTGTGCACCACTTGTACGCTCGGTAACATTTTTGGATCTGCTACTAAAAGAGAAAGGTGAAGGCCTCATTCTCTCTTTGCCACTGCGTGTGTAGAATAGCATGTTGGGAATTTTTTTTTTATCGGCACTTAACTTTTCCTCAGTTACGCTTCTTTTTAGCTTCAACACAGTAAATTGTTTTTCGGGGTGTGTCTTTTTGACTGATTTCAAAACACTGTGTAGTTTGACATCGCCTTGCCCAGATGACGTACTGGGAACACTTCCATCAGGACTGGTGACAGAGCCTGGTTGCTCATTCTGCTCATATGTGGACTGTTTTGAATCCATTCTGAGCCCAAAGCACTTGTAGTGCTACAAATTGTTTTAGATACTGCTGACAAATATGACTTTTGACAGCCAGAAATATTAATGCAAAAGAATGGGGGACACCCAAAAAGCACTTGGGAGTGCTAAAAATTATTTTTTAAATCTGCTGTCAGATAGTACTTTTGACAGCCAGAAATATTAATGCAAAAGAATGGGGGACACCCAAAAAGCACTTGGGAGTGCTAAAAATTATTTTTTAAATCTGCTGATAGATAGTACTTTTGACAGCCAGAAATATTAATGCAAAAGAATAGGGGACACCCCAAAGCACTTGTAGTGCCAAATATTGAAAAAAAAAAGACTCCTCTATCCTCCTCTCTTCTCTATCGGATGTTATCTGAATTGGAATCAGAATTGTATTGTCTGTCCCTGCTCTAATCAGCCTGTGACTACACCCTGCTCTCTCCCTCTGTCAAATGGCGATGGATTGCTGTGGAGGCGTGTATTTATAATTTTCAAGTATCGTGAGAACCGAGCCCCGAGATCCGACGACGTCACAATGACGTTCGGCCTCGATTTGGATTCCGAGCGGGCGGGAGAGTACCGAGCCTGCTCGGCTCGGCACTCGGATAGGCAAAGTTCGGGTGGGTTTAGTGCTCGCGGAACCGAGCCTGCCCATCTCTAATTTCAGCTTTGTGGATTAACTAGCCTATAAGATACAAATAGGATGAAAGGGGACAAAAATTCATATTCCAAATAATTACCCATGAGTAACAATGCATCCTGTTACATCAGCGATATTACCTCATAGGTACCATCCTTATAAACTTATCGGGATGATGACAATGGTTATGGAGTAAATATTGATATTATGTATCATATATTATGTATTATGCTGAGAATTTATACTCTGAGCCATAAGTGTACTAGTGGGGGAATATTCTAATACCCCATATAAGAATATATTATGTGATTACTTGAGAAATCACTTACTTTATATGTGAAGTCTACTATATTGATACATATTAGGTGTGTTTATTTATATAATTAAGAAACAGTGGAAAATGTGCAGTAAAACACTGCAATTGTAATCACTTTTTGTATACACCACACACACCATTTTTGTTATTTGTTTTTAACCTATATTTCGCTACTTTCTAATTTAACCAGGTGTATTTATTTAATTTTAATGCATATCAATAAAATGTATTAATATTTTATATCTTTGTATACCCCGGAGTGCCCTGGTATACACTTCTTTTCTTTTTCCTTTTTTTAGTCTTTATATTCAAATTTGTACCAGATAGATCAAATCAAATTGCTGATTGGTTTCTGTGGTTCAGTTAATATTTTTCAAAGCAAATGCAGGACTCAAAGATTGCATTGTCTGCACACCTTTGCAAAAAGCCAGATGCAAAATTTGATGTACATTAAAGTTTACTGCAACTTCGCTCATCTGTAGGTTGTAAGTGAGCTCTCTCTGAAAGCACAATTATAAAATACTATAACTAGGTTTTGATTATTAGCTGGAAATCCAAATTCTGCCTGAAATAAGAAGAGCAATACATGGACATAATTTTGTAAATATTCTGCTGAATTCACCTCATCCCTAATTTCAGCAAACTGCTATTGGCAAAAACTAATTGTAGAAATTGTTAAACGGGAAATAGCTAATTAACATTATATGTGACAAAAGCTAGTGTATACTGTAGATATTTTGTTATGGGTGTCTCAGTCTGAAAGTATAAATTCTAAGAGACAAATCCATTTTAAGAATTGTTGCTAGAATTTATACATGTATCCCTAGAAATGAGTATACCAGACAAAGAACCCAATCAAACAACTCTTATGCTGTGTTTTGATCAATCAATATGCAGTAGCTTAATGTCTTTACTCACAAATACAGTCATATCCTCATATTCTTGAGTGCTGTTATGTCCCTCTTGCCACTTAAAACTGTTCTATGCCTTCTCTGTAATGGTTTATTAAGAGAAAATTCAGTATTACTGACCAGAAAAAAGCTCCGATTTGCCTGTCTCAGGATTCCCTAAAGATAAACAAGACAAACAAAATGTGCTTTTTTTCATTTAAACATAAAACAAATATGGCATCTGTAATAAATGTAAAATTAATTTAGAAATGTAAACACAAATTCTTAAAGGTAAAAAGTTGACAATAATTTAGCATTATAATAATAGAATATATTATATATAACTGAGGTTGGTGTTAGTGTGGTATCCTTAATTCTTACTTTGCTGTACCTTTGAGTCAACCAGGCAGTAGCCTTCGTCCTATATCAGGCTCCTGTGTGTTCTTGCATGTGCAGCTTTAGTAAAAGTCTGATACAGCAGGTGCAGTAGCCAATGATTAAAACAATATATGTCAGACCATCTCATTTGTATGTTTACAGTCCAACCCATATCGCTTAGTTACATGTGGTAGTATAACCACTCGATATAAGAACTGACTGTCCCACATTAATTGTCATGTTTCCCCACTGTTCTGTCTGTGCACAGTTGCAGTTTAACCAATATACCCAGATCCTCCAGTATTTAGCTTCAGCTCACTACTCTCTAGGTTACACCTTAGGTGCAATCTGAAACCTGTGAACATGTGTGTGCAGAGCAGGTACACATGCTATCATCACTCAACTCTTATGCAGGACAGATTAACACCAAACTGCTCTACACTTGTATTAACACTCCCTAGTCTCCTCACAATCGCCTGTCTGACAAGAGAGACCATAAGCCGAATGCATTTGAACTTATATGTTTGTGCATGAGTCATTCACTTACCTATTCGGCGTTAAGCCTTCTGACTTCTTCCAGTCAATAATATCCACAGGGGAGGGGCCTTGGTCTGGTCTATATGTTCTCCCCCTCAGTGGTTGCTGGGCCTTTTTTTGGCTGCACAAATTCAGTGGGACATGTTGAGACAAGGCACAGTATCAGTCGCTGCAATTCTTCTTCATAACTGTTTATATTTGTCTTATATCTCCCCTTTTTCATTCCTCTGGTCTGCTTCTTTTTTTCTGATTTTTCCTTATCTCTCCTTCAACTTCCCTTTCCTTTCATTTTCCCTTCACCTCCATCCCACTCTTTTTTCTTCCTAGCCATTTCTCCCTGCCAGGCACCATTCCTTCATTAACATCCCCCTAACAAAACTCCTCTTTACTCCTTTCATGTTCCTCCTCTTTTATTCCTCCCTCTGCTGCCATCCTCCCTCCCTATAGTGTCCCTATCTCACTCCCATCCTGTGGCCATGCAAAACATGGTTCCCCCTAGGTCCCATTCTCTGTCCCCTCTGGGACTCGGGCCTTGGCCTTGAGTCCCACTGTCTGAAAGAGCAGGTGAGCTTCCTGACTGTTGTGCCTCCAGTCACCTGTTGTACAAGTGGTAGGGCGGTTGCTAAGCAAATGCCACTCATCTTGCATGGCACCAGATGGGAGCTCCTGAGAGCTCCTGAGTGAGCAGCATGCTGCTCAGCTTCCGTGGCTGTGGAAAGGCCTACACAAGTGGTGGTGGCGGGAATTCCCATCCGCTCACTCTCACAGCACATCAGCAGCACAGGCAGTGTCTCTGCCTCAGCTGCAGTCTCCAGTTGTCCTCCCGCCAGTAGCAAGCCCTATGCTCCCACCAGATTCCCCATAACCCAGGCTCACGCAGCCCATCCCTAAGTTATATTGCTTTCAAAATAGACAATAACAATAAATGAATAAGTAGATAAATAAATGTATAAAACATTTAATTCACATAAAAAATAAAGAAAATCAGAAACTAATTGCTATGGTCCTGGAGGGGATACAGCTGCCTACACCTCCCAGCCCCATTTTTAGCAGCTGCACCTTCCCTTCCCTTGCAGCCTCACTCGCTTTCGCATGTCCATGCCCAACTTTTCCAAGTTCCCAGCCAGGGGTGACACCCCCCCTACCACACATATGCCCTAGTGCACCCCACCCTGCAGCCCCCAACCCCCCAAGCCCATTATCATTACCATCCTCAGGCAACCAGCCCCTCCCTCTATCCCCCCACCAGTCACCGCTCCCTTCCCCATCAACAGGAGTTCCCCAACCCCTCCCTCAGATACCTCTGGTTTCTCGCCCCTGCCCCCCAGTTTTTGGCACCTGCTCACAATGCCCCTTTATGCTCCCGGTGTTCCAGCCTCTGTGATTGGGCTCCCACAGATTACAAGAGCTCACAATGCCTAGTTATAATACGTTTCCCATTTCAGTACCGCAGATGTACAGAGTGCAAAAGATTTTCAGGTGGAGCATTGGATCTTCACAGCGGATCGAATGGAGCCGTGGCCGATGAAAAATGCCATTCCGCATGATGTATAGGGAGCAAAGGGATCCCATGGATGTGGGACTGACGATGTGTCTCTGGTGAGTATGACGCACATACAGGGCCGGATTAACCCGAGGTCTAACTGGGCTACAGCCCAGGGGCCTCGGGCATCCGTGGGGCCCTTTCTTGGAAGTATTACTTTTTTTTTTTTGTTCAGCTGTAGCGCGAGTCGCCGGCCACGCTACAGACTGTACAGCGGTCAGCGGTCGGCGACTCCTATTGAATGAAGGTGACGTCACTCACCTCCATTGACAGGCTGCTGGCAATGGTCCGTCCGCGGCGCTCATTAATCTCCTTGCTAAGGAGATCTCGTGAGAGTGAGACAGTCTCACTCTCACGAGATCTCCTCATTAAGGAGATAGGTGCGCGCCACGGAACAGACACTACAAGCAGGCAGGCAGCAGGGAGTGAGCTAACTGAAGAACACAGAGGTAAGCTGGCTGGCTCAGACATTGTCTTTTTGGTGCAGAGAATTACAAGGGGGGCTGGCTGGCACCATAGTGTGCACTTTTGGGGGCGATATTTGCAGGGGAGGTTGGGGGCTGGTTGGTGCAGAGAATTACAAGGGGGGGGCTGGCTGGCTGGCACCACAGTGTGCACTTGTGGGGGCGATATTTGCAGGGGGGGGGTTGGGGGCTGGCTGGCACAGTGTGCACTTTTGGAGGAGATATTTGCAGGGGGGGTTTGGGGCTGGCTGGCAAAGTGTGCACTTTTGGGGGAGATATTTGCAGGGGGGGTTTGGGGGCTGGCTGGCAAACTGTGCACTTTTGGGGGTGATAATTGCAGGGGGGGTGGGGGCTGGCTGGTACAGTGTGCAGTGTTGGGGGAGATATTTGTGGGGGGGGATTTGGGGGCTGGCTGGCACAGTGTGCAGTGTTGGGGGAGATATTTGTGGGGGGGGATTTGGGGGCTGGCTGGCACAGTGTGCAGTGTTGGGGGAGATATTTGCAGGGCAGGGTTTGGGGGCTGGCTGGCAAAGTGTGCACTTTTGGGGGTGATAATTGCAGAGGGGTGGGGGCTGGCTGGAACAGTGTGCAGTGTTGGGGAGATATTTGCAGGGTGGGGTTTGGGGGCTGGCTGGCAAAGTGTGCACTTTTGGGGGTGATATTTATTTGTTTATAAGTAACCTTGTAAGAAAAAATAAAATTTTGTATTTTACTTCATTTTGGCATTTTGAGAATACTGATTTGGTATATTAAAAGGAACACAGCTCAAACTACTTATCCCCAATCCGATATTACTGGGGAACCCCCAATAATATCGGATTAGGCATAAGTCGCTTGAAAAATGGGGGCCTCACAGTACCCCTAGCCCAGGGGCCTACAGTGTCTTAATCCGGCCCTGCGCACATACTACATTTTCTATACACAGCACAAAAGTTCATATTAGTGCAGCTCTGACTCTTCAGATGCTTTCCGGGTCTGCCTAATCAGATGATGCTATTGCAGGCTCCCCTGTCTTGGCTGGATAAAAGCAAACCTAAATAAATGACACCTAATTTATATGGCAAAAACAGCCACACAGTTTGAGGCTATTACATCCCTGACGATGGTTAATGGTGTAGAGGCTTATAAGTCCAGCCCCAATTGATTGCCAGGCCTATAATATTGTTGCAGCGACATATATGGAAACGGGGCCCACGTCAGGCTACAACATGCTTCGTTCTCTACATATGAAAATACCATTTGGTTTACAAGGGGGAATTAGTTTGGCATCCATATGATTACCTTTTTATAGTTAAGCACAGTGGCCAACCCAGCTTACTGCTGTTTTTGGCAATCTGGTTGGCTTGATGTAACCAGGCAGAGTCGCCGTGCTTACTGGCATTGGGATGACTTTTCCCACACAGAGGAGGCTTGGAGCTCCTCTCCAGTCAAAATATTTGTTTTACCTTTAATACATGTAACTAAATCTCTGTCCCTTCATGTCATCAACACTAGAAGGGTTGATCTGTATTTAATTATCTTGTATGATGACATTTGCAGTTTCATTATTTAATATATGGCAGATTAATATGCAATTTTCTTATACATACTTCATAACTGCCACCTACCTTATATGGCTAAATCCATACAAGGTTGTATGTGTAATTTGATTACAGGGAAGCTATAGGTAATAGTTAATACAAGAGATAGGTACACCTATAGCCTGCGCACGATCATCCAGTTCCTATTGATTGGTTGATATAAGTTTAGATCTACTCATCGATCCCCATGTCAGGCAGTTAATTTATTGTGCTTCTTTCATTTACTGTGGATACCTTCACGGAATTACACAGCTTTCATTTGGTATTGAATGCAGCGCAGCTAGGAGGAATACCTGGTTTCCCATGACTACTACTCATTGACTACTACAGTATGGAAAATAACTGGCCCATGGATCAGAGAATATTCTGTGTCTTATTATTAGCAGACAGTGAATTATCAATCTATCTATAGGCAAGTAGGCATACTATATAGTTTCTCTATTGGTGCTATACAATCTGGGATACGCAGTTGGGCTTAGTCTGAAGTCATACTAATTTGGCCATTATCTAAACTTGTGTCACTCAATAAAGAAACTCACAGCTATTCAATGACTATGTAGTTGCAGAGCGTAAATACATCTTTACTCAGTGATTGCCAAGGAACTTATCTCAGTTATTTAATAGACTGTGATTTGCTAATTTGGGGAACTGCTTAACTCAATTTTGCTTATGTACACTGATTTTCAGTTTGAGAATATACTATACATACATTCTAGATAAATGCTTTAACATTGGGAACATTCCAAGGGCGAAATTTGCCCACTGCACTTTACATGTTTTAATAACTTCGCTGGAACGCTATATTCATTGAGTTTCTATAGGTTCACGTTACTGGTGAAGAATGCCTTAGATCCGTGATGGCTAACCTATGACACGCGTGTCACTCGTGACACGCCAAGGCAGTTTGACTGACATGCCAGGCTTGTCAGTTAAACTGCCTGTTTTAAACATGCCAAACATTTTCTGTATACAGCAGCCGCGGACGCTTGTTTGACAGCGCCGCGGCTGTTGTACAACTCCCCATCGGCGAAATGGAGCTGCTGCACATGCGCGGTGACAGCAGCTCCTCTCTTGTATATCTCCCGGCATTACTTCACTGGCGCGCTTCCCTGGGGCACGGTAGGGCTTATAATGGATATTTGAATTATTTAATAGTAAAATAGCCTCAGATACTGGCCACAAGCAATGTTATGTAGTGTTTTTATTAATAGACCAACGACTCATTTCTGGTGAGCCTGCAGGGTATGCAGAGCTGTGTGATTATATATAAATATTGTATTATAGGATTAAAAAAGTAGAGGATTTTTTCTACTTTTTTAATCCTATAATACAATATTTATATATAATCACACAGCTCTGCATACCCTGCAGGCTCACCAGAAATGAGTCTTTGGTCTATTAATACACCCTGCAACCCAATAACAAATCTATATATATATTGTGTGTATGTATATATAATATATATATATATATATATATTAGAGATGGTCACTGACCCCCGTGTTTTGGTTTTGGATTCGGTTTTGGATCTGGATTACCGTCGTGTTTTGGTTTTGGTTTTGGTTTTGCAAAACCGCCATTGCGTGTTTTGGTTTTGGTTTTGGTTTTGTTTGGTTTTGTTTTGCTATTTTTTGGGAAAATCCATGTTTTTGGGCCTAAATTAACCCAATTTAGTGCTCCAACTGTTTTAGAGACAAGTAATCTAATTGTTGAGGTAATAAATCATCCAAAAAAACAGTTTAATTCTTCGTTGGTAGGCCTATTCTACACACAAAACAGATTGTCTTCCTCTCCATCTATGCATATTGGCAATGCAGCCATCGTCTTTGAATGTATATTACACCCTACACTTATAGTTAAATATGTAAAGAAATGGAAAAAGCCAGTTTGGTTTCTGTCTCTCAAGGCCCCCCTCCACTTGTATAAAATACCAAAATATTCAGCCATTATAGACTGTACAATATTAATTGACATGGAGAAAGCCAGTTTGGTTTCTGTCTCTCTAGGCCCCCCTCCACTTGTATAAAATACTAAAAAATTCAGCCATTATAGACTGTACAATATTAATTGACATGGAGAAAGACAGTTTGGGGTCACTCTGTCTCTCTAGGCCCCCCTCCACTTGTATAAAATACCAAAAAATTCAGCCATTATAGACTGTACAATATTAATTGACATGGAGAAAGCCAGTTTGGTTTCTGTCTCTCTAGGCCCCCCTCCACTTGTATAAAATACTAAAAAATTCAGCCATTATAGACTGTACAATATTAATTGACATGGAGAAAGACAGTTTGGGGTCACTCTGTCTCTCTAGGCCCCCCTCCACTTGTATAAAATACCAAAAAATTCAGCCATTATAGACTGTACAATATTAATTGACATGGAGAAAGCCAGTTTGGTTTCTGTCTCTCTAGGCCCCCCTCCACTTGTATAAAATACTAAAAAATTCAGCCATTATAGACTGTACAATATTATGAAAAATGGACAAAGCCAGTTTAGGGTCACTCTGTCTATGACACCCTACCCTTAAGGATAAATTGCCCTAACAGCAGCCTTTCAGGATGGGATGTGATATGGAAATGCCACAAGTCCCTTTCCTCTTTGGGGGTAGATTGCACCCTACACTTACATAGAAAGTTTTAAAAAGATGTTATCGGCATCATCTTCAGCTTCATCCTCACCCTCATCAGTGTGTACGTCATCATCACAGACTATCAATTCATCGCCGCTTGAATCCGCCATTAGAGAACAGTCAGTGCTTGGATGTCTTGGATGGTGAAGGCCTTCCTCGTGGAAGATGTAGTTCATTTTTATAAACATCATTTTCTCCACATTTTTGGGAAGTAACCTTCTACGGCGATCACTGACTAAGTTCCCTGCTGTGCTGAACACTCGTTCAGAGTACACACTGGAGGGTGGGCAGCTTAGGTATTGCAAAGCAAGTTTGTACATGGGTTTCCAAATGGCCTGCTTTTCTTCCCAGTAAGGAAAGGGACTGTCTGACATTTCCATATCAACTACCTCTTGAAAGTAATCCTCCACCATCCTTTGCATGTTTATACTCATATTGGATGGAGTTATGGGCAAAGTGACACATTTTTTTGAAAAATCCTTCAAACCAGCCCAGATGTTAAATTGTTCTCGTCTGCCCCCTGTGTCTTCCCTGCTTCTTTTTTGGAAATTTAATTTTTTACGAGCAACAGCTTGAGAAAGTGAAGGAGGACACGTCGTCAAGCCGAGGCCCAGTTCAGCGGCCAACTTGCTGAGCAATAGCTCCTTGCAAAAGTTCACATCTCGCTCATTTACAAGTAAAGACTCAATGTAGGTTTTAAACCTTGGATCAAGCACAGTGGCCAAAACGTACTGATCCGAGTTCAAGATCTTAATAACTCGAGGATCATTGTGAAGCGAATTAAGTACTTGATCGACAAGGCCAACATACTTTGCTGAATTGCTTGCTTTCAGCTCCTCCTTCATTTTCTCAAGCTGCTTTTCCAATAGTCTAATTAAAGGAATGACTTGGCTCAAACTAGCAGAGTCTGCACTGACCTCACATGTCACAACTTCAAATGGTTTCAGCACCTTGCACAGCATTGAAAGGATTCCCCACTGTGCAAGAGTGAAATACATCCCCCCTCCTTTCCCAATGTCATGACTTGTGCAATATGCTTGGATGGCTTTGCGCTGTTCCTCCATCCTCTGAAGCATGTACAGGGTGGAATTCCACCGAGTTACCACCTCTTGCTTAAGTTGGTGGCAGGGCAAGTTAAACTGCTCTTGGAGCTGCTGTAATCTCCTACATGCTGTGGCTGAATGCCTGAAATGGCCTGAAATTTTACGGGCCACCGAAAGCATCTCCTGCACCTCACGGTTATTTCGTAGGAAGCTCTGCACCACCAAGTTGATGGTGTGAGCAAAACAGGGAATATGTTGGAAATCACCCAGCTGTAACGCTCGCACTATATTGTTGGCGTTATCTGAAATGACATACCCTGGGGAGAGTCCGAGTGGTATAAGCCATGCATCAATCACATCTCTCAGTTTGCGTAACAAATTGTCAGCCGTATGCCTGTTAGTGAAGCCGGTGATACAAAGAGTGGCCTGCCTGTGACAAATGTTACGTAGTGGTGTACATGCTGCTGCTGTTCCTGCTGGTGAAGGTGAATGACCAACCCAGTGGGCTGTCACAGTCATATAGTCTTTGGTTTGGCCACTTCCACTTGTCCACATATCTGTGGTTAAGTGAACAGTGGGCAGAATGGCATTTTTCAGCGCAATCTCTACATTTTTACACACTTTTTGGTATAGTTGTGGAATAGCTTTACGGGAGAAATGGTGTCGCGATGGAATTCTGTAACGCGGACACAAAACCTCAATTAACTGTGAAAAACCAGCTGCGTTTATTGTGGAGATTGGACGCAGATCTAACACGAACATTGCAGCCATGGCGTCTGTGATTCGCTTGGCGACTGGGTGACTGCTGTCATATTTGCTTCCCCTCGCAAATGATTGTTTCACAGTTAATTGCTGAAATGTAGGACTGCTCATTTTATTCACCTGCCTCTGGGATGACGATTCACCCCCAGCAGCAGCAACAGCAGCAGCAGGACTAACGCTTTCTTCAGAGGAATCAATAATAGTGCCGGAGTCATCCAGCCTTAAGTGGGATGCCGGGCTAACTCCGAGCGCTACTGAGGATATTGATGAGGATGGTGTGGTGGGTGTATTTTGTAGCCGTCGGTATGTCGGTGAGCGGAGGGTCTTAGCTGATGAGGGAGTGCTTGTATTCTTTTGGGAAGAACTTTCAGCTTTTCCCAACACTTTGCCATGAACTCTCGTTAAATGGCGTAACATAGACGAGGTTCCAAGATGGTTAAGGTCCCTCCCTCGACTGACTGTGGCTTCACATACACTACAAATGGCTATACAATTGTTGTCTGGATTTGGGTAGAAATAATTCCACACATAAGAAGTGGATTTTTTTGTTTTATGCCCAGGCATGACAATGGCCTTTTTCTTGTCACGTGCCAGAACTGCTGCCACTGGTGCAGGACTTACACAAACAACCTCATCCTCATCAACATCCTCATTAGCGCCCTCGTCGCCTACACAAATCTCCCCCTCATCCTCTTCTAATTCCAAAGTGGCATCCTCAATTTGGGTATCACCGGCTACACTCGGGCTATTAAGGCACACATCAGCAGAATGCTCACGATTAGACATCCCACTGTTGGATGGACTCTCCACAGGGATTGTTGTCATTTGTGAATCAGAGCAAATATTCTCCTGTAATGCCTCACTGGTATCTTGCAGCTCAGCTTTGACGCGTAACAGTAGTTGTGCACCAATTGTAGCCTGGGTAACTTTTTGGGATCTGCCACTAATAGCCAAAGGTGAAGGCCTCATTCTCTCTTTGCCACTGCGTGTGTAGAATGGCATGCTTGCAATTTTTTTTTTATCGTCACTTAACTTTTGCTCAGTTACACTTCTTTTTCGCTTCAATACAGTAAATTTTTTTTTGGTTTTTGTTTTTTGCACTAATTTGAAAACACTCTGTTGTTTGACATCGCCTTGGCCAGATGACGTACTGGGAACACTAACATCAGGACTGGTGACAGAACCTGGTTGCTCATTTAGATCATATGTGGACTGCTTTGAATCCATTCTGAGCGCAAACCACTGGGGAGTGCTAAAAATTATTGAGTAGATACTGCTGACAGATATGACTTTTGACAGCCAGAAATATTAATGCACAATTAGGGAGGACACCCCAAAAACACTGAGGAGTGCTAAAAATTATTGAGTAGATACTGCTGACAGATATGACTTTTGACAGCCAGAAATATTAATGCACAATTAGGGAGGACACCCCAAAAACACTGAGGAGTGCTAAAAATTATTGAGTAGATACTGCTGACAGATATGACTTTTGACAGCCAGAAATATTAATGCACAATTAGGGAGGACACCCCAAAAACACTGAGGAGTGCTAAAAATTATTGAGTAGATACTGCTGACAGATATGACTTTTGACAGCCAGAAATATTAATGCACAATTAGGGAGGACACCCCAAAAACACTGAGGAGTGCTAAAAATTATTGAGTAGATACTGCTGACAGATATGACTTTTGACAGCCAGAAATATTAATGCACAATTAGGGAGGACACCCCAAAAACACTGAGGAGTGCTAAAAATTATTGAGTAGATACTGCTGACAGATATGACTTTTGACAGCCAGAAATATTAATGCACAATTAGGGAGGACACCCCAAAAACACTGAGGAGTGCTAAAAATTATTGAGTAGATACTGCTGACAGATATGACTTTTGACAGCCAGAAATATTAATGCACAATTAGGGAGGACACCCCAAAAACACTGAGGTGTGCTACAAATTATTTAGTAGATACTGCTGACAGATATGACTTTTGACAGCCAGAAATATTAATGCACAATTATGGGGGACACCCCAAAAGCGCTGGGGAGTGCCAAATATGAAGAAAAAATAATAAACCTCTATCCTCCTCTCTGCACTAGCGATTTTGGTTAGAGCAATTGCAAGAACAATATGGTATTCTCTGTCCCTGCTCTAATTAGCCTATGACTACACCCTGCTCTCTCCCTCTGTCAAATGGCGATGGATTGCTGTGGAGGCGTGTATTTATAAAGTTGAAGTATCGCGAGAACCGAGTCCCGAGATCCGACGACGTCACAATGACGTTCGGCCTCGATTTGGATTCGGAATGGGCGGGAGAGTACCGAGCTGCTCAGCTCGGTACTCGGATACCCAAAGTTCGGGTGGGTTCGGTTCTCGGAGAACCGGACCCGCCCATCTCTAATATATATATATATATATATATATATATATATATATATAAAGAAAACAGGGATACTCTGCACTCTCCAAACACATAATTAATGCTATATCAAGTACTGTTCTATATTAAAACAGGGAATGTTAGTTCCACATATTGCAATATATGTTTAAGCTGACCAACTGGCGCCAAAGTCTTCCCATTCTGGTCAGTCCTAACATATACATATATATATTTTCTTGAAATGACAAGCGACCCAAGGAAGGCTACACTTTTTCTGATTTTTGACACACCAAGCTGAAAAGTTTAGCCATCACTGCCTTAGATGTTACCTCATGGTAAATTTACATGAAAACATTCGGGCGCTTTAGCGTGTGCACCACATTGTAACACTCATCAACTGAAGGCGTAGAATTACAGCAACATACTTTGAAATTTGGGAGTCGACTACACCTATGGGATTTATAGATTGATCTAGTGTGGCAATGCTTGCCGTCTGACTACAGGTCAGAGGTCTTAGAATAACTATTTAAGTAATGAGTGTTGGGCTTCCATTGACTCACATACAGACCCAACCATAAGTCCGTTCCCTTTAGGTAATACATATGTAGTTTTTACTCCACGGGGAGATGTCACATATATTAGTACACATGGACTTTTCTCCCTTTACTATATTTCATTTGAAGCAATTTTGAGTGTATAATTGTGTTTATAGACTAGAACCAGGGCACCCATTCAATTAGGTTTGGAGCAACTACCTCTGTGGCTTGGAATGGGTCTCCATCGAAGCAATAATACATCTAAGATGATGGAAATCTGATAGCTACAGTGACTCGAAGCGCACTGGAAATGCTGCGAGGTCCTAGGGCATGCTTAACTTTTGTTAATCGATGACACACATACTATTCCACATTCACTGGTTTACGAACGACCAACCTGGCTAAACAGCATTGGTGTCAGAATCTGACTCTGGTTGCATTGCAGTATCTTCAATGGAGATGCTGCTTTACCTCTGCAGCTCCTGTCTGCTAGGACTATGTTTGGACTGTTATTATTTGTACCAAACTTGCAGTACCAGAGGTGCTGCTGTTGAACTATTGTCATGTTCCCCTCTCTAATCAGAAGGAGTTAACCTTCTTTCGTTTTTAATTACCGTACTTGACTCACTGACTATTTATGCCTGCTCCTCGCAATGCTCCTTATTGTTCATTGATTATTCTTTTAAACATCCTGCAAGCAACATTTTGTTCATTCTATTACCATTGCTCATCTAAGTTCACATGTACCTGCTGTTCAGATTTACTGCTATTTACCTCTTTTCCAGCCACCTGGATATTTGTTTAATATGCTCAGCTTTACCTGGTGTGTACCTTTCCTGCTTTATCTGGATTGAGTTATTGCTTCAATCATCATTATCTATTTATATAGCCACACTAATTCCGCAGCACTATACAGAGAACTCACTTAGATCAGTCCCTGCCCCATTGGAACATACAGTCTAATTTCCCTGACATACACACACACAGAGACACACACACATACACACTAACACACACAGAGAGTAACAGACACTAAAGTCAGTTTTTAATATAAAACAGATTGTTTTCATCATACTCCTGGCTCCATAGCTGTCATTACAAGATTCTAATTATTGGAACAGAATTATGACAATTCTACAGCATGTAGTTGGCAAACTGTAAAGAGATGTATTTGATACACAAGGATACTTCATCATTAACATAGGCCAATGTGATGCAGTTTTTAGGAGGTACATAGTATTTATCAATATAGAAACTTCCAACTTGCACTCCCTGTACTAGCAGTTCTACAAATTTAGAACAGGGATAAACACTTCCCAAATTGAGCAACCAAAAATTAAAGTGAATAAATGTTCAAGCGCACATGTTCATATGAAATCATTTATTTGTGTTCACATGTAAACAGTGTCACGCTATGTTTCTGTTTGTATTTTTGTTTTTTTACATGGTTTATTGCACCGGAGATGAAAATATTATGTAGTAACTCTACACAGTTTACTGATGAGAGAATCAGATCTTCACCTATCATATAAGAATTTTTTTTATTATTCATTTATTATTGTATACTATAGGTATATAACACTATCATCACTTGAACATTTATTAATTTAATTTAATTTATGGTGTTTATCAGTTTGGACCCTAAACACAATAGCATCCAGTCATTTGGGGCGGCTACTGCTGTGGTTGCCTTGTGCACACAATTGGCTGGGGTTTAGACCCCTTTTGGTTGGTTCATGCTGACTGGTTCCCCTCCCTAAATTTCAGTTCAATGCACTCTTCCAGTGTTCTTTGGAGTAAGTGTTTCTAGACTTGGCTCATTACAGCACACATTCCTTTCGGTTTGTGGCCGCAGCTGAAGAGGGCTCTTCCATTGCAACACTTGTGTCCCTCAGTAGATGAAAGTCAGATGCCTTTGAAACTTACATGAGACACAATATATAATGGGTATCAACCCCCTCATCCTTCGGTAACCTAGGGCTTTGCTGCTAGTTGCTTTTAGCATGGGCATGAAGGGATTTTTTCCCCGGATTAAGGCCTGATTAGCTACGTGTCTTCAAGGTTTTTTATGGGTTTTTACCTTCATATGGGTTACAGATCCCCTTCCCGCACCCCCTTTTGGTTTTCCCCTCCACCCAGAACAGTGGTCGCAGATCCGGATTTGTGATGGACCATTTCTATCTGTACTGGTCGTCCACACATGCTTGACCTGTGACTGGGCATCCTTCTCCTGCCCTACAGAAGTTAAATTGTTGGGCAGAAGGGGATAAGGGTGGCTGTCCCTTATACCCCTTTTGTCACCCAGGATAGTTATTAGCAGTTATTCCTGATATACTGGTCATTCACCTAGTGGGTAATGACTTGGGTAAAGGCAAATTGTTGGATTTGTAGAGCTCCATTAAGGAGGAACTGCGTGCAATTCATGCATGGTGGCTGGCAGTAATGTTGTGATGTTCGCACCTAAATTCCAACTCCCCTGGAGAGAAATTATTCCTGTCCAGTCATGAAGACCCTCCTTAAGAAGGTCAATAGGATCATGGGTCATGTTATTAGGTCACTCAGGAGGGTTGTTACTGACCTTTAATCATGATGGAGTGGGTGCACCTATTTAGGTCAGATGGGGTTCACTTGATGGACAGGTGATTAGGGCTCTGTATAGGGTAAATATTTTGGAGGTCGGGGCTTTGGTATGGTTATTTGGTGGCAGGCTGTTTTTATGTTAAAGGACTTCATCTTAGGAGGAAAGCTTTTGCGGTCAGCAATTAATTCATGTGGTGCTATCGATGATTGGCTGCAAGTCACTGCCCTTTCAAGGCAACCTGACTCTTGGTCCTTTTGTGTGGGGGAGCACTTGACCTGCTTTGTGTGGGCATATCAATGTAAGCCTGGTGTTATAGTAGTCACTATGATACCAGATTTAGCACTGGCTAATCATAAAGGACTATGTCCTTGGACCAATGGTTAGTGTCTGTTGGCCATACATTGATTGGTCTTGCTGTTAGTTGTCAGCTGACTCATAATTTGCTTTTGCTGCCACCATATCTTCTTAAATTCATAAACTGTGACACATTGCTAAAATTAAAATGAATGTCTATGTCTTTATTTACTTGTGGATTAAAGTGTTAAGTCTTAAACAGTAAGAGATGTTTTGTGTAATTAAGAAGAGGCATCAACAGTATGGAGTTTATCTGGTTTGGCATTCTAGAGCCCCCCTCTCAGAAGCCAGGAATACTCGAGTATCAGCAGCATTAACTTGAGTAACAATCACCATAAACTGAATTTAGATGCAGTTGTCATCATTCACCTTAACTCAAACAAACTCTAATCTCCCTATCAAAACACCTTAATAGGATATGCAGTAAAATATTTTACATAGACCCACATAAGAAGGAAAAAAATTATATTAGCAAATATTTAGAGTAATATTACAGTATTTATGCTCATTTTCTCTCCATTGAAATTGCACAGCTGCAAGCATGTTTTCCATGAAAAACATTTACAACAATTTTCTTCTCTTCTGACCAAACCATGGAGCAGTTCATGGTCAAAGTTCAGTAACTAGCGTGAACACAAAGTGAAGCAACAGTTATCCCCACTTTTTGCAGAACAAGGAGACTTGTGGTTCATAGGGCCAGAAGGTCTCCTTTAACTGTAAATGCAAGATTTTTGCAATTGTAATTAACATAGCACTATCTAACCAGTACTACATGTTGTAGTGTCTATGGTGTGACTTCCAAATCTTGCTTCTGTTAGGGCCAGGATAACACTACGTCTCCTCTTGCTCGCTCTTGATCACTGGAGAGTCCTAAAAAGGTATCTGGTATGAGCTTATCACAATCTATCTGTTATGCAAAATGTATAGATCCCCGTGGGTGGAGGCCACACACACCCAATGCTAAGTCTTTGTGCCAAATTCAATTATGCTGTATAATAATCAATATGAGCAAACAATAAAAGACAGACCTAGTCAGTGGAGAGGAGGCGGTCTGAAGCTGTGATCAGTGCTATAGCAAAGTTGTCTGTGAAACAGGTATCATGATAATAATTGCTGTATGACATCCCAATGTAGATAATACACAGGTAAGCATGCAAATTGCTGTCTGGATTTCAGGCCAAGGTAAAATACACAGGTAACAGATAAACATTAGCAATGTCCATGTACATAGAATTGTGGCAAAAATTTTGTTACCCTTGCACTTTTTTTAAATATCTCACAATTTCCTCTAAATATACTGTAAGTTTAAATTAAAACAGCATGTGATCTTCAAAATTCTTTCATTGTTAATATTAAAGAAACTTTGGTTTTTATTCCGAAGTTAATACCGTATATACTTTTAAATTAGTAGTTTTGTCAACATCATTTCTTTACGTCTTTTAATACCCTAGACTTAATATTTGATAGCACTGCCTTTGATAAAAAATACCTGCAATCCAGGGATGTGCACCGGCGACTTTTGAGGTCTCGTGTTTTGTGTTTTGGATCCGGATTTTCGCGATGTTTTGGGTTCGGATTTGTTTCGCAAAACACCTGCCGAAAGGTTTTGGTTCGGATTTAAGGTTTTGGATTCGGATTTTTTTTTGAAAAAAAAATAAAAAGTGTAAAAATCAAGTTTTTGGGCTTATTTTCACTCCTACGCTATTATTAACCTCAATAACATTCAAAAACAATCATTTCCACTAATTTAAAGGCTATTCTGAACACCTAACACCTCACAATATTTTATTTTTTTTAGTACAAAACGTTGCAACGAGGTATCTTTCTGGACTGCGTAGAGGAGTGTTCCCCACATTATAATTAAGAACCCATCAACTTGTCTGAATTACACCCAAAAATAGTATCTGGACTGCGTAGAGTAGTGGGCACTGGGCACCACAATAAAATATATAGAAAACCTTCAACAGGTCTGAATTACACCCAAAAATAGTATCTGGAGTGCGTAGAGGACTGGCCACTGGCCACCACAATATAATATATAGAAATCCTTCAACAGGTCTGCATTACACCCAAAAATAGTATCTGGACTGCGTAGAGTAGTGTGCACTGGGCGCCACAATAAAAAATATATAGAAAACCTTCAACAGGTCTGAATTACACCCAAAAATAGTATCTTGGCTGCGTAGAGTAGTGGGCACTGGGCACCACAATAAAAAATATATAGAAAACCTTCAACAGGTCTGAATTACATCCAAAAATAGTATCTGGACTGCGTAGAGGACTGGCCACTGGCCACCACAATATAATATATAGAAAACCTTCAACAGGTCTGAATTACATCCAAAAATAGTATCTGGACTGCGTAGAGGACTGGCCACTGGCCACCACAATATAATATATAGAAAGCCTTCAACAGGTCTGAATTACATCCAAAAATAGTATCTGGACTGCGTAGAGGACTGGCCACTGGCCACCAAAATATAATATATAGAAAACCTTCAGGTCTGCATTACACCCAAAAATAGTATCTGGACTGCGTAGAGTAGTGGGCACTGGGCACCACAATAAAAAATATAGAGAAAACCTTCAACAGGTCTGCATTATACCCAAAAATAGTATCTGGACTGCGTAGAGTAGTGGGCACTGGGCACCACAATAAAAAATATATAGAAAACCTTCAACAGGTCTGAATTACATCCAAAAATAGTATCTGGACTGCGTAGAGGACTGGCCACTGGCCACCACAATATAATATATAGAAAACCTTCAACAGGTCTGCATTACACCCAAAAATAGTATCTGGACTGCGTAGAGTAGTGGGCACTGGGCACCACAATAAAAAATATATAGAAAACCTTCAACAGGTCTGAATTACACCTAAAAATAGTATCTGGACTGCGTAGAGGACTGGCCACCTGCCACCACAATATAATATATAGAAAACCTTCAACAGGTCTGCATTACACCCAAAAATAGTATCTGGACTGCGTAGAGTAGTGAGCACTGGGCACCACAATAAAAAATATAGAGAAAACCTTCAACAGGTCTGCATTACACCCAAAAATAGTATCTGGACTGCGTAGAGTAGTGGGCACTGGGCACCACAATAAAAAATATATAGAAAACCTTCAACAGGTCTGAATTACACCCAAAAATAGTATCTGGACTGCGTAGAGGACTGGCCACTGGCCACCACAATATAATATATAGAAAACCTTCAACAGGTCTGCATTACACCCAAAAATAGTATCTGGACTGCGTAGAGTAGTGGGCACTGGGCACCATAATAAAAAATATATAGAAAACCTTCAACAGGTCTGCATTACACCCAAAGATATTATCTGGACTGCGTAGAGTAGTGGGCACTGGGCACCACAATAAAAAATATATAGAAAACCTTCAACAGGTCTGAATTACACCCAAAAATAGTATCTGGACTGCGTAGAGGACTGGCCACTGGCCACCACAATATAATATATAGAAAACCTTCAACAGGTCTGCATTACACCCAAAAATAGTATCTGGACTGCGTAGAGTAGTGGGCACTGGGCACCACAATAAAAAAATATAGAAAACCTTCAACAGGTCTGAATTACACCCAAAAATAGTATCTGGACTGCGTAGAGGACTGGCCACTGGCCACCACAATATAATATATAGAAAACCTTCAACAGGTCTGTATTACACCCAAAAATAGTATCTGGACTGCGTAGAGTAGTGAGCACTGGGCACCACAATAAAAAAATATAGAGAAAACCTTCAACAGGTCTGCATTACACCCAAAAATAGTATCTGGACTGCGTAGAGTAGTGGGCACTGGGCACCACAATAAAAAATATATAGAAAACCTTCAACAGGTCTGAATTACACCCAAAAATAGTATCTGGACTGCGTAGAGGACTGGCCACTGGCCACCACAATATAATATATAGAAAACCTTCAACAGGTCTGCATTACACCCAAAAATAGTATCTGGACTGCGTAGAGTAGTGGGCACTGGGCACCATAATAAAAAATATATAGAAAACCTTCAACAGGTCTGCATTACACCCAAAGATATTATCTGGACTGCGTAGAGTAGTGGGCACTGGGCACCACAATAAAAAATATATAGAAAACCTTCAACAGGTCTGAATTACACCCAAAAATAGTATCTGGACTGCGTAGAGGACTGGCCACTGGCCACCACAATATAATATATAGAAAACCTTCAACAGGTCTGCATTACACCCAAAAATAGTATCTGGACTGCGTAGAGTAGTGGGCACTGGGCACCACAATAAAAAAATATAGAAAACCTTCAACAGGTCTGAATTACACCCAAAAATAGTATCTGGACTGCGTAGAGGACTGGCCACTGGCCACCACAATATAATATATAGAAAACCTTCAACAGGTCTGCATTACACCCAAAAATAGTATCTGGACTGCGTAGAGTAGTGGGCACTGGGCACCACAATAAAAAAATATAGAAAACCTTCAACAGGTCTGAATTACACCCAAAAATAGTATCTGGACTGCGTAGAGGACTGGCCACTGGCCACCACAATATAATATATAGAAAACCTTCAACAGGTCTGTATTACACCCAAAAATAGTATCTGGACTGCGTAGAGTAGTGAGCACTGGGCACCACAATAAAAAAATATAGAGAAAACCTTCAACAGGTCTGCATTACACCCAAAAATAGTATCTGGACTGCGTAGAGTAGTGGGCACTGGGCACCACAATAAAAAATATATAGAAAACCTTCAACAGGTCTGAATTACACCCAAAAATAGTATCTGGACTGCGTAGAGGACTGGCCACTGGCCACCACAATATAATATATAGAAAACCTTCAACAGGTCTGCATTACACCCAAAAATAGTATCTGGACTGCGTAGAGTAGTGGGCACTGGGCACCATAATAAAAAATATATAGAAAACCTTCAACAGGTCTGCATTACACCCAAAGATATTATCTGGACTGCGTAGAGTAGTGGGCACTGGGCACCACAATAAAAAATATATAGAAAACCTTCAACAGGTCTGAATTACACCCAAAAATAGTATCTGGACTGCGTAGAGGACTGGCCACTGGCCACCACAATATAATATATAGAAAACCTTCAACAGGTCTGCATTACACCCAAAAATAGTATCTGGACTGCGTAGAGTAGTGGGCACTGGGCACCACAATAAAAAAATATAGAAAACCTTCAACAGGTCTGAATTACACCCAAAAATAGTATCTGGACTGCGTAGAGGACTGGCCACTGGCCACCACAATATAATATATAGAAAACCTCCAACAGGTCTGCATTACACTGCACATATGGCTGCTCCTACATCCTCTCCATCATATACATGTTGGAGTTTCAGCGTGTCAAAACCTCTTGTTTTTGATAATGACAGTGCATTTTGAATATTTTTCGATTTGCCCCACAACACTGAATGTACTTTATCTATGATATGCATCTATCTTTCTTGACTGCGTAGTGTGGTGGCCCCGGTACACAATTTGGTACCGAGGCCACAGGTCAGAATTCCACCAAAAAAGGGTACGGACTGCGTAGTGCGGTGTGCCCGGAACACAATTTTTTACAGCGCCAACAATATAATGAAAAAATTGGGCATCAACTGTCACCGTTGTTTAATATCTGATACACTTAAATATGGACTGCACAGTGGAGTGGCCCCGGTAGTAAATTTGGTGCCGGGGCCACAATACCTCCTCCAACTTCCAAGTGTAGTGTTTATAAAGACAGATAGCGTCGAAGTGTTATTTGTTGACTTTCTTAACCCTAAAAATGTAAGCATATACCCTAAGGGGGAGTGAATTGAAGAATATACCACGGGTGCTTACTGGAAGTTTGCATTGACATCACCTATTCTTGAGGATTATCTTATACCCCATAGTGGTGGTGGACTTTATCAAGTGTCCTACGTTATTATGCCATGTCTTTTCTTTTGTTTCTTTTTTGTTTTTTCTTGTATTATGTACCTCGCATGACGAGAGGATTGAGGTGATACAGTCCTCTTTTCAGAAGTTCCCTGTGAGTCTAAGACGGTAGCGCCAGTGTACGTACCCATTTGTGTGTACTGTGTATTTATTTTTTGAGTGTTTGGTGGAAGCTCTGGGGTCGGTACACGGCTGCACACTTTAGTGAAGCGCCCTTAAGGTCTGTTCTATTATACTAAAATTGTCCCTGTTGCAAATATTCGTGCAATGGAGAGTTACTTTTTCATTGAAAGACTCAAGCTTTCAAGTGCAGTGTTTATAAAATATAAACAACAATACAGTAGTTCTAGAGCACGTCAATCCCTCTTGTTTTAAATTATGACAGGGCATTTTACTTTTGGTTTAATTTCTTGAATTTGTTTAAATTTGGTTTTACTTTTTGAACATGGCAAACGACTGTTGATTGGTCATATAATGCAAAAAAAAAAAGTTCCAAGATGGAATTGTCCTTGGGCCCTTCCACCCTCCCTTATGTTGTTGAAATAGGACATGCACACTTTAACAAACCAATCATTTCAGCGACAGGGCCTACCAAACAACTTTGGCTGAAATGATTGGTTTGTTTGGGCCCCCACACCAAAAGAGCTATTCATCTCTCCCTGTACAGACTAAACAGGCTCTACTGAGGCAAGATGTCGTCCTCATCCTCAACCTCTGATTCCTCTCCCGCTACAGTGTGTACCTCCTCCTCATCACACATAGAGCCAGTACAGGGACTTCCAAACTGCCTTTTGGAGTTCTACCACGTCACTACCTCTAGTTAATTTAGATTGCAAGGCTTGTAAATACTTTGAAGATAAAAAAAAGCAGGCTGCACAGACTGTGGAGCTAGAAAGTGAAATTAAATGGACCACGTTACTGTGGTGGCTATCTATGCCCCCCCCCCCCCCCGCCCTACACTTGTAGTTGAATATAAAAAAAGCAGCCTGCATAGACTGTAGAACTAGAAATTCAAATATACAAAAAAATGGACAAAGGCAGTTTTGTATCTGTCTGCATCAGATCCCCTCTCCACTAGGAGTAAAATAGAAAACTATTCAGCCGTTATATAATCTAGAATATAAATAGAAATTGAGAAAGGCAATTTGGTATCTGTCTGCATCATAATCATCAACATCCTCCTCAGCGCCAGCTACATCAATACCCTCCTCCCGGTGTACAACATTCACACCTTCATTAGCCAAATCTGTAACTGGACTGTGGGTGATCCTTCCAGCATATGCAGAGGGCATGCTGCAAATGCTGGATGGAGTCACCTCTTCCCGTACAGTGATGGGAAGGTCAGGGTTCACAACCAACAACACCCTTGGACTCGCCTTGGGGATTTGTGATGTCATCTGTTTAGAAGGCAGAGTTCTTTGCTGTTTTGTTGTTGTTGCTGACAGCATACCTCTCTTAAATTTTTTGTAGGGGGGGGAGGAGGAGGGCTAAGATCTGTGGGTGAAGCTGAACCACTAGTCATGAACACGGGCCAGGGCCTAAGCCATTCCTTGCCACTCCGTGTCGTAAATGGCATATTGGCAACTTTACGTTTCTCCGCAGATGATTTTAAGATTCTCTTTTTGCTACTTTTTCTTAACTTGGGCTTTTTGGATTTTATATGCCCTGTACTACGAGATTGGGCATCGGGCTTGGAAGATGACGTTGATGGCATTTTATCGTCTATGTCATGACTAGTGGCAGCAGCTTCAGCATTAGGAGGAAGTGGATCTTGATCTTTCCCTACTTTATCCTTCAAATTTTTGGTCTCCATTATATGTAGCACAAGATACTGCAGAATGTGTGAACTTGGTAATATTGCAGTACCAATGGACTTATACTGCTGGATTGGTTTTGCAAATTTGGTTATAATTTTTATTTTTTTATTTTTTTTATAACTTTTTTTTTATTTTTTAAAAACTTGGGAATAATGGGGAAATAACTATGCCCTTAGAAGCACAGAGCACAGGACACAGCACCACTGGACTGAACAGGACACAGCACAGGACCCAGCAGCACTTCTGAACTTAGCAGGACAGAGCACAGGACACAGCACCAATGGACTGATACTGCTGAATGTGTGAACTTGGTAATATTGCAATACCAATGGACTTATACTGCTGGATTGTTTTTGCAAATTTGGTTATAATTTTATTTTATTTTTTTATAACTTTTTTTTTATTTTTTAAAAACTTGGGAATAATGGGGAAATAACTATGCCCTTAGAAGCACAGAGCACAGGACACAGCACCACTGGACTGAACAGGACACAGCACAGGACCCAGCAGCACTACTGAACTCAGCAGGACAGAGCACAGGACACAGCACCACTGGACTGATACTGCAGAATGTGTGAACTTTGTAATATTACAGTACCACTGGACTTTTACTGCTGAATGTGTGAACTTGGTAATATTGCAGTACCAATGGGCTTATACTGCAGGATTGGTTGTGCAAATTTTGTTGTAATTAAAAAAAAATTTAATTAGTTTTTTGTATTTTTTTAAATAACTTTTTTTTATTTTTTTAAACACTTGGGAATATTGGGGAAATAACTATGCCCTTAGAAGCACAGAGCACAGGACACAGCACCACTGGACTGAACAGGACACAGTACAGGACCCAGCAGCACCACTGAACTCAGAAGGACAGAGCACAGGACACAGCACCACTGGACTGAGCACAGCACAGCACAGCACAGAACTGAACAGCACGAGATATAGCAGGACAGAGGACCACCTAACACACCCTCCCTCTACCCTGATCAATGCCCGAGTGAAAATGGCGGCGACTAGCGGGGAATTTATAGGATCCGAGTATCGCGAGATCCGACAACGGGATTATGAGTCAGAGCCTCAGTTTCAGATTTGAATTTGGCGCCAATACCCGGATCTGTCTCGGATCCGACTCGGATCAGCAACGTTCGGGTGGGCTCGGATTTCAGAAATCCGAGTGCGCTCATCTCTACTGCAATCAACCATTTTTTAAGGCAATGGATGAGCATCCTGCACCTCTACTCACAGCTTGGTATACTCTTCTGGTGCAAACTGCTCCAGTTCTCCCAAATTGCTGTTTTCATATCTCTTCACATGTGTTTTGTGAGATTTAGATCTAGGACTAAATGTATCAAATAGTAAATTTAAAGCGGCAATTTTGTAGCTTTTAATGTAACATGCAAAGTCGCCGGATATAGACGATTTAAATCGCTATTTCATACATTTACCCCTTAGACTGATCTGAAGTAATTTGTCTTGTTCATGTGTGTTTCGGCAAACTCCCCTCTCTCTCAGCAGTGGACCTTCCTGGACCATCTACCATATATCAATTCAGCGCTGTGAAGTTTGACTCAACCCTAGACCTCGAGATGGTGCAAGCTTTACGTCAGAAGATAAATGAGTTTCTGCGTGCCTTAGACTATGAACCGCACATATATGTAGATATCTCTCTTACGCCCCTTTGTTGCACGGTGTAGCAATTGTTCATTGCGCTCAATATCACATGTACATTACTTGCGTTCTCACCTGTATCTTTCTGTTTTGCGGCCGTGTCTCCAGGTTTTGGGCATGCTCAAAGTTATTTTGCGCATAATGCGCTCAAAATCGGCAGATACATGCCTTGATGAATCAGGACCATAGTTACTAACTTTCCATTATAGATCCCATGCTTTCCTTGATTTATTTCCAAACTTCTGCATGGTTTTCAAATCATTGGGACAGTCAAGTATCAGAGAGCAGAACTAAGGGGTCAGGCAGCTGCTAAAGGCCCGAGAAAATGCTTCTCTGGATAAGAGTTCTAACTGCTTCAGTCTTTTCTTTTATCCTTTCTTTGTTTGTGTCCTGTTTATGTTTGGAACAACTCATTTTATTGGCCCCCTTTGTGGCTGGCTACACTTTTTGGTTTTGACCCTATGCTCTATGACTGCTTGCCTGTCTGACTATTCTCTTGTTGTGACTCTAAAGCCGGGTACACACTACAGGGTTCTTGTCCAATAATCGGCTCAACCAGCCGACATACAACCGCTCATTCGAAAGTCGGGTCAGTGTGTGTAGTCACACGATGGTCGAAAGTCTGCCCAAATGGACTATTGTCGCCTCATTTGGTTGGTCGTACCATTCAATATTTTGATTCCAATCTCCTTTCCGTTGTGTAGTGTGTATAAATTTCCGACCAATCCACAACAATCCTCCGATATTTCCTCGACCTTGGGGGCGTGTGTAGGTAAATTTGTGATGCCTGTACCAGTCCCACGTGATGCGATAGCCACACATCAGACTTGTGTTTTGTATAGATGTGTATTGCACCTGTCTGGTTGCAGACCATCACAAGCATGTGTAAGGCATGTGTGTTATTACCCTTTGCATCTATGCTGGGGACCTATTCATATTTACCCTTTATAAACTTATACCTTTACAAACTATTAAAATTATAAGGTCATATTAACCTTTATTAACTCATATTTGTAAAATACCCAGAATAAACCACACAGTGTTCATGCAACAGTTTTATTGCAGGAAAAAAAAGTACAATTTTTTTTATTGCAGAATATGACAAGTGAAAAAAATAGTATTACACTTTAAAGGTGCTACTGGTTTGTGGCAGAACAGTTCCAAACAGCAAACACATTTCAACAATTTTTTTTTTATTTGATAACAGGTGTTACATTAGTGATATCAGTGGTATCTAAACTGGCCTACTCACCGTTAATTCTTCGCTCTGACAAAAAAAAAATCTATGTTACAAATCAGGCGTTTGCATTGCTTCTTGTGAAGCTAGAATGAAATAAAGTCCTTCAAACAGGGACACTACATGTGCTACTCACCTTTTTTAATTTCGTAGTCGTACTGGTCCAGCACTTTTACCATCATCTCCACCTCTCTTGGGCTCATTGGCTTTGTTCTTTGCTCTTCTTGAGTATCTCCATTCCCCACCTTAACTTTTTCAACATTTTTTGGCCCTTCCAGCACCATCTCTGTCTCCATAGCTGCAACTCCTACTGACACCTTCTCCTTATCCAAAACCCCCACTGACACCTTCTCCTCACTCGCCATCTTCTTACGCTCCTCGGCGCCAGACAGGCTCCTGTCATTTTATACACTCAGACATGGGCGTTCGTTTCTGCTGTGGACCAATCAGCGATGATGCCCGCAGAGAATGATGCATTCCATTACATACAAAGGGATTTTATTATTAGGGAATAATTATTGCATTGAACTTTACAAGTTAAATGTTTTTTTAAAATGTTATGAATGGTAATAAACTTCTATTTTATAGGAATGAATGAAGAGACAGTGTTGCCTTTTCTTTATATGCGGCTTTGGGTGTTAACTATAGTGAAAGATCTGCCCCATTATGCTAATGTCTTTGGTATATCGTTACATGCCCCGCAAATGTTGCTTCAGTGTGTACGAAATAAAAATCATTGCACATGACAATATGGCTGTAAACGGTCGCTCTTCCCTTTATCTTCTAAAACAAGGCTAGTGTGTATACAGTCCATGGACCAATCGATCGGACCATCGTTCGGATGTAAAATCGATCAGCATAAAAAGTTGGTGGAAAATTCTGTAGTGTGTACCCAGCTTTATCCTTGGTTGCTTTATCTGTGTTTGCTTTGTCCATGAGTCATAAAACTTGTCTGCTGATCTTAACATTCTTGCACCAAAGACAGAAAAGGGCACACAACCTGCACATCTAAATCTTGGAATCAGTTCTTGGTGGCTGCATGCAAACAGACTTTCTATCCCAGAGAAATTAAACATATCTGTCTTTCCATCCAACTTTATAATGCCTGTTTCAACAGTGTTTTTCAATGTTCTTTTTCCCTTTTTTGTACCAATAAATTCCAAACTACAAATTTGCTTTAAATACCCCTATAAAGTGTTTAGAGAATATTCTAAATTTTTACCCACCCTAGAAAAACTACCAATAAGTTCCATATTTCCCTTGAACCTGTTACTAACACATATTCTATTTGTTTTTTCATAGCAACCAACTCTCTCAAATGAATAATGAAAATGGGAGCTAGGTACGATGTTTAATCAGTTTTTGTTCACATACCTCATTTATTAGTTGTTATTTCATTAAATGTATTATACAATTACAGTTAGTTCAACCTAATGTTACTGTATTCATTAGAGTAAAAATGGATTTGTAGTATTTAGCTAAGAGGCATATTTACAACTCAATTGGTACAATGTACATTACACAATTTACAATAGAAACACCTATTAGGCTTTATTAGAAAAAAAACCCAAAACATTTCTAAAACGTGACAAACAGACTCAGGTTGCAATTGGTAGAATGTAAATCACAAATTGGAACACCTATTGAGATATTTAACCTATACGAAAGATTGCGTAACTCTGAAGAGACAGGTGAATCAGTTTGTTTAACATAACTTACATCAGGTACAACCTACAAAGCTAACATATGTACTAAATACCTATTAAAGCATTAAAGCTGTTAAATGCTGTATAAACATACATGTGTATACTGTACACATCAGGGTATACAATGTAGAGCAATGTAAAAGAGTTAAGACGAGTACTAAAATTCCCAAAGGGTCATGCAGATTTGGACCTACCCTACTGATATTTCCATTGGAACTACAACAAGAAAAGAGTTCTAAAGGAGAAGTGAACACATATTCATTTCACTTAATTTTATTTTATTGTGTAGAAATAGGGTAAGGCAATGTTTGCATTTACCATTAACACTATCAAGCCATATCTCTATACTTTCTCTATGCTTCACTTGTTTTTCCTGACTTAAACCTGGCACATGTGCTAGTGTTGCCGAGCTGGACACATTGTGAGACTGAGCACATTCACATAAATGTACTTTTTTCATGTGTGCGTCGTCTCCTACTAATGTTCATGGCACAAATGCGGGCAACTCTACTCTCAGGATGCAAAGAGAGAGGAGAATAAGTATATGCTACCTTTATAATGTCATGGTGACTGTGTGATTATGTACTTTTATATTGATTGTGATTTGTGGCCTGATTCTGTTATGAGTATTATTATTCACTGATTTTGCACAATTCAGTGTTGGTATTCATACAATTTCAAATTTATCCAAATAAGTTTACTCATCTTTAGCAACTGCACAGTCATTAAGTAAGTAGTAAATATTGCAAATGTGGTCCAGCAAAGCTGGGATTGTCTCCTCAAAACTGAGCTTTGGAATGATGGGACATCCCTCACTTCCCACACTGCTTTGTGATGGATGTATTGTTTAGTTTTGTTTCGCTTCTCCACATGTAATAAGAACTTCCATGTATGAACATACATTATGAATGCACTTACCAGGCTCTCAATCCTCTCAATCCTGGCATTGCTTCAAAATTATTTTCATAATTTAGTAATGGAAATATGCCTAGCATAGAAAGTTTTGATCTCATTATGTAGATTCTGCTCAAAGCTAAGTAGACTTTTGGTGGCATATCAGCATTTTTTCATTTTTTTTAAAATAAATAATGAGTTTGAGGTAACACAGAGAAGAGCAGTGAATGGATCAAGTGAAGGCAGAGGTAAATGTGAAAGCTGTTGATCTTGACCCATAAGGCCAGAAATGTGCGTCGGCATAGTTAAAGAAACTGACTGTCATTTATAGTGTATCCTATAATATTTATCTCTTGCTCTGCAATAACCAATTATTATCACTGAACATAATTACTATTCCATTCCCCATTTACTGAGATTATGCAAACTTAAAGCACACAACATTCAGTTTACTAGCTATCAACAGTGCTTTGGAATTTGTTCAGGCAAACTATTGGTTTTTTTTTAGACATAGTGGCCTGCAGAGAGAGGTATGTGTGTGTAATAGCAATTGTTAGCTAGTATTGCTAGAGAGTCTGGCTGTTACCCTGAAAGTTCAAAAAGAATGAGTAGGCAGAAAATGTCAACTCCATCAGTGGCATTAATTGCTACATTTCATTTCTGTAGCTGTAGACAGGAAGTACTATCAACTTTAGATGCTGAAATCACCAACTTCCCACTATAAAAGCTCAGCTTTGGTTTCTTTTCTGAAGGGTATTGTATTTCCCCTATAGGTATAACTGCAAAACTGATGTCCCAACATTATTATACTTATTTCTGTTAACAGGGCAGGGCACTTGGTGAATGTTATTGCATAGTAATGCAGAAATTGTATAAATGTACTGCCATTCTTGTAGGCAGTGGGCCTGATTCACTAAGGCAAGCAAAGCAAAATAAAAAAAAGGAGTAAACCTGCACCTTGGCAAAACCATGTTGCATTGGAAGGGAGGTCAATTTAAAATGTGATCACAGATTTATAGTTGGGGTAGGGCATGACCTAGATCAATTATAAATTTCCATTGAAAAATAAAGCTATCAAGTATTTGTGTATTACATGAAAAAGCAGCCAGTGTTTTACTTACATGCAAATTAATAAACTAATTTGCACCCCTTGCATTGTAACATAGTTTGTCCAGGAGCAAATTTCCTACTTTTTTTGTTTTGCTTAACTTAATGAATTAGACCCAGCATGTTTTTTTTTGCTTTTAACACTGAAACAGGAAATCACATGTATATTACCATTTGGTCTAAGCGAGCTAATGAAGTATAAAGTCTTTGTGCACTGACCTAATCTAGTGTATATGTTTGTATTTCACTGTAGTTTATCACCACTGCCACACAGTGATGTGTAACTTGCACAAAGCTTATTATTTGCCGTTATGCTGTGACTTACAAATAAGAGCACTATACCAGCTATCCTTTGCTGTACCCTGAGTCAATGTTTAGTTTTGCCTGCTACCATGCAGTCCTGATTAAAGTAAGCAGTCATAAAGAACCACTACCAACAACAGCACTGCAGCAGCTAGACAACACCCAGAAGTGGTGTATCCACCATGGTGAGGATGATCCTCTTCCCCAATTTACTAGGAAAAGACTGGGGTCCTGCTATGTCCCCAACCACTTGCTAAAAGGATTCCTTACTACTATTGACAAGGACCTGAGTGGATCGCATACACTGGGGTCCCCAAGCCATCGATACACATCACAGGGCTTACGAAAAATCTTAACATCTTCCAACATAATATGCCAGAAAAGGATCTGTGTGAGGCACTTCAGTGTTAAGACTCTTTTCTAGGGCCCAGTTATAGAGAATTTGTGGGCAACTGACATTAGTTATAAGCAAAAGCTCTGTGGGACTACTAGTTGAACTTAATCTCTGACAGGTCTATCCAGTTCTACCTTCCTGGCTATCCTGTGTTAGCAGTCGCGGCGGCCGCGGACTCTTACCTTCATCCTGCAGGCATCCCGGCCGTTGCTATGGCGACCGGGACGCCACTCTCGGAATCCACCCGACCATTGCCAAGGCAACGGTCGGACGCCAGCAGCAGTAGCGCTGCGTCCCGGCAGCTGGGGACAGCCGGGCGCATGCGCAGGACTGCTCACAAGCCTGTGGGCTAATTAATAGTTGTGGGTATCAGAGTCTCTGCTCATGTGATATCAGAGCTAAGCTCTGATTGGCTGATACTGGTATTTAAGGCAGTGAGGTCTGCAGCCTCACTGCTGGTTATAGCGTCCTGTACACAGTTCTGCTGCCTGCTTGTTCCTACCTGCTTGGTGTTTATTACCTTTGATTGACTTCCCGTGTATGACCTTTGCTTGTTCCTGGACCTCTGAACCTACGCTTCTGACCCTGACTATTTGCCTGAAAACTGGATTCTGCTCCTCCGCTAGTGCCTCTGACCTTTCGCTTGTCCCTGGATTTTGAACCTGTGCTTGTGACTTCTGACCTTGGTTTTCTCTGCCTGGACCCCACGTTGCTGTCCGCCAATCACTTCACTCCTGGGTTCTCCTTAACCAGTTCGCCAGTATACGTTTCTCGACCCTCTGTCGGCCTGCGGCCAAGTCTGTCCCCACCACTAGGGGCTCCAGTGAACACCAGGCTTTAAGAGTAGACCCCGAGTTTCATTGTGCTGGCTTGGGAGTTCCTAACATTATAACCGGCCAAGGAAGATTGGTATTATACGTCCATGGATAACGACGAACCAAATCTGTCTCCAGCACAGATCCTGGCGAATCAGATACAGACGGTTTCCCAAGTCATGCAGAATTAATCCCAGCAGTTGGCAGTCCAAGAAGAGGCTTCCAGAAACCTGCAGCTTCAGCAAGTCCCCGCGGGTGACACACCGGAACCCAAAATGAACTTGCCGGACTGGGTCTCTGGAAGCAGGTCAGCTTTCCGCGACTTTAAGGAGAGTTGCAGGTTGTACTTCCGCCTGAGACCCCGTTCCTCCGGTTCTGAACAGCAAAGGGTAGGGATCATTATCTCCCTACTGCAGGGCGACCCTCAGTCTTGGGCCTTCTCCTTGCCTTCAACGAGTCCAGCCTTGCAGACTGTGGATGCCTTTTTCCAAGCTTTGGGGTTACTGTACGATGACCCTGACAGGGTGGCCTCAGCTGAGTCTCATCTCCGAGCGTTAAGGCAAGGACGTCGCTCTGCTGAAGAATATTGTGCAGAATTCCGGTGCTGGTCCACCGATGGTGCCTGGAATGATCCAGCACTGCGAAGTCAATTTCGCTTAGGTCTTACTGAGCAAATTAAGGATTCCTTAGTTCAGTATCCAGTACCAGACTCACTGGAGGAGTTGATGCAACGCGTCATAAAAATTGATCGTCGGATCAGAGAAAGGAAGACTGAACGGGAATCATCCGTACCTATTGACCTATCCTTCAGCTCCGGTACCTCTCTGCCCGATTCCTCTGAACCCATGCAGTTGGGCGCTTACCGTTTGCCTCCAGAAGACGCTCACTAGGCCTTTGTATGTATTGTGGCTAACCCGGCCACTTAGTACGTTCCTGTCCCAATAAGCCGGGAAACTCCAAAGCCTAAGTGCAGGTGAAGAGGTGCGCTTAGGTCTTCAAATTATCTCTTCAGAGAATTCCTTGTTAGTACCTGGACGTTTAGCCTTCCGTGGAAAATCAATGGATCTGACAGCCTTTCTTGATAGTGGTGCGGCCGGTAACTTCCTGGACATACATTTGGCTCTGTCACTCGGCATTCCGGATATCAAGCTAGGATCTAGACTTACCACCTGAGGGTTGGATGGTAACCCCTTGCCTGGGGGAAGATTTCTCGCTAGGACTCCAATGGTGCGGTTCTCTGTAGGACCCCCCCCCCATACGGAGGAACTCTCCTTCTACCTAATTACCTGTCCCTCTGCTCTGTTGATTCTGGGGTATCCCTGGCTTCGCAGTCATAACCCCCTTATCGACTGGAAATGAGGGGAAATTATCCGTTGGAGTCCCGGGTGCTGTAGTTCGTGCTTGACCTTGCCTCTTAGAATTCTAGGGCCTAGTCCAGAATTGTTACCGGTAACCTACCAGGATTTCAGTGATGAATTTTGCAAAAAGAAAGCTGATTCACTTCCACCACACCGGGAATATGACTGCGCAATTAATTTAGTACCAGGTTCCAGGCTGCCCAAAGGGCGCTTATATTCTTTATCCATCCCTGAAACTCAGGCCATAGAGCTATACGTAGAGGAAAACCTGAAGAAAGGATTCATTCGCCCTTCTAAATCTCCCGTAGGCGCAGGTTGCTTTTTCGTTTCAAAAAAAGATGGCAGTCTTAGACCTTGCATCGATTTCCGTGGACTGAATAACATCACGATTAAGAACATGTATCCTTTACCGTTGATTTCTGTTCTGTTTGATCAACTGAAAACAGCCACTATATTTTCGAAGATTGACCTCCGAGGAGCTTACAATCTTATCTGAATCAAGAAGGGGGATGAGTGGAAGACTGCCTTCAACACTCAGTCGGGACATTACGAATATCTCGTAATGCCATTCGGGCTATGCAACACTCCGGCAGTCTTTCAGGACCTGATCAACGATGTGTTACGAGAGTTCCTGGGAAAAACAGTTGTTGTTTATTTGGATGACATTTTAATCTACTCCGATTCCTTACCTCAGCATCGTCAGCATGTCCGTCAGGTTTTATTGAAATTGCGGGAACATCACCTATACGCAAAACGGGAGAAATGCGAATTTGAGGTGTCCACAGTGGCGTTCCTGGGGTACATCATCTCCTCATCAGGATTCGCAATGGATCCTGCCAAAGTTCAGGCAATCCAAGATTGGGTCCTCCATACTAACCTGAAGGCGATCCAAAGATTCCTTGGGTTCGCCAATTATTACCGAAGGTTTATTGGCTCATTCTCTTCGTTAGTGGCTCCTATCACTGCCCTCACCCGAAAAGGAGCTAACCCAGCGAAGTGGTCTTCAGAAGCATTGGCAAGTTTCTCAGCTCTCAAAGCTGCCTTCATTTCTGCTCCAGTACTGAGACACCCTGACCCAGAACTTCCGTTCATTGTGGAGGTGGACGCTTCGGATGTCGATGATGGTGCCATCCTCTCACAGAAAGACCCACTGAGTAAAAAGTTACATCCTTGTGCTTTTTTCTCTAGAAAATTCCTGCCTGTTGAATGTAATTACGATGTCGGAAATCGTGAATTATTGGCCATTAAGTTGGCATTGGAGGAATGGCGACATTGGTTAGAGGGAGCTGCACATACCATTACCATCTTCACTGACCATAAAAACCTCCAATATATCCAGACTGCTAAAACTCTGAATCCCAGGCAGGCCCGCTGGGCTTTATTCTTCACCAGATTTAGGTTCATCATTACATTCCGTCCAGGTTCCAAAAATACTAAGGCCGATTCCTTGTCCCGAAGTTTTTTGGCCCATCATCCTCAGTCTTCTGACCCGTTGCCTATTGTTTCTTCAACTTCTATTCATCTCGGACTCACCCAGGATCTAGGAGCCACTATCCGACACTTGCAGAGAATCGCTCCAGTTCAGACATCGGTCAACAAATTATTTGTCCCGGTTCACTTAAGGAAATCTGTCCTCATGGAGGGTCATAACAACCGCTCTGCTGGTCATCCAGAAATTCGTAGGACTGTCGAAGTTCTTTCCCGCTGGCTTTGGTGGCCCACCTTATCGGATGATGTGGAGACTTATGTCCGTGCCTGTCCTGAATGTGCCAGAAATAAATCTGCTAGAAACCGTCCTTCTGGTCTATTGTTACCCTTGCCTGCTCCAAGCAGGCCTTGGACCCATCTTTCGATGGATTTTAATGTTGACCTGCCAGTATCCGCAGGTCATAACACCATTTGGGTAGTCGTGGACCGATTCAGTAAGATGGCACATTTTATATCCTTGAACAAGTTACCTGATGCCAGGACCTTGGCCACCTTGTTTTTGACACATATTTTTCGTCTCCATGGGCTTCCCGAAGACATTGTCTCGGACCGAGGATCCCAGTTTATTGCCCGATTTTGGAGATCTTTTTGTAAAACCATCAAGATCACTTTCAGTCTATCCTCGGCGTATCACCCACAGTCAAATGGACAGATAGAAAGAACCAACCAGGCTTTGGAACAGTACCTTCGCATCTATGTTTCTAAATTCCACAATAACTGGTCCTCTCTCTTGCCCTGGGCAGGATTCGCGTACAACAATTCTTGCCATTCCGCTATACATACATCCCCGTTCTTCTGCAACCTCGGGTTTCAACCGAAATCCAACTCGTTCTCTTCTGCTGTTCCCAGTGGGGATTCCAGAACACCTGCTTTTACTGCCAGGTTGAGGTCTATCTGGAAAAAGGTGCACTCTGCATTAGGTCAAGCCTCCCAAAAACCCAAGGTTTTCGCTGACCGCCATCGTAGACCATGTTCATTGAAAGTGGGGGATCGGGTTTGGTTATCCACACGGAACATTAGGTTGCGGCAACCTTGCAGGAAGCTGGGGCCCCGATACATTGGACCGTTTCCAATTGAAAAAAAAATTAATCCAGTGGCATTTAGGTTAAAACTACCATCTTCTTTAAAAATACCTTCTACATTTCATTGTTCTCTTCTGAAGAAAGTCGCTGCTCCCAGCAAGTTTAATCGGCCTTTCTCCAACAGGCCCCGGCCTCTGATGGTGAACGGGGACCATGAATATATTGTCGAAAGAATCCTTGACTCAAGGAAGGTTCAAGGCCAAGTTCAATTCCTCGTACATTGGAAGGGTTATGGCCCTGAGGAACAATCTTGGATACCACAGAGGCGTCTCCATGCTGGAAGGCTCATTGAAGAATTTTTCAAGAAGTTTCCCACGAAACCTGGATGTCGGGGTTCCTTGACCCCTCCTCAAGGGGGGGGTACTGTAGCAGTCGCGGCGGCCGCGGGCACCGCCGCGACTCTTACCTTCTTCCTGCAGGCGTCCCGGCCATCGCTATGGCGACCGGGACGTCACTTCCGGAATCCACCCGACCTTTGCCAAGTCAACGGTCGGACGCCAGCAGCAGTAGCGATACGTCCCGGCAGCTGGGGACAGCCGGGCACATGCGCAGGACTGCTCACAAGCCTGTGGGCTAATTAATAGTTGTGGGTATCAGAGCCTCTGCTCATGTGATATTAGAGCTAAGCTCTGATTGGCTGATACTGGTATTTAAGGCAGTGAGGTCTGCAGCCTCACTGCTGGTTATAGCATCCTGTACTCAGTTCTGCTGCCTTCTTGTTCCTACCTGCTTGGTGTTTATTACCTTTGATTCACTTCCCGTGTATGACCTTTGCTTGTTCCTGGACCTCTGAACCTACGCTTCTGATCCTGACTATTTGCCTGAAAACCGGATTCTGCTCCTCCGCTAGTGCCCCTGACCTTTCTCTTGTCCCTGGATTTTGAACCTGTGCTTGTGACCTCTGACCTTGGTTTTCTCTGCCTGGACCCCACGTTGCTGTCCGTCAATCACTTCACTCCTGTGTTCTCCTTAAGCCAATATACGTTTCTCGACCCTTCTGTCGGCCTGCGGCCAAGTCTGTCCCCACCACTAGGGGCTCCAGCGAACACCAGGCTTTCAGAGTAGACCCCAAATTTCATTGTGCTGGCTTTGGAGTTCCTAACATCCTGTACATTAACCCTTTGCACACTCCCCACCTCCAGACCATCTTGGCACCTCATATGTTGGAGATATATATAAGTGAACTAAGTTTCCCTGAACTTTCTCTTATGAACCTTACTTTCTACTAAGACACTCTGCAGCTGGAACTACATTGGAGCTACTAGCTTTAGACAGTGTGGGTTTAATGAAGGGGAATATACAAATATTCCACATGAAGGGGGGAGTCTCTTCAGTAAGGCACTTTTTATTAATTTATTTTGGTTGCCAGGGATATTTGTCAGACATGATTCAACCAGTGGTAATCTACTCAAATCCACATAAATCTTGTCCTTCCTGGTGACCAATAGAGCAGAGATTGTCTATGGACAGCATAATAGTTGGACAATACCTAGCTTCAGCATTATTGCACATCTCTGTGTAAATTTCCCTCACTTTTGGTGAGACCTAGTTAGCGAGTTACTTAATTGGATATTGCTCACCAGTGTCACGGGCGTCTAAGATCTGCCAAATTTGGTGCTACTCTTATCAGAGGCACAGAGTCTATAGTAGCGGCTGGTCTTCTCCAGGGACCCTTGCATGAAGGTTTGGCTTTAGCTGCTTCCACTACGCAGGTTGCGGGTCTCTAGGGAGTATTTATCGAGATCAGCGGAAGCGTGCAACAGATGGCAGAAAGGTAAGTATACTGTGGTTCTGCGACTGCAGAGTATTACCACTGAAAAGGTGAGGTTTTGTGTGATGATCTGCAGACTACAGGAAATACCACTGGAATGGTAGATAGTGATGATCTGCGGACTGCAGAATATTACCACTGGGATGGTGGAGGAGATGATCTGCGGACTGCAGGATATTGCACAGGAATGGAGGGTAGGAGATACACAGCCTACTCTGGACAGGTTAACGACCAAAAGAACAAGCACTGAGGAAAGGAGGAGAGATATTGAGAACCAATAGGATGCCAGGCAAGTTTTAAAGCATGCGCAGAGCAGCAACAAAGATGGTACCCGGCCATGGGGGAGAGAGAACGCCGGCGGAGAGGTAAGTGAACTGGGTCTTGGTTTAGCGATATCTAAGACCCAGCGTATGACAACCAGTTTCCATGGGGTGCATCACAAAGGAAGTCCGGCTGAGCTTCCTACTGAAAGGTCTTTCAGAAGACCCCAGCACTGATTTCAGCTATTCCCTCTTATGGGCAGCCATTTGCTTGCCCCAGCTTTGGCACACAGTACACACCCCAGTGGCTCAAGAGAGACTGTTGTTTATCACCTACATAGAAATATAGTTATTGAGGTTGAAAAATGATACCAGTCCATCAAATTTAGCATATTTTGGATCTTCAGCGATCCCTCACTTATATTTGAAATTGATCCAGATTAAACAACCACCAATCTGCTTCAATCGGGAAAAATCTCTCCAGACCAATATTGCAGTCCTATTTTTTTTCCTGTATCCACTACTATCTTTCATTTTAATTAACTGTCGTATCCCTGGATACACTTTTCTGCAAAAATTTGTCTAACCTTTTCTTAACCATATCTATTGAATGGGCCATCACAACCTTCCCTGGCAGTAAATTCCATATCTTGACTGCCCTTACTGTAAACAACCCTTTTCTTTGCTGGTTGTGAAACTTCCTCTCCTCTAACCTTAGAGGGTGACCGCGTGTCCTGTGTATAGTCCTTGGGGTAAAAAGTTCTTTGTGTTGTCCCATAATGTATTTGTACATAGTAATCATACCTCCTCTTCAACGCCTTTTTTCTAAAGTAAACATGCCTAAACTGGCTAACCTTTTCTCTTAAATTAATGACTCCATACCCTTTATCAATTTTGTCGCCCATCTCTGAAGTCTTTCCAGTTCCAAAATATCTTTTATATAAACTGGTGCCCAGAACTGTACTGCACATTCAAGTTGTGGTCTTACCAATGATTTATACAGTGGCAAAATTACACTGTCTTCCCTTGCATCTATGCCCCTCTTTATGATGCCAATACTTTATTTGTCCTTGCAGCAGCTGCTTGACATTGAGCACTATTGCTAAGTCTACTGTCTACAAGCACTCCCAAATCCTTTTCATTATTGATTCCCCTAAATGAATACAATTTAATGTATAGTTTGCCTGCTTGTTTTTGAATCCTAAATGCATAACCTTACATTTATCTATGTTAAACCTCATATTCCATTTGACCGCCCAATCCTCCAGTTTATTTAAGTCCTTCTGTAGAGAAGCTGCATCTTGCTCTGATTTTATTACCTTACAGAGTTTAGTGTCATGTGCAAAAATGGAAACTTTACTCTCTATACCATCACCAAGGTCATTAATATATTAAATAGGAGTGGGCCCAGAATCGAACCTTGAGGTACTCCACTTAAAACTTTTGACCAATTAGAAAATGTTCCATTTATCACAACTTTCTGGTCCCTATTCTCTAACCAGTTTTCGATCCAAGTACAAATGTTGTTTTCTAAACCCAGTTTCCTTATTTTGTAAACCATCTGCTTGTGTGGAACTGTATCAAAGGCCTTTGGAAAATCTAAGTAGACCACATCTACTGTGCTGCCCTGTTCTTAGTTCCCACTAACTTCATCATAGAAACTAATTAGATTAGTTTGACATGATCTAGCCCTCACAAATCCATGCTGATTCCCACTAATAATCTTTTAATTTAGTATGTGGGAAAGGTATAATGTTAACAACCCCATTCCTTTGAAGCTAATGAATCCTTTGTATGTTGCGGATATTAGAGAAACTGTGCCAATAATGAACTATGCACTTATTTGGTAATCAGTGATTATTGTAAATTGTATTTGAATCAGAATTTAAATTTTAGCATGTTTTTCTTTGCCTAGACCTACTGCCTGTTGCTAAACAACAAAATGTTATATTCCTGTGTGAAAACACTCCTGATTTACAATTGGACTTTCCTCTTGCAAACCCAAGGAAGAAATTATTTGCACATGAGCATAAAGTTTCCATCCAATCGCACAGTCTAAACTAGTCCTAAAATGTGAGTTCAATATAATCTACCCGCTCTCTCAGATTGGCCATCTGAAATGAACTAACAGCTTTAATTGCAGGTAAAAGTGTTTCTTCCAAAGTATTACAGATTAATATATTTATAATTATCATATAGTAGTAGTACAAATGTATTGTTTTTTCTATTTAATAAGTCCTAAGCAATTAAATTAATGAGGAAATCAACATAATTCAGTTTAGTTAACATATACACAGTGGTCGAGGTGAAAATTTAGAAGTGGCGGTATGGAAAATATGAGATGAATGGAATTTGATAGCTTTGCAATTAAAGCAGTAGGAGAAGTGATGGTATGATATACCACTGTAGACCACTTTGACCACTATATGTACACATACTTTATTGTATAAAACAATCCAATCCTGAACAATGGTCTAAAAAGAAAATTTACGTTAGAATGAATAGATTAAGAAAAACAATAAGGTTTTAACATCAAATAATTTAACTTTAAAATGCTCTGTGCGATAGCCAACACTTCCAAATCTCAGCTGAGTCACATGACCATGGCTGAGGGCAGTAAATTCAAATCCCCCAACATAAAAACTCACTCTGACACTGTAGCGGTGTCAGATCAACAAGTGTCCTCGCTTGTCTGACTCCTGATCCTTCTCCCTGTGATCTCTCCTTCTGGATTTTACCATTTAAGCTGACAATTGGTATACCAGTTCCCAGCTCTGTGTGACTTTGCTATCTGTTTTCTGATTTTGTACTGTTCTACTGCCTGTGTACCAGTTCCCTTTTCACCTGACTTCATTGCCATCTCCACGCAAAACATCTGTGCACCAGTTCACAGTTCTTAGTCTTGTCTAGGCTACACCTATTGCCTCACATCCTCATTTATGCAGTATTAAATCTATTGAAAGGTCAGAGGACTGTGATCTGCGAGTTCTCGGCAGCTAAGCCCATCCCAACTTGCAGAGGTTCTTAGTGAACACCAGTGAAATTGTTAGACTCCGCACCCTTGGTCTACCAATGTCATTCTAGATTAGCACTTGGAATCCGAAATCCTGTAGTCTGTTAAAATTATAGAGTATGGTCAGTGTAGCGTTTCGATGTTAAAGAACGCTAAATTCATGTTTATTCATTTATAGGTGTTTGAATGTAGTCCAAAGTTGTTCTGGCTTCAATCTAACATATTATAATTCGTTTTTCATATTTCCTGCAATAAAAAAATTAAGTAATTATTTAAAATGCAATTGCATTTGATGTATGCGTGCGATTACAAGAATTATCATGTTTAATCACAAACTGCTTAAAAATTAACAACCAACATATATTTGCAAATTGTGAACAGTATGTAACTTCTGTGCAGTGTAATCAAACATACCAAAGTCTCTTATCTTAGATATATTCCTTAAGTAGGATAGATGAGCATCAATTTAATTGGAAACCATATTGAAAGCATATTTTATAGATATAAACCTTTGTAGATATGTAACTGAGTGGTAGGTTTTAAAGATTTTCATTAATTCATGCCAGCATATAAGATATTAAAAGTAATGCCAACCCTTTTGGTCGCAATAAAATTGCTAATCCACCAACAATCAAATATATTCCATTATAAACCCAAGTTTCATTATCGCTCATACACAAATCCTCTTGAACATACAAACATAAATCATAAATGATTTATTAGAAGAAATAATCTCTGGGAATTTGTGAAAGCACATCAAAGTATAGCCTATGTCAATCGTACATTTTGTTTTTGATGAAAATGTTTATCATGCTAAACTGTTCTTGAGATTTGCTTTCCAATTACAAAAGATGAACAATTTCAGTCTTCAAGGAAGGAATGACTTCCTAAAATACTAAAATATTTAACTTTGCTGTCCTTTGTTATCAATTTCACTAGGGAACAATTAATAAAGCATTGGCTAATAATTTGATCAATACGTATGTTTATGAATTTTATTTTATGAATATTACCTGTTTTTATTAGAAATTGTCTATTACAGCTTTCTATTCGGGTAAACTAAAATGTATATCTTATATATTGAGTATTAAGCTGTATCTAAAGCAAGGCTTAAATGGTTTACAAATTAACTTTACGCTGCCTGTGGGCAATACATATTAAAGTAATAGGATTCATACCCTGATATAGCACCAGCAATGTAAAAACTGCTCTAGACTGATAGAGGCAGCCATTGATTAATATTTTCAATGTACTCTTTTCTGTCTATGGGCAGTACAATGTCAACTTTTTACTTTTTTTAATAGGGAAACCCTTTATTCTTTTCAACCTATAGGAAGGACTAAATATAACACCCACCCAAATAAATCTCACGTAACAGTAATGAATATTCATAATAAATGCTGTCTATTCAAGATATGGGTTGTAGTGTGTCCCAGCTCAGAAATGAATGTGGAATAGCTGTATGTGATATAGGCAGGGCCGGATTTACCGCTAGGCAACCTAGGCACCTGCCTAGGGCCTAGCGGCTCTCGGGGGCACAGCTGGGGGGGCAGGAGCAATTTAAAAAATAAATTAAAAAAAATCGGCCCCTCCCCCGACTCGCGACTCGTGCGGGGTGCGAGTCGGGGGAGGGGGGTCGGGTGCCGCGAATCGGGTCCCGGCAGCCTCTTCTCCTCTCAGTGTCTCAGTGATAGAGAGAGAGGAGAGGCTGCCGGGACCCGACGAGCGATCACGTGACTCTTTTTTTTTTTTTTTTAAATCTGTTTGGACTGACCGAGGAGGAGCAGCGCGCTGGAGAAGAAAGGCAATAGAAAGGTAAATAAAACAACGGAGGGACAGAGGTGGTGATGGTAAAGGGGCACAGAAGTGGTGATGGTGATGGGCACAGAGGTGGTGATGGGCACAGAGGTGGTGATGGTGATTGGCACAGAGGTGGTGATGGTGATTGGCACAAAGGTGGTGATGGGCACAGAGGTGATGGTGAAAGGGCACATGTGATATTGTGAAGGGGCAAAGTGACAATGAAGGGGCACAGTGTGATGATAGAGGGACAAAAGTGACAAGAGCACATACTTGGATTTATGCGTATTATTTTTGCAAACAACTTAAGTAAGTATTTCTGCCCTGACTTCAATATTTATTAAGTTGTTTTGACCCAACTACTTAAAAAAACGGGACTGCTTGGTAATTATTTAGGGGTGCCTTTTTCTGCAGCAGGGTGGCCTTGCTCTTTTCACATGTTAGGTACGCCCCCAAAGATGCAAGCCACTCCCTCACCTCCTTTGGCGGCACATGCTTTCATATCTACTTAACTATAGGGGTATATGGTAGACATGCGGCGACACATGCTTTCACTTCTACGTAACTATAGGGGTATATGGTAGGCTGCAAAAATATAGTGCTATGGATTGTTTCAAGGAGGGGGCCCAATAACGGTATCCTGCCTAGGGCCCTATGAGGTCTAAATCCGGCTCTGGATATAGGTCAGTATAGGTCAGGTTTTAGTTTCTCATGTATAAGTGTTAGCTCTTCTTCAATACTTTTTAGTCAAGCTTCCCTATCTGCAATTATTAATTTCATCAAAGCTTAGTCTCAACAGACCCATCATGAGTGGGACATCTGGTTGTTTGCTTACTTTTACTTTTATTCTAATGTACTAAAGTGATTGGTGTATTACTTGATATCATATCCTGTACTATTGACCTTCTGTGTAAATTCCAATGAAAGATTTATACAAAGCCTTTGAGAAAAATCTAAATATATATATATATATATATATATATATATATATATATATATATATATATATATATATGACCAACTTACACCTATTTCATACTGTTGCAATTACATTGATGCAGTAAATGCTATTTTATGTCATTTTTGTTTGACATGTATATATGATATAGGTATACATACAACTATTCCAAATTCCTGCGCGAGGGCACACTACAACCTTTTATCTCTCTAGGAGGGTTGGAGCTCCTCTCACTATTTGATTTCCACAGCAGCAGACCTGTGACCCTAATCACATTCACAGCGCAGATTCCCAACTTTTTATTACTACTGATTCAAGATATGTTAATCAGGTCATATAGATGCGGCCAGAGTAAAGATATGACAAGACATCAAATTGATGTTGATGATAATAATTTTGAGTGCAGTATCTTTACAGTGTATTAAAAACAATAAAGAAAAACAATGTGGCCTGTTCCTAAAATAATAACGAGCACCAGTACAACAGCCTGGGCTGGTTACCTCTAAAATAGGGAGACAATAAGGGTGCCATTCCCTGCATATGTGGTAACCAGCACCAGAATTTGTCATGCTGGGTTGGTCACACTATAACAGGGAGACATGGCTCAGGGCATACACCTGTCATAATGGGAAACCAGCCACTACCCATTCAACCTAAGGTAGAAATCCTTATGATAATTGGTCCCGGAAAAACGTACATGCCTCTCTTGCTAGAGGCAATGAACACAATGCTGAATAGCACTGGATCTTGTCCTGGTAACTCTGTGTCATGAATAATGTTTCACGAAACTATGCGGTTTCATGCGCCAATTTTAGATCAATATCTTCTATATTATATACAGCCCTCTCTCATTTTCTCAAGTGCTATTTTAGAACAGACAGTGTGTAGGTGTCACTGGTGACAAGGACTATAGCAGCGGCATGCCTGTCCTTAGGGATATGTCCCTCTTTCCCTTTTAGGGCAAGTCATTTCCTACGGTTTGCCCACCATTACAGGTCTTCAGCATTTGCCTGTCTTGTCCAGGCTCTCCTCCATCAGAATTCTGGTGTGGTTTCCTTTCACAACAAACACAACAATTCACAGCAGTTCTGAGCATGTGCAGAACTTTCTCATTCACACAGAAATTTCCTGCTGAGGTCATCAAGAAGCACCTATTGTCACAATAAAAAGGTCCCTCTGTCATACAGGCTTTGCTAGGTGATTATGTTAACAGCCTGCCTAAGTACCTGACACTGACCTCTTGCTTTGGACCCTGCTTTAGACAAATTGGACCTGCCTTTTGCCTTGACACTTTGGTATCCTGTTTACTGACCTGCTATAATGTGTATTGACCTGGCTTTGCATTCTGGACTCTCTCTTGTTTATTTCATTGGCACCCTGCTTCCTAATTTAGCTATTACTGTGTACCGACCCGTCTAAGACAAGTGGACTTGCTTTTGTTTCATCCTCTGGAACTTGCTTAGTGACATTTACTTATTATTTACTGATGTGATGTGCATACTGGTCACACTGCAGTCTATTTCCTGGGATTTTCCTAACTTGACTACTGCTACATATATCTGTACACACATATTGCACTGTGTAGCCCTGGACATACAATCTCCGGATATTAACCCCTTCAGGCTGTACAAAGTCTCCTCAGTATTGCCTAACCAGCTGGGACTCTGGACAGTGTTATTGTGACAATATGCCTTCAGCTTTTCTTCATGTCTGTTTCTTTGTCTGGAAACTGCCTCCCTAGGATCATCACTTCTACAGCCTCACGGATCACTTTCAGCTAAGCTTCATTAGGAACTAATTTCTGACCAGTCAACTTTCAACCTTGGGGATTGCCAGAATAAGGTAACAGATATTATTATTTATACTATTATCGTGACAGTAGGGAGGAGTTTAGCTGCAGTGCTCTGCTCTGAAAATAGCGTTCAGGGTGAAAGAGAGACATAGCAATAGAATAGTGTGATTATTTTTAAGCAGTTCTGTAGATCAGTAAGCAAGAATAGTTTGCTGATCAATTGTTTTTAATTTCATTCTTTCAGAGGGTTTAGACTGACTAGTGGTTACTGGTTGTTATTAATGCATATTTAATAGTACTAGTATATAGACTGAGCTAGATATCGTTCTGAACTAGTATATTTAGTGGAGAAAAAATAGTGTGCTTTAGCTATATGACTATTAGCAGGAGAATCCAAAAATAATTAGATTTATTTATTTTAAAATGTTAAGCTTTTCTAGTGAAATCAATCTTGTGTGGAACAGTGAATTATATTTTTAAAAAAATCTAGGTGTTTGCGTGTGAGTGTTAATGCAGCTGCCCACCCTAAAAAGTGCTATATAGTCTAAACTTTTTTCTCAATTCTTATTCATTTTGAAAGGATCAATTAGTGACACCTATGTTTAAAAAGGTTGTTTGTGTGTGAGTGTCAGCAGCAGATCCCATCAAAAAACTCTATTCTATATTACATTATTTTCTATTTTTCAATACTTGGCAATTTTGAAAGGGTCATTCATTGACATCTATATTTCAGAAAGGGTGCTTGTGTATCAGGTTTAAGGCAACTGCACACCCCAAAAAAGTAAACAGGACATTCTTGCCCTTGATTCAGAGCAGCAAAACCCCCCAATAAAATGTAAAAGTTGTTAACAAATAAGATTTTTTATTTATATTGTGGAGCAGTATCATAAGAATTGTAAGATAACATTCCCTTCTTTCCCTCTCTCATTGGGCGTTGCACTTGTGTGCTGGCAGACAGCTACAAGTAGTTCCACTCTATTCAAGTAGCATTACTCCTTTTGGCATCCATGGATCGCTGTACAGATCAGGAGAATTCCAGTACCAGTACTGACAGTAGTAGTACTTTTACTGTTATGATCACTACTAGTAAAAAAGTAAAAAAAAATGCAGGAAGGAAGTTGAGAAATAACAAACTCAAAATTCAAACAGTGTTTGTCAAATTCAATCTCAAACAAAACATCAGCTCTTGATTTAAGGAGGGGAGAATTTTCAGTTGAATATAGTGATTTCTCCAAAAAAGGAAAAAGCTAACAATTCATATACCACCCGTAGATGCAAGACAAGGCTCAGACCATGGCCACTTTTTGCTAGTAGGGGTCCTGCTACTGCTGGTACACATATTAGAATGCCCATTGCAAAACAGAGTGCCCAACACGGTCATGCATATTTTTTAACTTCCCATGCACTACCTTCTAGCTCAGAATGTAGGTCTGTCACTGTCCCGTCCAAAACAGCCAAATCAGTGCCTGAAAATAACACTGAGGCTGAAGAACAACTTGGACTGTCACAGAATCCTGAGGAGAGTCTAAGGAGGGTACCCATGAGTGTTATTTGTGATTCTGAGGTTTCAGATTCCAACTCTGTCATTATAGAGCAGCCTCCTTTGAAGAAGTCCTCAACCATTTGGAAATGTGAGGATGTGTAGTAGTAGTAGTATTAGTGTGGATGATGATGATTTACACATTGAAATTGAGGCGACTACTTTGGAAGTTGCAAATCTGCAATAGGATGAGGGAGATAATTGTTGATATGAAAATAATGTGTTGTACATTGAAGAGATAATGAGGATGATGGTGATTGTGTTGAAGTAAGACAGCCACCACCAGCAGATGCCCATGATAAGCGCATTGTCATGTCAGGGCATAAGATGAAATAAACCACATCTAGTGTTTGGAAATATTTTTATCCAAACCCAGACAACATGTGTCAAGACATCTGTAGCCTTTGTCAAGCCTAAATAAGTAGATGTAGGGGCGTTGATCATCTAGACACCCCCTCCCTGTCATTTGTAGCAAGTTCATTTAAGTTGTGTTTCCAAATGTTGCAAATTATGTATAGTAGCAAGCAACTGACGTATCAGCTATCAGTCAAATGGATAGACAGTTGCAATCCTCACCTGAGTCAACACCTTCAACATCAGCCTCCTTATTATTATTACGTAGTCCAGCATATAATTTTCATATTCCAAGTGACTACCCTAATGCAATCCATGATTCCCAAAACACATCCTTGCACAATAGAGCTGATGCTGTCTGTGAAGCAAGGGTTTGCAAGAGAAAACAAGTATGACAGTCAGCATCCTGTTGTATAGCAGATCACTAAAGCTATAACAGCTATGTTAGCATTAGATGTGCGCCCAATTTCTGTCTTTAATGCATCAGCTTTTAGACCGGTGTTTCTCAACTGCAGTCCTCAGGACCCCCTAGCAGTACATGTTTTCCATATCTCCTTGCTGGAGCACAGGTGTATTCATTACTGACTGACACAGTGTATCAGGTGGTATAATTATTTCACTGGTCACCTGGAAATCTTGCACTGTTCGTGTGTGCTGAGGACTGGAGTTGAGAAACACTGTTTTAGATGATTAGTTGAGGTCATGTGTCAATGCTATCAAGTTCCATCTCAATTCCATTTCTTCCATTCCATTCCTCAGCTGTACTATGAAGTAAAGCAATAAGTCATTCAGTGCCTAGAAAATGTCATTGTGTGGATAGTCCACTTATGTGGACAAGCAGTCCTGGTCAAAACAAAGACTATATGACCATGACAGCCCACTGGGTAGGTGTATTATCATCAGCACCAGCAGCATTGGTAGCTTTACCATCATCCTCCTCATCATTTCTACATAATAGAGTTAGTACTCAAAGTGAGGTCATTCACAAGCAAGCTACTCTTTGTATTGCTGGTTTCACAAAGAAACATACTGATGTCAATCTGTTGTAAAAACCCTGAAATGTCATAACAAAATGGCTCACCCTGCTAACACTCTCTTCAGGATTCTTCATTGCCGATAACAGAGCCAACATTGTGTGTGCTTTACAACTTGATGAATTTCAACACGTACCCTGTGTTGCACACACAATAAATTTGGTGGTGCAGAATTACTTAAAAATTGAGAGGTCCATACAGGAGATGCTGGTCATATAGAACTTTGCTGTGGCTGCAAAACAATGTCATCTGCCATGCCACCACCTGAAGCAAGAGGTAGTAGCAATGTAGAATTCCACTCTTTATATTTCAGAAACTAGAGTACATGTTATTTTACACCAGCACATGGGGAAATATTTACTGTTTTATGCATGCTACTGAAACCCTTTGAAATTGTAATACATTAAGTGAATTCAGACTCTGCCAGCCTGAGTCAAGTCATACCTCTAACCAAACTACTGGAAAATAAGCTGAAGAAGCTGAAGCAGGATATGAAAGTTAGCAATCTAGCAAAGTATGGCAGCCTTGTGGATCAAGTTCTTTATTCACTTTGCCAGAATCCAAGTGTTTGCAGCATCTTGAAAATTGATCACTAAATTTTGGCAACCATGCTTGATCCTAGGTTTAGTTCATGTGTAATGTTTTTATTTCAAAATAGTACAAATCTTCAAAGATGTAGACATCTCCTTGTGAGCAAGATGTCAGCTCAAGTCACACATTCCCTGCTTCAGCTTCCCTTCCAAATTATACTGCTAGAAAATACTTTCTTTTTCTGATAGTAACACTGATGATGAGTCAACAAAACAGCAGCACACCAATATGATTGTTTATGACATCTGGTAAGAGCTAAAAGAATTGCCCAAATCTATTAACACCTACAGTGTGTCTCAATCGGATACACCTTGTCTTAGTAGAATGGTAGAAGATTACTTTAATGATAAAGTAGAAATTAACATCTCAGACAATCCCTTTGAATTCTGAGAGGGGGAAAAAGTAAATGTGGAGCCCCTTGTACAAACTAGCTATGGTGTACTTAAGCTGCCCACCCTCCAGTGTGTACTCGGAAAGAGTGTCTAGATTAGTCACAAACATTTTGATATCCACTGTTAGCCAAATGCCCTTTACCAATTTCAAAAAAACAAAAACAGAAAACGCTTTCTATTCTGTCCACTTCATCAACCAACAACCAAAATATTCTCCTTTGTGGGAGCCCAATCAAATCAAACACTTTAGCCACAAAAAGTGGCAGCCACTGTTGTTGAAGTGCTTGGTTTGTGCATGTCCTTTTTAACATTTTGGTGGACGGGTGGGTGGGTCCAAGAACAATTCCATCTCGCACAACTTTACATTTTGGCCTTGGTCCATCAGCTTGTGTAACAGTAAAAAATGCTATGCGTTCGACAGCTAAACATTCATTTATTCGACATTCATAAAGTCAACAACATTAGTCAACAATTCAGGTGTCATGTGTATTATTAAGTCACCAATTCACATGGTGGACAGTATGATTGACAGTAGCAATTAAAAAGTTGACAGCATTATTATAGGTTTAGGGGTAGGGATAGGAACTGAGGCAGGGTTAGTGACATGGACAGGAATAATACTATATTCATTTAAATTGTCAACCCAATGAGTACTGTCTACATTTCAATTGTCCTAATAATACTGCTGATGTCATTATATTGTCGACTTTACAACCCTGTTTATTCTGCTGCCACCAATCTTATTATGTCAATCCTGTAGCTGTTGAACACATGTATGTATCACACTCGGGTGGGTGGCCCAAAGTACAATGCCAACTTGTATCATTTAACATTGTGCCCTTATTGTCTCATCATCTGTTAAATAACGTCTACTGATGCCAACGCAAACCGTCTAATGAGCACTGTTACTGATGCTGCTGTGTCCACTCCAGTTTATTGCTGGTAACCTTATCCAATATGCTTGCTGCTGACCCTCTCCAATATGTAACACAGTCTAACAGGTAACTACTTTGTCTTTCTTCTCTTTTCAAAGTAAAATTTTAATTGATATAGACATCTTTGATGAGGATGATAATGAGGGTTATGATCTGTCACTATTGAGGAAGATGACCACTTTTATCTAAATGCCCATGACTCATTTGTTAACATCCCTATGTATTCTCCAGTTGAACAACCAACAGCCAATATGTTGGCTTTTGTGGGGACCCAAACAAATTAAGCATTTAAGCCACAAAAGTTGTAGTCCCTGCTGCTACAGTGCTTGGTTTGTTAATCTATGTGCATGTCCTTTTCAACATATGGGTTGGTGGCCTCAAGTACAATGCCAACTTGCAAGATTGTGCCTCCTCCACTTTTCACCAAGACATTTCTGAAACCTTCGTTCTAGTAAATTTTGGTCTCCTAGTACCCTTTCTTAGGGGGCTTTTTGTCAATCATTGCAATTTCTGTTTTCAGCATGTTACTAGTGCTGCCAACTGTAAACTAACTGCTGGTTGGGTGACTAATGTGCCAAATTCTGTCTCTTAATTTCTAAGAATGTGGACTTTCAAATTCAATTGCATTGTTTTGTCAAGACAGAAGTTTGGTAACCAAATCTGCATCAATGTGAGTTATATACATACTTGTGTGGGAAGGTCAACTATTGACCAATCTTAACTGTCTGGTTTAATATGGAGGAGTGCTCTCTTTGGGCGGCGAGTCCATGGGAGCCAGAGGAGAGAAGCCGGTGACAGTTATCCCAGACCCTCAGCCTCAATACATATCCAAACTCCAGAGGATGCAGAACCACACCATAAAACACACTGAGCTAGCTGAGCAGAGAGGTAGTAGTGCTGAAAGTTGGTGATGTCCAGCTCCCCACCCCTCGGAACCTCTAGTAAGCCTTAAGGCGAGCCCCAAGCTGTTTACTTTACCAGATAAGCAGGTATGAATTTGGAGAAATTTGAAAACATCAGGGGGAATGCAGATGGGCAAGGTCTGGATAAGGTATAAAAGTCTGGGGAGTACATTTATTTTCACAGCATTGATACGGCCTGTCCAATAAATATAATGATGAGACCACGTAGTAAGGTCCAATTTATTTTGGGAGAGAATGCATAGAAAGTTAGCTTTGAAGAGATGACGGTATCGCTATGATAGTCAACTCTCAGGTATTTTATTTTTTTTAAGTCGCCAGTTGAAAGGGAACACCGACTAAACAGGGGACAATCAACAGACATCATCAGCATTAGTGCTAATTTGTGATCCGTAGGGCCTCACTGTATGTCAGATATCTCCTGTTTTGCCTGTGTCCTGGCGGCCAAGGGTTGTATTGTGAGAGCAAATATGAGTGGTGAGAGGGAGCAAATCTGGTGCATGATAATAGAAATCCAGAAGGGATGCCGAGGTCAGACCATTCTCTGAAATTGTACCGTAGAATCCAGTGGATCATAGCACCATCCTCAATAGACCAATACACTACAAAATTTATACATGACATTTATAACTGTGACGAGTCCCCTTGTTTGATTCACAAAGTAAGCATTACGGCACATACTACTGCTATTCAGTCAGATATACCGTACCCGTGACTTAAAAAAACACTTATAGTAAAACAAGGTGTTTGAAAGCTCTGTTCTTGGCTCCCTATGAATATTCTATCCAGCAATAAGTGTATAGTAAATAAACAGATGACGGTGCAAGCCAACTTCATCTATTTAGATTTATAAATGTCTAACTGTAAAAATTCTACAACTGTCCATCCAATGAATGCTGCCTGTTTCTGTAGCATTAGTGTCCATCCAATGAATGCTGCCTGTTTCTGTAGCATTAGTGTCTATTAAGTTCTAAATTTATTGTATGACTAGTCTTTGAAGCTTTATTTTATGCGTGCACTCCACCTTCATTAATCACAATCGAAATTTATTGTGCCAACAAATTACGTATAACTTTACAGTTGGGTATCTATCCATTTTTCAAAATATCTCTTCATGCCAATGTTTATCCAATGAACTTTGCTTCGTGATGCCTCTTCACTCTCTATGATGCCTAGTATCTAAGGTTCAATATATAGTGTGCATAGTCTTAATTTTTAATTATGGGTGCAGGTTACGTTCATCTATTTAATTTTATAAATGTCTAACTACGTATTCTACCACTGTCCATCCAATGACCTCTTGCTGTTTCTGTAGCCTCAGTCTATTATGGATGCTCTATTGTAAATGTTTTTAGTTCTAACAGCTCTGAAAGTTCTCTTTTCAGTATTTTAAAAGCATATGAGTAATTAACAAAATTTTTGCAGTCCAAATCGGACTTTATTTCTAAAATTGTGCTGTCTATGATAGCTATGACTTTAGGCATCAAGTTCCTTTGCAAAGGGGAAACCAGCCTTCCGTGATTATGAAGATCAGAGAACAGAGAGGTATCATAAATGTAATCCCCTTGTTTTTCTTGGCTCCACTGTAAAGCAATTATACAATTGAGAAAATGTAGTGTTTCATATTGTTAAAAGACATTCTATTCTATTATTCTATTTTATTCATAGCTGATTCTATTTTCAACAATAGAACTTGCACTCAATTAACTTGCACTTTTATGCACTTTTCCTTAAACAATGTTGCCCTACGCAATATTTTCACACTAAATAACACTTAGGCTTTGCAGAATTATTTCCAATAACCACTGTATCACAGCAGTACTTCACAATATACAGTCCTGGCAAATAGTTTTGAGAATGACACAAATATTATTTTTCACAAAGTCTGCTGCCTCAGTTTTTATGATGGCAATTTGCATATACTTCAGAATGTCAAAAGAGTGATCAGATGAATAGCAATTAGTTTAAAAGTCCCTCTTTGCCATGACAATGATCTTTATCCCAAAAACATTTCCAATGCATTTCAGCCCTGCCAAAAAAACACCAGCTAACATCAGGTCAGTGATTCTCTCGTTAACATAGGTGAGAGTGTTGACGAGGACAAAGCTGGAGATCACTCTGTCATGCTGAGATAGAATAAAAGACTGGAAGCTTTAAAAGGAGTGTGGTGCTTGAATTCATTGTTCTTTCTCTGTTAACCATGGTTAGCTGCAAGGAAACATGTGCAGTCATCATTGCTTTGCACAAAAATAGCTTCACATCATCATCATCATCATTTATTTATTTAGCGCCAACATATTCCGTAGCGCTTTACAATTGGGGACAAACATAGTAAACTAATAAACAAACTGGGTAAAACAGACAAACAGGTGAGAAGGCCCTGCTCGCAAGCTTACAATCTATTGGACAATGGGAGTTTGACACATGAGGTTAAGTCTACATTTGCAGTCGGCCCAGCCAGACTGCAAAGGTAAAAATGACTCATAAGCCAAATGATCTTGTCCCACAACAATGTTGGTTAAGCGGTAGTTGTATACCAAGTGGTAATAGGGTAGTGTAGTGAGATTAAGAGGGTGGTTGAGGAAGATTATAAGCTTGTCTGAAGAGTTGGGTTTTCAGAGAACGCTTGAAAGCTTGTAGACTAGAGGAAAGTCTTATTGTGCGAGGGAGAGAATTCCATAGAGTGGGTGCAGCCCGGAAAAAGTCTTGTAACCGGGAATGGGAGGATGTAATGAGTGCGGATGAGAGACGCAGATCTTGTGCAGAACAGAGTTGCCGAGTTGGGAGATATTTTGTGACAAGAGAGGAGATGTATGTTGGTGCAGCTTTGTTGATGGCCTTGTATATTAGTAAGAGTATTTTATATTGGATTTGGTATAAAACAGGCAACCAGTGTAGAGGCATACAGAGTGATTCAACAGAGGAATAAAGATTTGCAAGGAAAATCAATCTTTCTGCAGCATGCAAAATAGATTATAGGGGTTTGAGTCTGTTTTTGGGAAGGCCAATAAGGAAGGAATTGCAATAGTCAATGCGGGACATGATAAGTGCATGAATTAAGGTTTTTGCAGTGTCTTGTGTGAGATATGTGCAAATTCTGGAAATGTTTTTGAGATGTATGTAACATGATTTAGATATAGAGTCAATGTGGGGAACAAAGGATAGGTGTGAGTCAAGGATTACACCTAGGCAGTGAGCTTGTGGGGTGGGATTTATGGTCATGTTATCAACAGAGATAGAAATGTCAGGTATGCTCTTGTTGGGGGGTGGGAATATTATTAACTCTGTTTTAGAAAGATTAAGTTTGAGTTTGCGAGAGGACATCCAAAATGAAATGGCAGAAAGACAGTCAGTTACACGGGACAACACAGATGTCGAGAGATCAGGAGAGGATAGATACATTTGGGTATCATTCGCATAGAGATGATACTGAAATCCAAAGGAACTTATTAGATTTCCAAGAGAAGCGGTATAGAGAGAGAACAGCAGAGGACCTAGCACTGAGCCTTGCGGTACTCCAACTGATAAAGGAAGAGGAGCAGAGGTGGCCCCAGAGAAATTAACAGAAAGGTAGGATGAGAACCAGGATAGAACAGTGTCTTGAAGCCCTAGGGATTGCACCGTTTGTATGAGAAGAGAGTGGTCAACGGTGTCAAATGCAGCCAAGAGATGCAGGAGAATTAGGAGAGATTAATGGCGTTTAGTTTTAGCAGTGATCAGATCATTGACAACCTTAGTCAACGCAGTCCCTGTGGAGTGTTGAATGGATGGATAATGGATTCATGCAAGGATATTGCTGCTAGTAAGATTGCACCTAAATCAACCATTTATCGGATCATCAAGAACTTTAAGTAGAGAGGATCAATAGTTGTGAAGAAGGCTGCAGGGCAACTACAAACGCTCAGCAAGCACCAGGACATCTCCTAAAGTTGATTCAGCTGCAGGATCGGGCACCACCAGTGCAGAGCTTTCTCAGGATTTCTCAGATATAGCAGGTGATTCAACTAATATTAAGGAGTTCTGTGCAAATGTTTTCTAAAAAAGTTACAAGTAATTTAAACTGAGAGTCTTCTCAGATTCTCTGCATGTCAAAATGAACAACCAATTATTATTGTGACATAATTATTTTATTAAATTTAAAGATCTAAATAAGCATTAATAAATATTATTGTAAAAGTTAACCAGTTAACATGGCCAGTTTGGAATTAAACAACTGACAAGAGAAGCTAAGAAGCAATACTAAATCTATTTTTCTTGACCTTAAATAAAAAGGACAACAAATAGATTGGGAAGATAACATGAGTCTATTAAAAAGAGCTTTGTTTAAACTAAGACTTGGTGGAGTAAAAGAATGTTTGAAAACTACATACAACACGATCTTACACCAAAAGGCTTAAGACCAAAGATTTACTCTTTTTATGAGATAAAAATTTAGTAATAATAACAATCTGTCAACTGAAGAAGAAAAGCTTTGCAAGCAGTGTCGGACTGGGGCATGAAGGGCCCACCAGGGGACAGCAACGCTAGGGGTCCACCAGAGGGGGTGTGGCCAACCATCAAAGAGGCGAGACCAGACACTAGAGGGGGAGTGGTCAGCCCACAAAGGACAGCTAGCACAATAGTGTAGTATATAAAGAATGCAGTGTGTATAAAGAGTACAGTCTTGATCTGCACCTTAGATTGGGCAGAACAGTCACCAAAAATCGGGATTATCCCACTAGACCAGGCTTGACTAACCTGTGGCACTCCAGGTGTTGTGAAACTACAAGCCTCAGCATGCTTTACCAATATATAGCAGCCTATTGCTGGAAGGGTATGCTGGGACTTGTAGTTTCACAAAACCTGGAGTGCCACATGTTAGCCAAGCCTGCACTAGACTCAGAACATTTGACAGACTGTCCTACCTGTTCTTGTCACCACCTGTGGCTGCTGGTTTCTTTAGCTGCGGCTTGTCTGGATCCTGGAATGTTGAGGGGTCCTATTTGGAAAAAATAATGGGTACATTTAGAAAATTCCAACCAGCCCCGGCATTAAATCAATAGGACCCACATTTAATACTTAGGACTTCCTCCAGCCCCAACATAAAAGTAATAGTATTCCCATTTAATAAACCTATTTCCCTCCCAACAGACAGCCCCTGCAATAAATTAATCACATTTACATATAATAAATATACCTATTTCCTGCAACCGTCACTGCCATTAAATAATTCATATTCACATTTAATAAATATACCTCATGCTCCTCAAACTCAGCCCCACATTCAATAGCGCCCAAACCACCCCATCTTAAATTAATAGTCCCCACTATAAAATTAAATTGCCCCATCTTCACCCTACAAAGAAAATAGCACCCATTATTTAGCCACCACCTACCACACACACATTACATTGCCACAAGCCCGTTGTGCCATCACACACACATTACTGCGCCCCTTCATCACCATGATGTGCCTCCTTATAATCACACTGCACCCTCCATGCTGCTTTTGCTCCCCCCTTCTCCTGGCTCCCCTTCACACACTGCCATACTGTCTGTGCTCCCCTTCACACTGCCATGCTCCCCCTTCACTCTGCCATGCTCCCCCTTCACTCTGCCATGCTCCCCCTTCTCTGTTCCATGCTCCCCCTTCTCTGTTCCATGCTCCCCCTTCTCTGTTCTATGCTCCTATTTCTGTTCCATGCTCCCCCTTCTCTGTTCCATGCTCCTATTTCTGTTCCATGCTCACCCTTCTCTGTTCCATGCTCCTATTTCTGTTCCATGCTCCCCCTTCTCTGTTCCATGCTCCCCCTTCTCTGTTCCATGCTCCTATTTCTGTTTCATGCTCCCCCTTCTCTGTTCCATGCTCCCCCTTCTCTGTTCCATGTTCCCCCTTCTCTGTTCCATACTCCTATTTCTGTTCCATGCTCCCCTATCACTTACCTTTTCTATCTGCTTCTTCCTTTTCTTCTCCTCTGTCTTGCCGGCGCTCCTCACTGAACGTCGGGCGTGATGACGTCATGCCCGGCATTCAGTGCGAACGGAGCCAGCGCTGCGGTCACGTGAGTTTTTTTTTTTTTCTATTAAAGTTTCTAGCTCCCCCCACCAACGAAGAGGGGAGCGATTCAGGGTCGGGCCTACCGGTGGATAGTCCGGTCCACCGGCGGGCCAGTCCGACCCTGTTTGCAAGAAATGCAAAACTGGCAGGATGTTTTAATCAAACCATCAGACAAGGGAGGCAATGTGGTCATTTGGCCATCTGATCAATTTAAAAAAGAAGCCTTTAAACAATTAAAGGTTAAAACTTGATATAAACAATTATGTTTAATCCCATCACCAATTATCTAAAACAATACGATAGGTCGGCGGTTCCCAAAGTGTGCGCCGCAGCTCCCAGGGGTGCCGCGGCGCTGTCACTTGGGTGCCGCGAGCCAGCTATAGGAAAAAACAAAGAGCACATAAACTTAACAATCCGCGCGGCACCGGGACCCAGCAGACTCCTCTCTCCCGCAGCTGTCACTGAATATCGACGTCAGTGACAGCTGTGGGAGAGAGGAGTCTGCTGGCTCCCGGCGCCGCGCGGATTGGTAAGTTTATGTGCTCTTTGTTTTTTCCTATAGCTGGTTTGCGGCAGAGGAGTGAGAGGGAGCATGACAGCGGGCAGACAGCGGGCAGACAGCGGGCAGACAGCAGGCAGATAGAAGGGCAAAGGAGGGTGACAGCAGGCAGACAGAGGGGCAGACAGAGGGGCAGAGGAGGAGTACACAGCGTGAGAGGGGCAGTGGAGGGGGACACAGCATGAGAGGGGCATTGGAGGGGGACACAGCCTGAGAGGGGCAGTGGAGGGGGACACAGCCTGAGAGGGGCAGTGGAGGGGGACACAGCCTGAGAGGGGCAGTGGAGGGGGACACAGCCTGAGAGGGGCAGTAGTGTAACAGAGTGCAGAGGAGGGGGGGACATCGTGAGAGAGGGCAGAGGAGGGGGGGACATCGTGAGAGAGGGCAGAGGAGGGGGGGACATCATGAGAGAGGGCAGATGAGGGGGGGACATCGTGAGAGAGGGCAGAGGAGGGGGGACATCGTGAGAGAGGGCAGAGGAGGGGGGACATCGTGAGAGATGGCAGAGGAGGGGGACATCATAAGAGAGGGCAGAGGAGGGGGGACAGCGTGACAGAGGGGGCAGTGTGTCTAGATGCAGAGGGGGCAGTGTGTCTGGATGCAGAGGGGGCAGTGTGTCTGGATGCAGAGGGGGCAGAGTGCCTGAGGGCAGAGTGTCTGGATGCAGAGGGGGCAGTGTGTCTGGATGCAGAGGGGGCATTTTTGCATACAACTAAATAAGTATTTCTGTCCTGACCTAAATACTTATTACATTTTTTTGACCCAACTACTTCTAAAACAGGACTGCTCAAAATTTTATTTTGGAGGGGTGCCTTGAAAAAATTTGGAGACTCTAAGGGTGCCGCGAACTGCAAAAGATTGGGAACCACTGCGATAGGTTGATAATTGAAGCATATCAAATGAGCACGATTAATAAAACAGAGTACGAGTTTTTACTAGAGATGAGCTCACTCGTATTTCTGAAATCCGAGCCCACCCGAACATAGCAGATCCGAGCCAGATCTGAGACAGATCCGGGTATTCCCGTCAATTGCAAAACTGAAACCGAGGCTCTGAGTCATAATCCCTCTGTCGGATCTCGCGATACTCGTATCCTATAAATTCCCCGCTAGTCGCCGCCATCTTTACTCGGGCATTGATCAGGGTAAAGGGAGGGTGTGTTAGGTGGTCCTCTGTCCTGCTATATCTCGTGCTGTTCAGTTCTGTGCTGTGCTGTGCTGTGCTCTGTGTTCTGCTCAGTCCAGTGGTGCTGTGTCCTGTGCTCTGTCCTTCTGAGTTCAGTGGTGCTGCTGGGTCCTGTGCTGTGTCCTGTTCAGTCCAGTGGTGATGTGTCCTGTGCTCTGTCCTTCTGAGTTCAGTGGTGCTGCTGGGTCCTGTGCTGTTTCCTGTTCAGTCCAGTGGTGCTGTGTCCTGTGCTCTGTCCTTCTGAGTTCAGTGGTGCTGCTGGGTCCTGTGCTGTGTCCTGTTCAGTCCAGTGGTGCTGTGTCCTGTGCTCTGTCCTTCTAAGGGCATTGTTATTTCCCCACTATTCCCAAATTATAAAAAATTTCAAAGAAAGTTATAAAAAAAATAACAAAAAAAGTAATTATAAAAAAAAAAATATATCCCAAAACAATCCTGCAGTATAAGTCCATTGGTACTGCTATATTACAAAGTTCACTGATTCAGCAGTATAAGTCTAGTGGTACTGCTATATTACAAAGTTCACTGATTTTGCAGCATAAGTCCATTGGTACTGCTATATTACAAAGTTCACTCATTCTGCAGTATAAGTCCATTGGTACTGCAATATTACAAAGTTCACTCATTCTGCAGTATAAGTCCAGTGGTACTGCAATATTACAAAGTTCACTCATTCTGCAGTATAAGTCCAGTGGTACTGCAATATTACAAAGTTCACTCATTCTGCAGTATAAGTCCAGTGGTACTGCAATATTACAAAGTTCACTCATTCTGCAGTAAAAGTCCATTGTTGTTACTGCCATATTACAAATTTCACTGATTCTGCAGTATAAGTCCAGTGGTACTGCTATATTACAAAGTTCACTCATTCTGCAGTTTAAGTCCATTGGTACGGCAATATTACAAAGTTCACTCATTCTGCAGTATAAGTCCAGTGGTACTGCAATATTACAAAGTTCACTCATTCTGCAGTATAAGTCCATTGGTACTGCAATATTAGAAAGTTCACTCATTCTGCAATATAAGTCCAGTGGTACTGCAATATTACAAAGTTCACTCATTCTGCAGTATAAGTCCATTGTTGTTACTACCATATTACAAATTTCACTAATTCTGCAGTATAAGTCCAGTGGTACTGCTGTATAACTCCAGTCCAGTGGTACTCTCCTGTGCTGCATATAATTTTTAAAGGCTTTGCCGAGTGTGTGTGGCTTCGGGTACACTCTCTTGTGCTACATATTATTATTATTATTATTATTATTATTATTAATTTTTATTTATAGGGCGCCACAAGGTATCCGTAGTGCCGTACAAGGACAAACAATGGCACAGTACAAGGTGAAACAGCACAGTACAAGTAACAGTAAGCACTATAACTCTGGGGGCTCAGGCATAGCATGAAAGAGAGGGAGGGAGGGGAAAAGTGAGTACAGGCAGGTAACTATGGCTCAAGAGGGTGGGCACGGATGACAGGTTGAGAGTCACTGAGGGGAGCGGAGAGAAGCGAGAGGAGACAGAGGGACTGAGAGGAGGTGAGCTGAGTAGCTGGAGATCGCAGTTAAAAGTGATGGAAACAGAAGGTAGGAGTTCTACATATAATGCAGAACAAAAATCTGGAGGATAAAGTAGGGAAAGATAAAGACCCACTTCCTCCTAATGCTGAAGCTGCTGCCACTAGTCATGACATAGACGATGAAATGCCATCAACGTCGTCTGGCAAGCTCGATGCCCAATCTCCTAGTACCGGGCATGTAAAATCCAAAAAGCCCAAGTTCAGTAAAAGTAGCAAAAAGAGAAACTTAAAATCATCTGAGGAGAAACGTAAAGTTGCCAATATGCCATTTACTACACGCAGTGGCAAGGAACGGATTAGGCCCTGGTCCGTGTTCATGACTAGTGGTTCAGCTTCACCCAAGGAACTAAGCCCTCCTCCCCCCCCACAAAAAATTTAAGAGAGTTATGCTGTCAGCAACAACACAGCAAACAACTCTGCCTTCTAAAGAGAAATTATCACAAATCCCCAAGGCGAGTCCAAGGGTGTTGGTGGTTGCGAAGCCTGACCTTCCCATTACTGTACGGGAAGAGGTGGCTCCTTCCACCATTTGCAGCACGCCCTCTGCATATGCTGGAAGGATCACCCACAGTCCAGTTACAGATTTGGCTAATGAAGGTGTGAATGCTGTACACCGGGAGGAGGATATTGATGTAGCTGGCGCTGAGGAGGATGTTGATGATTATGATGCAGACAGATACCAAATTGCCTTTCTCAATTTCTATTTATAATCTAGATTATATAATGGCTGAATAGTTTTCTATTTTACTCCTAGTGGAGAGGCAATCTGATGCAGACAGATACCAAACTGCCTTTGTCCATTTCTTTGTATATTTGAATTTCTAGTTCTACAGTCTATGCAGGCTGCTTTTTTTTATATTCAACTACTCAACTACAAGTGTAGGGTGGGGGGGGGGGGGGCATAGATAGCCACCAAAGTAGCGTGGTCCATTTAATTTCCCTTTCTAGCTCCACAGTCTGTGCAGCCTGCTTTTTTTATCTTCAAAGTATTTACAAGCCTTGCAATCTAAATTAAGAAGAGGTAATGATCTCCACCCTCTATATGCTGCAGAGGATGGAGGAGCAGCAAAAGGCCATTCAGGCCTACACAGCCACCTACGACATAGGAAAAGGAGTGGGGATGCGCCTGAGTCAAGCGCACTGGAGAATGATTTCAGTGTTGTGCAACGTTCTGCAGCCATTTGAACTTGCCACAGGAGAAGTCAGTTCCGACACTGCCAGCTTGAGTAAGGTGATTCCCCTGATCAGGCTTTTGCAGAAGCAGCTGGAGAAAGTGAGGGAGGAGCTGGTACACCATTGCGATTCCACCAAGCATGTAGCTCTTGTGGATGAAGCCCTTCGTACGCTTTGCCAGGATCCGAGGGTGGTCAGTCTTTTAAAGTCAGAGGAATACATTCTGGCCACCGTTCTCGATCCTCGGTTTAAAGCGTATGTTGTGTCTCTGTTTCCGGCGGACACAAGTCTACAGCGGTGCAAAGACCTGCTGGTCAGGAGATTGTCCTCTGAAGAGGACCGTGACATGCCACCAGCTCCACCTTCATTTTCATCACTGTTTGTGCAGTTCCAAAAAAGAGGAACTGCCATTTCTATTGCTACCTTATTTCTTTCTGTATTTCCTGTGTCCTGTGGTCTGTTCTGCTAAGGGCATTGTTATTTCCAAGTTATCCAAAAGTTCTAAAAAAACAAATTTAAATTTATAAAAAAAAAATAAGAAAAAATTAATTAAAAAAAAAATAAAAAAAAATAATAAAAAATTTTCCAAAAATAATTGGAAAAAAATATTACAAAATTTTAAAAAATCTAGCTTGTACTGCTATTTAAAAGTCTAACTACGATCATTCACTGTTGCTGTACCCAAAAATAATAGGTACTGCTATTAAAGTACAGTCCAGTGGTACTCTCCTGTGCCCAGGGCCGGTGCTAGGGTCAATGGCTGATGTTTTAAGAAGAGGCACAACACTGACAACCTGTTAGAGAAACTGAGTGAAATAATCTCCCTGTGGCTCACCCCACTTAGACTCTCCTGGGGATTCGAATAACTGCCATTTCTATTACTACCTTCTTTCTTTCTCTATTTAAAAAAAAATAAATAACTGCCATTTCTAGTACTACCTTCTTTCTTTCTATATTTAAAAAAACAAAAACTGTCATTTCTATTACTACGTTAATTGTTTGTGCAGTCACAAAAAAGAGGAACTGCGCCCTTAACTGCTATGTTGGTTTTAGACGTCCATCCGGTGTCCGCCCTCTGTGCACTGGAATTCAGACCAGTTGAGGGTTTTATTATTATATTGTGGCCCCGGTACCAAATTGGGTACCGGGGCCACTCCACTACGCAGTCCAGATACTTGTTTGGTGGAATTCAGACCAGTTGAGGGATTTTTTATTATATTGTGGGGACCACTCCACTACACAGTCCAGATACTTTTTTGGTGGAATTCAGACCAGTTGAGTGTTTTTTTATATTGTGGGGACCACTCCACTACGCAGTCCAGATACTTTTTTGGTGGAATTCAGACCAGTTGAGTGTTTTTTTATATTGTGGGGACCACTCCACTACGCAGTCCAGATACTTTTTTGGTGGAATTGAGACTAGTTGAGGGTGATATATTGTGGCCCCGGTACCAAATTGGGTACCGGGACCACTCCACTATGCAGTCCAGAAAGCTACCTCGGTGAAACGTTTTGGACTAAAAACAATATTGTGAGGTGTGAGGGTGTTCAGAATAGACTGGAAATTAGTGGAAATGATTGTTATTGAATGTTATTGAGGTTAATAATAGCGTAGGAGTGAAAATAAGCCCAAAAACTTGATTTTGGAACTTTTTATGCTTTTTTCAAAATAAATCCGAATCCAAAACCTTAAATCCGAACCAAAACCTTTCGACAGGTGTTTTGCGAAACAAATCCGAACCCAAAACATCAAGCAAATCCGAACCCAAAACACAAAACACAAGACACCAAAAGTGGCCGATGCACATCCCTAGTTTTAACAATACAAAAAAAACTATAATTCCATCATTTTACATGCTTCCTAAAATACACAAAGATGAACTATAACCACCTGGCAGACCTGTACTGTCGGGAATTGGAAGCCTTATTGAACAGGCTAGCATCTTTTTAGACACTTATCTAATAAAATATGTTTCTTGCCTACCTTCCTATATGAAGGACACCATGGATGTATTGAAAATACTACATCATATAGTATTAGATTCAGACATGTGGCTAGCAATAGTAGATGTTAAATGTCTATATACTAGCATATAACATTCAATAGACATTGCAACAGTTAAGTACTTCCTAAATATGGATGGAGCCTCAGGATTTAATGACTTAATTTTAAAACTGCTGAAATTTGTCTTGACTAATAACTATTTCACATTTGACAATGGCTTCTATCTACAAACACGGGATATGGCGATGGGGGCGGCATGTGTCCCCACTTACACCAATATATACCTCAGATCGTGGGAGAGGAAAATACTAAATTGTATCCATTGTAACATGGATGAGATACATTGATGATGTTTTTATAATATGGGGAGGAGAGAAATCACTTTTTGAAGATTTTATTATGAAGTTAAACTCTAATAATTTCAACCTAAAACTGACCAGTGAAATTTATAAAAAACAAGTGAATTTTCTAGATTTACGGATTTGCAAGAGTATCAATATTCCTGTGGTAATTGCAAAGCCTGTCAACATATGACTAATACAACTTTAATAACTGATAAATACAATAAGGATCATATAATAAAAGCTTTTTTCAACTGCAACACTAAAGGAGTAGTCTACAGTCTTCAATGTCCATGTGAAAAAATATATGGGTGCATGACTACTAGACCTATGAAAAAGCGAGTCTTAGAACACCTAGCAAATATTAGGAATGCAGAAAATGGCCAGAGAAAATATAAGATCTTAATGACAGTAGCAAGACACTACTTGTAGAATCATAATGGAGATCCAAATGGTCTAAGGGCTTTTGGTATAGACAAATTACCACTTGAAATTAAAGGAGGTAATATCAAAGCAGAACTCCTCAATCGGGAAAGCCGTTGGACATTCCTTTTAGGGAGTGTAGCACCACAAGGTCTTAATGAAAACATAAGTTATGTAGCATTTCTTTAGAATAAGATATTTAAAGTCATGTACGTATTTATTGGATACAGATAAAACTCAATAATGCAAGTACAATAAAAGGTGAATAAAAAAATTAAAAATAAAATAAAACTAAAAATTCTGGCTAATGTAGAATCGAGATGTGAAGGAGAAGAATACTTACCTGATGATTAGTTTATGTTCTTTCCGTCTTTCTTGATCAAGTTTCTGGCACTGCCTGATAATATTGATGATTATAGATAGGATGTGAAGTGGTTTATATAGGAACTGCCACAAATTAAAATTATTTTTATACCAATAAAAGTATAAAAACAGAATAATGTGATTGATAATAACCAATTATAAATCCTTAATATATCACAATTCAAGATTATGCACTATTTCCATAATTAACACCATTTTAGATAGGGTTATGAGATTATATCCCTTAAGGTAATTAAACTAATTTTACATTAATATCACATTATACATCACTTATAATAATTAATTTTCGTTTTTTTTTTTACTTTTTATTACTATCACTTTATATTAAATGATTGTCTACACTTTATTCACATTTCACTCTTTTTTAATTTATTTACTTTTTCTTTATGGTTTTATTTCGCTAAATGGATTAATTATAAATATAAAAATTGTATGGTTTAATAATTCAGTTATGTACCGAAGATTTTGAAAGATCCTTGATCATTATTGATAATAATAAAATAAGAAATCATTTGGATTTAAATGATAATTTACTTATGATATTATAAGACAATTTCTAGGTAAGCCATAGTCCACATGGATAATTGTAATTACTAATAAAAATATATGTATATAATCTAAGTTTTGATAAGGTCAGAATACACTGCACCAAACTTAGCCAATCACATGACCTGCATAGTAACTGATAATTATAATGGATACATTTGTAATGTGTCTCGTTGTAAAGCCCTCATTATTTGTCTACCTATAATTAGAACATTGCATCTAGAAACACAAGACCATTGTAATAATCTGTGAGACTTTCATATAATGCATGAAACTTCAAAAAAACAATTATAGTATTGTCAATCACTGAAATGTCACATACATTTTAATCACATTATTTTATTTTCCTTCACTTTCTAATACTATACATTTAAATAATTCACTCGTTAGGTGTTTGTAATAAGAATAATAATAAATAAATTATTTTAAGCTAATTAATGAAAATCAGAGTGCATCCATATCTTTTCTTTCTAGAATCTTTTCTTTTATTGCAAGTGTGTGGTGATTCACCACACACACATGGAAGATGAGTGTGTGGGCCAGTGGTGATCACCTCTGGTGTCTCTCCCCACTCACAGTGGGGTTCTATTATGTAACTGCGCATGCGCCGTTGAACGTGTGAGCGCACGCTCAGCACGAGCCTTCACGGCCGGCACAGTCCCTCTGTTGTCGGAAACTACAGGTAAAATGATCTATCTGTCCCTTGGCAGATGGAAGATGTTCTAGCACGAGCGTTTCGCTCCTGGTGGATACCAATGGGCTTCCTCAGGGATTAGTGTGACACTAATCCCTGAGGAAGTGCATCGGTATTCACCACGGGTGAAACGCATTGGTTAACTATTGGTTAACTATTGTCAAACATCTACTACACAACCGCCAGGAATTGTTCATTTGAATTTTCACTTTATAACACCTCTAGCATGCTAGAACATCTTCCATTCATTACATTACTACGGCAGCATTAAGGCGGGTCCTGTTCGCGATCAAAAAATTAGAGCGCGCATGCGCCACCTCCACAATAGAAACTAGCTGTGGGATCTTCAGCAACATCCACCTATATTTGGGGAGGAAAAAGACGTACCTGTACCACAGGAGGAACTCTCACTTTGGACTGGACCACCACGCCGTCATTTGCACGGTAAGTCCCTTTCTGAACTTTCCACATATTGCATATTTTAACATGATATCTGGACTTCACGACTATCGGAACTTTTACAAGATAGAGCCATATCTCTACCTAACAACATCATTACCTTCAATCCCTCGCTACACCAATATATGGGGTTTACTGCATATATTTAGTGGGATAGACTTTTTCAATCGGGCCTCAAGATAATTCTCTTCCCGATACGAGTACAGTATTCTTTTTGAATCATTTTATTTGTCATACTATATGTGTACCCATTCCTGCTACATATCTGTGTACATATGTATTCTGAATTTTGAATTACCATTTACCATATCTGTTCTGGCCGGAACGTGCTACGTTTATGTATGTTTGCACTATAATACATTTTTATTTAACATTACCCAGCGCCCAGAACCTATTTACATTATAGTTTCACTCATTAGGAGGGTAGGGATTCCCTTCCACATACATTTAGGTTCATTTTTGTGGTTGCATCCCATATCTGAAGGAAGCGCGACCTCACCCGACCTCTCTTTCCGAACTAATTTGATGTATGCTTACACAGCTTCAGTCTTTAAAAATGTAGTGAGTGAATCCCATCTTTGAGAGACTTGTAAAACATTGTTTTCTCTGATTATGGTTTGATCCGCATCACAAATCTGTAAGGTTTGGGAGCATGTTATCTGTTACTCCAATTGCTGTTTGCACTCCTGGATCATCTGTTTCTACAGATCAGGATTTGCAGACCAAGCTTGGCCTATGATGTTGTCAATGAAGAAAACATCCTGTGAGAATTTAAGCTCTTAAGTTACCTTGTTATTTGATCAATGTAGTTTTTTTCCCTGGATAGCAATACACTCCATACATCTTTGATAAAGTAAAGATGTTTTTTGGTGCCATGCAATCCTTTGTCAGAGTTATTCCCTTTGGCCACCATATTTTTTGTCTTTTCATGTAAAAAAAACATAATTTTAGCTGCATAAAAGAGTAAGTTTTCAATGTCAAAGACTCAGAGTGACAGTTACAAACTTATAGTCTCAGAGGTCTTAATAAAATTAAGTTTTGCCTACTTGATTTCTAAAAGACATGCATGTTACTTTTTTTTCCTGATTCTCTTACTACTCAGACCAGCTGATCATCGATAGGCGCCCGCACTGTCACTTACCTCTTTCACGGCAGTAATGTTTTCCACAGACACCGCAGCTCCCCTCAATGAGTGCCATCTTCTGCGCATGCGCGGACCCGGTTTTTCCCATTCATTCAGTTTGGTCAATCAGCAGTTCAGTTCTCCTATATAAGACATCTCCTTCATATCATGGTTACCAGATCTTTAATTATCTTCTCCTGATCACACCTGTGCAAGCCTGGCTCCAGTTCTACCTGTGTCAAAAAAGCATTTCAACCTGTCTTGCTTCCAGTTCCCAGGGTGTGCATTTCTCTACCTCAGCTGCAGATAATCGCATCATTCTGTGATCCTGATTCTAGGGGCTTCCCAGCTCCCCAGGACCTCTGTGACAAACCTCAGCTGCAGATCATCTTACCCTTCTGTAATCCTGACTCTTGTGGCTTCCCAGCTCCCAGAATCTCTGCATCCTCTTCCCTCTTGTTTCATGGTTCTCACCTTGGTTTCGCTCGTTGCCCTCCATGAGAATCGTGACCTGCGCTTAGGGAGCCAAAACATGAACACATTTTAGAACCAAAACCACATCTAAAATTAAAACACAGGGGTCAGTGCACATCTCTAATATATATACTTTTATTTTAGAGTCTTAATTGCTGCATCCCTTCTGTTCCACACCTAGAACCGCCTCTCAACATAGGTGTTTCAAGTTAGTAGTTTTTACACAGCTTTAGTCAAAGACACACAATAAACCAGGAAGCGAGAATTACAGCATAATCTTTATCACATGCAACTCAGAAATTTCAAAGATCTTTCAGGATGTTTATGATCAACAGCTCTCAAGCTAAAGTTTTTATACACTTCAAACATTATACTTTCCTATGCAGAGTTGCAAACATCAACAAGATTGCAAAATGAGTTAATCCTCATGTGATAGTGTCACATTATATTTATATATATATATATATATATATATATATATATATATATATATATATATAAAAATATATATATATATATATATATATATATATATTGTAACAAAAGGAGGCATTTAGCTGGCAATATGCAGAGAAAGCAGGGAAGTAGAGTAAAACATTGGCACATTTATGTTCCTAGGTGGAGATTAAACCAAGTAAAAACATATGTGTAGTTTAAAATTGGTTTACTTACATGATTTAAAAGCTGCTTCCTCTCAGCAAACAGACAGGGTGGGTCTGATAGTCTAAACAGAGCCAGGGATGGGCGTTTCCTTTTAAAGAGAAGGTGGGTGTGTCACCTGTCCATCAAGCTAGGCCTGTGGGAGGAGTGTCAGGAATAAAACCCTGCTTGTTTCATTGTTCAGAGAGATCAACGCTGGGTTAGCTGGCTGATCTGGACAGAGAGCTGGACTATGTATAGTAAGCGTTGAGGGTCTCCATAATTGCTGTGCAAGTATATGGTGTCAAAACATTATTACCATTCTGACAATACAGATGGCTTGGTGGAACGCTTTAACCGCACATTAAAGCACATGCTCAGGAAAGCAGTGGCTCAAGAGAAAAAAGATTGGGACACTCTTATTCCCTATTTGATGTTTGCCATCCGTGAGGTACCTTAAGCTTCAACAGGGTTTAGTCCCTTTGAGTTATTGTTTGGTAGACAGCCCAGGGGTATCTTGGATATGTTAAAAGAAGGGTGGGAACAGCAAGGTCGCAGGGAGCCAAATATGGTACAATTTGTGTCCCAAATGTATGAGAGGCTAGGAAAGATAGGGCCCATTGTGCAGCAACATGTAAAAGAGGCTCAGGAACGACAGAAGAAAAGTTATGACAAAAGTGCTGTTTTTCGATCTTTCAAGCCTGGGGACAAGGTCCTAGTCCTGGTTCCTACCCAGGAAAGCAAACTTTTCGCCCATTGGCAGGGTCCATAGGAAGTTCTAGAGGCTGTCGGTCCTGTCAATTACAGAGTCCACCAGTTAGGTAGGAGAAGGGAGGAGCAAATATATCATGTGAACCTCCTTAAACCCTGGCATGATGAGGAAACCTCTCCTCAGGTAGTGAGTACTGCCATTGAAAAGTCTGAAGTGCCCATAGAGCCAGCCTTGTCCATTCAGCAGAGACAACAGACTGAAGAAATGATTCGCCAGAACAGGGATGTCTTCTCTTCCATTCCTGGGCACACTACCTTAATCGAACACGACATTGTCACTGCACCAGGAGTCATTGTCAAGCAGAAGCCATATCGTATTCCAGAAGCCAGACGAGTGGACGTGAGAAAGGAGGTCGAGAAGATGCTCCAGTTAGATGTAATTGAAGAGTTCACTAGTAAATGGAATAGTCCCATTGTGCTTGTCCCGAAACCCAATGGGACAATTAGTTTCTGCAATGACTTTAGGAGCCTAAACAGTATGTCGCAGTTTGATGCCTATCCGATGCCACGTGTGGATGAACTAGTGGAAAATCTTGCTGGTAGCAATTATTTAACAACCCTTGATCTAACAAAGGGTTATTGGCAAGTTCCCCTGACTTCCATGGCCAAGCCAAAGACTGCATTTTCCACCCCTGATGGTCTCTATCAATATAAAGTCCTACCCTTTGGGTTGCATGGGGCACCTGCCACCTTCCAAAGGGCTATGAATAAATTGCTACGACCTCACACAGCTTATCCAGCTGCTTACTTGGACGATATAGTGCTTTATACCCCAGACTGGGGATCACATTTAGCCAAAGTTGAAGCGGTCTTAGCTTCATTACGGTCCGCAGGGTTAACAGCTAACTCAGAGAAATGTGCCATAGCCATGAGAGAAGCCAAATATTTGGGGTACATTGTTGGTCGAGGGCATGTAAAACCCCAGCTAGACAAAGTGGAGGCAGTCAAAAATTGGACAAGACCAGAGAAAAAGTCACAGTTAAGAACCTTTTTAGGCTTAGTAGGTTACTACAGGCGGTTTGTAAGCCACTTCGCCACTAGAGCTGCTCCACTAACGGACATGTTAAAAAAAGTTGTCCAGATAAATTAACCTGGTCTGACTCTGCAGAAACCGCCTGGTCTGATCTTTGGTTAGCTCTTTGTTCCTCTCCAGTTCTACAAGCACCAGATTTTACCCAGAGGTTCTTCCTCCAAACTGATGCTTCTGGTGTTGGCTTAGGTGCAGTCTTGTCACAGGAGAAGAATGGAGTAGAAAATCCTGTCCTGTACCTAAGTCGTAAGTTGCTTCCAAGGGAACAAAAATATGTCACCCTAATAACAGACCATGCACCATTAAGATGGATGCAGAACAACCAGGAGGTAAATGCCAAGGTAACCCGCTGGTTCTTGGCACTACAACCTTTCAAGTTCTCAGTAGAACATAGGCCTGGGATTCTACACAAAAATGCAGATGCGTTGTCACGAAAATATGCGCTCCTCGCGAAGTCCGCGTGTCCTACTTGGAGACGCTAGGGGGAGGGATATGTAACAAAAGGAGGCATTTAGCTGGCAATATGCAGAGAAAGCAGGGAAGTAGAGTAAAACATTGGCACAGCTATGTACCTAGGTGGAGATTAAACCAGGTAAAAACATATGTGTAGTTTAAAATTGGTTTACTTACATGATTTAAAAGCTGCTTCCTCTCAGCAAACAGACAGGGTGGGTCTGATAGTCTAAACAGAGCCAGGGATGGGCGTTTCCTTTTAAAGAGAAGGTGGGTGTGTCACCTGTCCATCAAGCTAGGCCTGTAGGAGGAGTGTCAGGTATAAAACCCTGCTTGTTTCATTGTTCAGGGAGATCAACGCTGGGCTAGCTGGCTGATCTGGACAGAGAGCTGGACTATGTATAGTAAGCATTGAGGGTCTCCATAATTGCTGTGCAAGTATACGGTGTCAAAACATTATTACCATCCTGACAATAAAGAACCATAAAAAGGAAGAAGTTGTACGCGTGTGCTTCTGCAGTAGCGGGCTCTTGCCACAATATATATATATATATATATTCTGCAGACATGTACTGTATTTGTGACAATATCACATGAGGATTAAGTCGCATTGCATTGTGTTTTTTGGAATATCATGTATTACTTTTGTCGCTAATTACACTTCCAGATGCGTAAAAAACCCTGGCAAACACATGTTCGGCTTTTCTAATCAATGTTCTTTTCTTAAAGTATTACATTTCTCCTTGAAATGTGGATTGCCATAATGCATATAGCACATAACTTCCTGACCAATCTTGCAAAAGCCACTTACAAGAATCCCTTCCACATACATAAAAAAGAAATAGCAATATACTGCATTATTTACATTTACGTTTTCTTATAATACTTAGTACTTTCCTAGTTAAATAAACATACCCAATGCAAAAATCAATAACCATGATCTTATTTCTACATTCATTGCTACAATTAGTAAGCACTGTTCCCTTCATAACACTTGAATACCTGTCCATTTCTGCAATAGCACCTTCAGTGCTCTTTACTACAATAAAAAAAATCTATAAAGTATAAACAGGAACATGAGCACACACCTAACATTGCAGCTTTATTTCAATTTTCATCCCTTTGAAACCAGTCATTATCAAACCATATGACATTACCAGCAGAAAAAACTCCACTAATAACATTAACGTTACTATACACCAAAGAATTCTTAAGAATTTCCAGTCACTGATACATCCTGCCTGATGTCTTGCTCATCCTCTAGAAGAGTTGATACATCTTCATCTGATGCTCTGAAATAAAAATCTTGCTCAGGCCATTATTATTTATGTGTTGCAAAAAGAAAATGAAAATAACACAAACATGAGAAATACATTGTCCAATGTTTCTAGCATACAAGGGTACACATTAAGTAGAAACACTCTACCAGAAGTTAATGTGCATTTCCAACGCATCCTATAAGGACAAATGACAGCATCAATCCTCATTAAATAAAACACATCTTAAACAATATGCACAGTTTTTCCTTTGTTAGACTAATGTTTCTTGGGTTTCCCACTCATTGATCTAACAATTTTATATTACCTATGGTCTATGCAAATGATAAATGAACTATCTTAAATAGTATACAATTTCTATATAATTCTTAGCCTTCTATTCTTAGAATTTATATACTCTAAATATGATAGGAAACCTGAAGTCTCTGTTGTATTCCTAATAAGTCACACACAGTGCACAGCTTACCTTATGAATAGATACCATCATCATATATTCAATATTTAAAAAAAAAAAAATCACAAATCTCCACAGTAACTTATATGTTGTTAAACTGTATTACTAGCAAACACCTATTTGTATTTATCAAAACATTTTTAACCTTTCTAGCTTGCCTTTTACCATTGGCAAGTTCCAATGTAATCAATGTATCAACTAAATCAACAACTTTACTCTATCTTTTTATATTACTTTGAAGACTTAAAATGACGCACATTCAAATTTATACATAGTTTCCCCAAATTTAAAATGTGGCGTTCACAACTTATACACTTCTATATGACTCATAATTACTGAATAAAATGAAATTATATTTTTCAATGAAATCAGAAAATATATCTGTAACTTGTCTCAACCTTGCATTCCCTATAGTTAATACAACAATCTCTGGATATCAGTCAAATCCAGTAACGGCTAGTCTTTTTGGCCACCCTCTCAACAACTACTTATAATATAAAAATGTTTTGTAACTTAGAGTATATACTACAGTGGCAGAACTACCATTGGTGCAGCAGGAGCAGTGCACCAGGGCCCATGGAGATAATGGGGCCTGCTGCATGTCAGATGCATAGGGTCAGGGGCCCCGGTGCCCTCCTCTCCACCTCCCTGCACTGGGTGCCACAGCTCTCTAGTTCTGCCTCTGGTATATAGAGTCTGTAAACTAGCAATAAAAACTTATCAGTGTTCGCTCTCAAAACTGACAAATAAAATAAAATGAAAAATATTTTACCACTATTTATTTCAATATATCCTCCCTTTAATACAATCATTTATCTCTGTATCCTAGAGGTTCTAAACTTATGCCATAATTACTGTAAAAAGCTGAGAGCTTTAATAACTCCAAAGGATTAAACTCAAAATGTCTACCATGGCAACCATGTGCCTTAAAACAACAATGATTGTTATATTTAAATCATTGCTTATACAAAATAAAAACACAATAAAAATACACAAACAAGCACGTTTTCCTTTGCATTCATCGAAATAGTATAAATCTCAAATTAAAAAGACAAATCAATTTTGCTTGTGACTAATATATTTGTACAATATTTAATTTTCATCCTCCCTTTAACATATGATCGGCAATCTTTACCTAAATAGATTATTATGTAGTTTGACTATGGTAGTAATCAAATCTCTAACTTCATAATATTTTAATGAGTTTTGGAGGAATTAAGACCACCATAGGTAATAATGGGCCTGATTCATTAAGGAAAGTAAAGCAAAACATTAGTACGTTTTCTCCTGGACAAAACCATGTTGCAATGCAAATTAGTTTATTATTTTGCACAAAAGTTAAATACTGGCTGTTTTTTCATGTAGTACACAAATACTTGATAGCTTTATTTTATTTCTAGTACATGCCCTATCCCAATTATAAATCTGTTCTCACATTTTAAATTTAACTCCCTCTCCAAAACAACATGGTTTGCCAAGGTTCAAAGTTACTCAATCTTTTTCTTTACTTTTCTTAATGAATCAGGCCCAATATCTTTAAAACAATTATCCTGTTAGTAGTATATTTTGTACTATTTTCAACATTTACACACACATTTTTCAGATTCATATGTTCCACACTATTACCAGAGGAAACAAAGAAAATCTAATTTTGCTCGTAAGGACCCTGTCACTCACCGGACTGTTAGTGCCTCTAGGTTGGGACATGGGTCTCTCTCACTCCTGCCGTCGCCTCTCCTGGGCGGCGGCCGTCCGCCATCTTGACTAAGATTGCGCATGTGCAGAAACCCTGAACTGTTAATACCTCGCCTCTAGTCTCATTGGCTAATTAATCACCTCTCAGTACTTAAGGCACCTGTTGCCCTATTACCTTTGCCTGTTCTTGGTTCTCATTCCTTGAGACTCTGAGGTGTTTCCTGTTTCTGCTCGTGTTATCCGTTTGCTTCTGGACAAGTCTCCTCTTCACATCAGTAGTAGAACTTACCCGCTGCAGACTACTCTCGCTACCTCCGTTACCTGCCTGCTCCTGGACAAGTCTCCTCTATACATCAGTGGTACAACTTGCCATTGCAGACCACTCACGTTGCTCCGTTACATGCCTGCACCTGGACAAGTCTTCCCTTCACATCAGTGGTACAACTTGCCTATTGCAGACCACTCACGTTACTTCGTTCTACGCCTGCACCTGGACAAGTCTTCCCTTCACATCAGTGGTACAACTTGCCTATTGCAGACCACTCACGCTATTCCGTTACACACCTGCACTGGACAAGTCTTTTCTACATATCCGTGGTGAAACTTACCAGCTGTAGACCATTCATGTTTCCTTGTGATATAGTTACTACTCTGTATGGTACCTATTAGCTGGACTAAAGTCTACAAGTGCCTCTGTATTGTAGCTGCAAGTCGCTTACTCTTCCACTATATTGTTGATTGGTCTTTGCCTAATGTTATCCAGTTATCAAGTACTGGCCTGCTATATGCTACCTGTGTGCTAAGGCACTTGGACGCTTTCCTCATTTTATCCTGTTTATTAAACTGCTGTACCATCATAGTTCCACGGTGCCAAGACTCAGCATTTATACATTGACATTCCTTTCCTCTATTCTATTGTATGGTTCCACTTATTCACCACACTATCCAGAGGTCCGTACCTCTGGTAAGTGTAGCTACACCTGGTGAATTCTGGGTAAAACTCCTAGTGCCCGTGACAGACCCATTGATTGGAAACTGGCAATTGTGTGCATGTCCCCTTAAATATAACTATTTCTCTTTACCACAATCCCTTGTAAGTGTGTACTAATTAAAACAATTACTTTTATTGATCTAACATTTACTTGTACAGAATATAAAATCTGTTTTGTATCTTTTCGTAGTCACATCTGTATGTTGTAACAAATATTGTCTTTTCAGATCTCTAAACATATTTTTCCCCATTTCTATCCTCAATTTTCCCTCCCAAATATGACCAGTTATCTTTGCACTGGAAAATTTGAACAAAGACAAACAATCAGGTATACACTGCCTCACATGATCTTATTTTCCTCTAATTTTAATATATCTACCTTTTAAACACCAAAGGCTGACACCCTCACCCCGTACCACCTTACTCTTTTTCCTTTAAGTTGTCTAAACAAATTAATTTAAGGTCACAGTTTTAATTGTTATACCAATAGTGGCAATGAACTCAGATGCGGTCAACACCAATGAAAATACGGCGATGGCCAGTTGGCCCAGAGTCCCAGGCGCTACCTTATGGCATCAGAAATACTCCACCTCTTCTGGCCTCAAAGGCCTGCTTGAGCAATGATACCCCGGGTGCTTATAGAAGTGACCCAGAGGAGACAAGGGGGAATAATATTGTGGCCCAACATAATACTTGCACCATGTATTAAACCAATGTCTGCACTGCTTTCCCGCTGATTGTGCTTTGTCTGAATTAGATAGAAAACAGGGATAAGAGACAATACACACACCATTGAGAAAGCACATCAATAGGGAAGACGGGAGGGAAATCCTGAAGGAAGGGAGAGACTTGCTGTCTCTCAGACTTATGAAGGCTTGCTACACCCCACCCCATGGACTACCATAGTCTGCTTCAAACAACCTGAAAAAACCTATAGGTAAGTGCAATGGTGATAATACAAACCTAGCGTTTAAACCCATTCCTCCCCATGCAGGTCTTCATTCAAACTATTTCAAATTATTTCTCTGTTCTTATTCAATATTTACACTATGTTCTCTTAAATGTATTTACTACTAACAATAGACTTCTAGAAACCAATGTGTTCTCCTTTTCTCTATTCCTGCACTGAAAAATGTAAGCATAACATAGTTCTCTTTCGTTCAGAATATTCAGAGATTTACACTCTGTGAACCTGTAATGGCTGCAAGAAACTTCTCACTACAAAACCAAAACTAAAAGCCCACACCAGCCCCCACCTTTGTCAAACTCGCTAACTGTATTGTGAAAATATCACAGTTTCTGATTCTATTCAGAACAAAGGGTTAAAAAATTAAACTTCATAAATATTTGGTTACAATCTCTAAAAAAAAAAGGCCAAAACGTAAACTCTTCCCTTTTTACGGAATCTTTCAACATAAAATTTTACATTACCAAAATCTTAAACTAAGTGCAATTTCAAATTCTCAGCAATCTATACATAAAGCACCATTCATATAAAGGACTATCTCACTCAAACATTTAAACTTGTAACTTATAAACCAGAAAAGAACACTTGTGTTGTCTATTTACTGCAAATGTTTAAACAATAGGAAAATAACAAAAAAAAATGTTCTCTTCTTCTAGTAGAGAGTTTCCTTTATCCAGTACCACTATGAAGCATTCGATTAATTTTTATTTCATTTTTCGATTTTTCACTTTCTACTAGATCTCTAAATTTCTTTGCGTTTTTCTTAGTTTCAAACGTTTCACTGGTATACATATCAATATGATCTTAGCAGACCTTTTGCCTATGATCTATTTTTCAATGTAGCTACATTCATCAATAAATCTGTCAATGCAGTCAGCCATATTAAGTCTGCAACGTAAGCAAAATAATATCATGCTTATTTCTAACAATCTGCTGCTTAAAATACTTCTTGCTCCAGTCACTTTCAAAACTACAATGTACAATTCTCATAATCTTAAATTGAAGGTTTATCTGTCATGCGGATTTCTTTCCCAGGCATGGATGTGTGTGTGTATATATATATATATATATATATATATATATATATATATATGTGGTGAATGAGAAGAAACATAATGGTAAATTGTAGTTCTTTATGGTTCCATTAAGTCTTTAGACTTCTTTTCCTTAAAAGGTCCATGCAATCTTCAACATATCATTGGAGTTCTACTCCTGCTCCTCGTCCTTCAGCCTCAAGCTTTCAAGCAGGTTCTGCTTACCACTCCCCTCTATTCTTCGAATATTCCTCAAGACTGTCAGTTCTCTCTGCCCAGGCCACCAATCCAGTGCCCTTATGCTTAAGGTCATCTTCTTTGGACTTGTCACACAACTGTCTCTCTCAGGATGCTCTTCCATCTCTCTCCCCATCTGCTCTGGGGTTTCCCAGTGTCCAAACACACAGACCTGTTATGCTCCGCCCCCTTTCACAGTAGCCTTGTGGGAGATGTAGCTACTCTCCCTGGACTAGTAAGCGACAATGTCCATCTCTTTTCTTTTTCTTTCTGATGCAAATATAATTAGTAGCCCTTGGATACTGGAGTCCAACTGCAGCATCCCTGGGGTTTCAATAGTAATAACTATGCAGGTAACTCTGCCCAGCAACTGCACAGAATATAACACTGAGGACATTGGGGTAAGTTTTGGGACAAATTGTTCAGATTTTTTTTATATAATAATGTATTGCTATTTAAATTACTTTACCTTTGGCTACTAGTTAAGTGTACTATTTTTATTAAAATATAAAACTTGGAAACTGGGTTTTTGTGTAAATTAATATTAAAATATGATTAATAAATACCTAATTCATGGCTGTTATCCAATCACTTTTAAAAAAATTATAATAATAATAATAATTGCAACTTAACATAAATTGTATGGGTTTAACACCGGTTAAAGGCCCTAATAAAGATTTTCTGCTGCCCTCTGAAAACTGCTGCACAAGTCCTTTATCTCAAGTCTATGTTGTTCAGCTCTGCTTTGATGCATGCAGGCCAAAATATAATGCAGTATCTCATCATTTGAAAATAACAATGAATTAATTTTTTAAGCCCTTATTTGAATTGCTAAACCTTATATGTTACAATAATTACATATATTCTTTTTTTAAAAATAAATAAATAATACACAACTAATTTCTAATTTGACTTTTAAGCCAAGAAAGTTGTTAATTCTATTTGAATACTTTACAGCAGTCCTTTGAATAAATTAGCATATATAATTACAAACAGGTCATTGAGTACCTGACACACATCGAGCTACTCTTCTTTATGCAAAATAATATTTCGTAAAGTTATTTTGTAGTAATCTTGCTGTTTGCATTTTAAAGAATGGGAACAAAATGCAGAGATGTCATGGACACTTGAACATAGGTGCCTTATATCTGTTGATTACTGTATGGGAAATAAAACAATTTCATAAAATGAGAAAAAAAAATGCACTATTATTATTATTACTACATCACACTGTCAGTTAAAAGGATAGAAAGATAAGTTGAGCATGTTATAGTTGTAATATGTGTTTAGTTTAATGGAAAGATCACTGAAATAAAGGAAATGTTCACTGACTTTATAGCTATACATTTAAAGTACCCCATCATCACAAAGACAAAAATAGAAGAATCAATGTAATTATTTAAAATGTTTAATATTTAAAAAGTAATACAAGGGAAAAAATGAAAAGCAAAAATACTTTAAAAATATAGTGTCATTATATGGTAAACTACGTAAATCATGATGTTAAGAGCCGCACTCGTGATGACTCACACAATCCTATGCTATTTAAGGCCTGATATACTTTGAGCCAATACAGTGCAAACTTACACACTGCCTTGTGCAGTTTGTTCCAAATAAAGAGGCTATAAGAAGTTAGGTTAGCCATAATAAGATGAGTGGTAGCAGGCTGGATGGTCTCACTCAATGCATAGCTTGTCATATGTATGCACACTTGGAGCAATTGTTTCAAGGTTTATACGTCTGTGAAAAATATGAGCAATTGGTCTCTTTGGAACCCAGATAACTGATCTAAAACAGACCATTGCAGCATTGAGAGAGATTGCCAACCTGGAGCTTAAAGCTCACCGCTGATGCGTTAGCTGAGCAGGGTGGAGCAGAGACAGAGGAGGATGCACAGGTAGGCAGCTGGGTAATAGTTACTAGGGGTAGCAGAGGGAGGAAGAGTCAGGCCAGTTCTGAGCTAAGCAATCCTAGCAGATTTGACAGATTGGATGAAGATACTGTGGAAGGCAGTTCAGAATTGGTAGAGTTGGGTGAGACTGCTTCCTCTAGCAACAAGGGGAACAGTCTCTCCAGCATAAAGGGGTCCAAAGTTTCTCAGGGACCCAGGCAGATTGTGGTGGTAGGAGATTCAATTATTAGGAATGTAGATAGGGCAATCTGTTGCCGGGACCTTGCATGCCGAACAGTGTGTTGTCTCCCGGGTGCTCGGGCTTGGCATATTGTGGATCGGGTGGACAGATTGTTGGGAGGGGCTAGGAATGATCCGGTGGTTTTTGTATACGTTGGCACCAATGACCAAGTTAGAGGAAGAAGAGGTGCCCTAAAGAATATTTTCAGGGACATAGGTCACCAGCTTAAGGCAAGTACATCCAAGGTAGTATTTTTCGGAAATACTATCTGTGCCATGCTCTAGTCCAGGGAGGCAGCAGGAGATTAAGGAGATTAATGCGTGGATAAAAGATTGGTGTAGGAAGGAGGGTTTGGATTCTTAGAGCACTGGGCTGATTTCTCAGTCAGTTGCCATCTCTATTGTCGAGATGGAGTGCACCTTAATGAGGCGGGGGCTGCTGTGCTAAGGGAGAGGATAGTTAGAAGGTTGGAGGAGATTTTAAATTAAGCTTCAGGGGAGGGGCAAGCAAGTATTTGTGGGATAGACATTGAGAGTAGTAAGGAGGAATTTAACAAGAGTCAAGGGGGTGGAGAGGGGGGAAATGGAAGCATAGCCGAAAGGGAGGCAATAGACTTAAGTGTATGCTTGCAAATGCAATAAGCCTGAGAGGTAAAATGGGGGAGTTAGAACAAGTAGCAATGAATGAGCAGTATGATATAGGTATTACGGAGACCTGGTGGGACAATACACATGACTGGGCAGTCAACTTGGAAGGCTATACTCTCTTCAGGAAGGATAGGGTAAATAAAAGGGGAGGAGGAGTATGTCTTTATATTAAGCCAGAGTTAAAACCAAGTATTCAGGAAGTTATTTACGATAATATTGGTGATAATATAGAGGCATTGTGGGTGGAAATATCCAGCGGAGGAAAAAGTTCAGAGAAGTTGCTGATAGGGATATGTTATAAACCGCCAGATATTAGTATGATTGAGGAAGCCCAACTTCTACAGCAAATTGAAAACGCTACACAACTAGGTCAAATTTTATTTATGGGGGATTTTAATTATCCGGACATTGATTGGAATATTGAGACCTGCGATACAGCTAGGGGAAATAGGTTTTTGAGAACGCTAAAAGACCATTACATGTCCCAATTAGTATAGGAACCGGACTATACTGAACCTAATAATTACAAATAATGTAGACGTAATATCAAATATTCAAGTAAGGGAACACTTGGGAAACAGTGATCATAATATGGTCTCATTTGAAATTAGTTTCCAGAAGCAAGGGATCAACTAGGACTTTAAACTTTAGAAAGGCAAATTTTAATATGCTAAAGGAGTCTATAAAGTGCATAGACTGGGAAACAGTTTTTAAAGGAAAAAATATGGAAGAAAAGTGGGCTGTCTTTAAAATGTTGTTGAAAACATACACGTATAAGTTCATTCCTATGGGAAATAAATGTAAAACAATTAAGTCTAAACCAATGTGGCTAAATAAAAAGATAAGGGAAGAAATGCAAAGGAAGAAGCATGCATTTAAATTGTTTAAGTCTGAAGTGTCATTGAAGTCCTTACGTAGGCATGAGGAATGTAATAAAACATACAAAAAGGAAATTAGATTGACTAAATTAGAAAATGAAAAACAAATTGCAAAAGAAAGTAAGACAAACCCCAAAAAGTTTTTTAAGTATATAAATGGCAAAAGGATTAAAGTAGATAATATAGGACCCCTAAGAAGTGAGATAGGTGAATTGATAAATGATAGTAAGGAAAATTCAGAGGTATTAAACACTTTCTTTTCTTCAGTATTTACTAGAGAGGAACAAATGGTAGGAATAATACATAAAAATGGAAATGAAACCATACCATTAATTAATACTTGGTTGACAGAGGAAAAAGTGCAAAGGCGACTTAAGAAAATTAAATAAAACTCCAGGTCCAGATAGCATACACCCAAGGGTTTTTATGGAGCTAAACTCAGAAATAGCTAGACTGCTATTCTTAATTTTCATAGATTCAATCTCATCAGGCTCAGTAAAAAGGGATTGGCAAACAGTAGAGGTGGTGCCATTGTTTAAAAAGGGGACGAGATCACAGCCAGGGAATTATAGACCTGTAAGCCTGACATCAATAGTGGGGAAACTGGAAAGTATATTAAGGGATAGTATTCAGGATTATTTGGTGCGCAATAAGATTATTAGTGGAAATCAGCATGGATTTGTGAGGAATAGGTCATGTCAAACAAATGTAATTAGTTTCTACGAAGAAGTTAGTAGGAACTTAGGCCAGGGCAGCGCAGTAGATGTGGTCTACTTAGATTTTGCAAAGGCCTTTGATACAATGCCACATAAGAGGTTGGTTTACAGAATAAGGGAACTGGTTCTAGGAAACAACATTTGTACTTGTATTGAAAACTGGTTAGATAATAGGGATCAGAGAGTTGTGATAATAGGAACATTTTCTAATTTGTCAAAAGTTTTAAGTGGAGTACCTCAAGGTTCCATGCTGGGGCCACTCCTTTATAATAAATTTATTAATGACCTTGGTGATGGTTTTAGAGAGTAAAGCTTCTATTTTTGCACATGACACTAAACTCTGTAAGGTAATAAAATCACAGCAAGATGTAGCTTCTCTTCAGAGGGACTTAAATAAACTGGAGAATTGGGTGGCCAATTGGATTATGAGGTTTAACATGGATAAATGTAAGGTTATGCATTTAGTGATCAAAAACAAGAACGCCATCTATAAATTAAATGGAATTAATTTGGAAGAATCTATAATAGAAAAGGATTTGGGAGTGCTCGTAGACAGTAGATTTAGCAATAGTGCTCAATGTCAAGCAGCTGCTGCAGGGGCAAATAAAGTACTAGAATGCATAAAAAGAGGCATAGATGCAAGGGAAGACAGTGTAATTTTTTGTTGGTAATCTTGAATATGCTGTACAGTTCTGGGCACCATTGTATAAAAAAAATAATTTGGAACTAGAAAGAGTTCAGAGAAGGTCGACAAAATTGATAAAGGGTATGGAGTCATTAAGTTATGAGGAAAGGTTAGCCAGTTTAGGCATGTTTACTTTAGAAAAGACGCATCTAAGAGGAGATATGATTTCTATGTACAAATACATAAGGGTCATTACAGAGAACTTTCATTGGAATTTTTTACTCCAAGGACTATACACAGGACACGTGGTCACCCCCTAAGGTTAGAGGAGAGGAAAGTTCACAACCAGCAAAGGAAGGGGTTCTTTACAATAAGGGCAGTCAAGATATGGAATTCACTGCCAGGGAAGGTTGTGGTGGCAGATTCAATAGATATGTTTAAGAAAGGGTTAGACAAATTTTTAGTGGAAAAGTGTCCAGGGATACAACTGTTAATTAAAATGAAGGATAGTAGTAGATATAGGGTAAAAATAGGACTGGAATTTTGGGTCTTGAGGGATTTTCACAATTGAAACAGATTTGCGGTTGCTTAATCTGGATCAATTTCAAATATAGTCGCAGGATCGCAGGAGATCCAAAATAGGTTGAATTTTAATGGACTGGTGTCTTTTTTCAACCTCATCAACTATGTTACTATGTTACTATGTAGATCCACATTGCCTTTTAAATTGAGCAAATTTGCTTATTCATGAATTTCAAGGTGCACATCCATTTGATATTCCTTGATGCTGTTACTGTAAAAGGTGTGTGCCTTCCGGTGGTAGTCAGTTTAATGATGGACGGACCCGGCTTGTAAAGGTAAGGTTAACTCTAACACTAACCCTAATCCCTAAAATAATACTTACATTGGATAAATGGCAGCCAGGTCCATCGATCGGCGCTTTAAAAGGAGTCGTGTTTTCTTTAGCTAGCAACAAGTTGTCACATCACTTCATCTGTGTCATGGTAAGTCGTTTTTTTTTCATGTCGTGGTAATACTTTTCGGAATTGCCATGTCGTTGTAGTCATTGTTGGGGTAGTAAGTATCGTTAAATGGTACTTGTAACAGGATGGACCACCTATGCCACCCTGTCTGTTGTTGCTGGGAACCGGCTGGGCTTACTTTGCCACCTTTTACTTTTGCTATCACAAAAGTGCCCTCTTGCCGCAGTAGGAGGGGCTTATAATGCTGCCACCACTGAACTCCTTTATGGCGCTCAGAACCACGTTCCTTCTGGTTAACTGTCACTGCTAGTGTACTCCTGTGCTGGAACACCTGTGCTGGTAACTCTGGACCTCTTAATATGGATCAGGGTTGCTGTGGATGGATCCTCCCTGGCCTATCACACTGACCAGAGATGCAGGTAGCAGGCAGAGCGGTGGTACTGGAAAAGCCCGGGTACAAACCTTATAGTCAACCGGAGAATGGATTAGATTTTAGGGTCTAATCGACAGGTCTCAAGATTACAGTAATATTGAAGAAGTTTTCAAGGAGGTAATGTTTATTGCGCAAGTGTCCTGACAAGGACAGTCCCACTGATTTAAGGTATCAGTGGTCAGGTCAGATGGAACATCAGAAAGATACATTTCAGTGTACAAGTCAGTGCATTTACAACTTTCAGACACATGCTATTTTTAGCATCAGGATATACTCTAATTTACACAAACATATGTTTACATGCATTGTAAAGCCACTAATATTTATACTTAGCTATGAAATTCTTAAAACCCTTGCTTTTATTTCCTGGATCTTATTTCAGAAGCAGTAGACCCACTAGCAAGTCAAAAGGTCTGACTGGCATGAATACTTCAGACAGTCGCCGAATACCCATTCTCACAGAACAACAAAAAAAAAAAAAACAAGCTAATTCCACATAATCACAATACACCAAAGGCTTAGTAAACACAGGCTCGTTGTATCAGATATATACATCAGAAATAGGCATATCCTATAGCAGGGTTAAACAAAATACAAATTTCTTCCCCTGGTCTCAGAAATAACGATTTCCTATATCACAATATACACAATAATATAAAAAATAAGTGCATGTGCAATTACATAAATAAGTGCCCTGCACTATTTGCTTTAAATAAATTTTTAACAAAAGTTATTTAATAGTGATCCAGTAACAGTACTACACCTTCTTTGGGGGTTTGTAGGACCACTTGAAAATATACATGGTTGTGGTAATTAAACATTTAAGTTTTCTTCTAAGTACTTCTTAGTTTAGCTTCATTTATATTTAGAGAGTGATGGGACAGCATGAGTGTTTATTACTTAGATAATGTCACTTTTCTTTGTATGAATGCTTTAATTACATCGGGCAAAATGCACAAACAAAAATGGACTTTTTTGTAAAAGTGTACCTGGGTGGTGTAAAATGCATACTAATGAAAATATAAGGCAAAGCAGTTGTGCCCTCACAGATTAACAGGGACATACCCCAAGACAGACCCCATATATAAGCCTTCTTCACCGCTTTATCTTCTTTTTTTTTCTCACACTGCAAAATGTAATCTCATTTTGCATGTAGGGATGTTCATGTGCCTAGCTAGCACTCAGCTATGAATGCTCCAGTCTATTATCTGGCAAACTCTTCACATTGGAAAATGCAAACCTTTATACCCCCACAAAAGCTGCCATATTGGACACAAAATTCTTTCACTTACCTTAAATGTAGACATGTAGATGCATAATTAAACAGAACAATTGCAGTGCACTTTTGCACTTTCATAATTGACTCTTAATCTGCAATTTGCAAGTGTTGCCTGTGGCAGAAATAACTACAAAGCAAATACCTGAGCAACAGGTAATTTGTGACACCGACCTTTGGACCATATCTGTGTCATGACCACATCTATCTTAAGTTCTATAACTACTGGTCTGTATACTCAACTGCTTATTAATGGGGGATGCAAAATATGGTTGATTCACACCTCAAGTAAGCCTATGTCAATTGCTAGATGCACAGTGAATCTACAAAACCTCCCACAGTCTTTCACAATGCATTAAGGCCATGAACCCAGATGACTTTACATTGTTTATAATGGCAATTCAAGATCTCTCTGAGCAAGTGGAAAAACAGACATCCAAGGAAGACTACATAATTTAGCTCCTCCAGTGTTTGTCTACCTAATTAAGGAATACATTAAACCTAGCAATGAGTGCCAAGTGCTAATTCAGTTCCTACACTTCCACACCTGCTTTAGTATAGCCTGTTTCAAATCTGCATATTGTCTAGCTGGCTTGTTACAATGGTGACTTGTTGCTTATGAAGATGAGCAAACATATGGAAAGTGTTATTTTCAACTTGTGCAATTATAATTTGTTCCTTGTCTGAAGTGTATGTGACATGAAAGCAGAAAATATAAGAGCAACTAATGCATACCAGTGACAAAATGCACATCTTCTTACTTGAATAAGAATTAATTTATGGTGAGATTAAAGAGATATTTAACCATATGCAGTGCAGCCTGATAATAGTCTTATTGTCTTTTGCCACATAACCATCTTGCAGTGTTCTGGGACATAGCCAATGATTAATCAAATTTTGTAATGTTATCAAGACATCTGACAGCTGGATGAAATTTTCTCTCAAAGCTTTGCATGCATAATATTCTCTGATTATATATGGCCATTGATTATTTTATTGATAGTGATTAATATAATATATAAGGGCCGCTGCCAGTTCTTGTTGTTGCTGTTCTCGTTTTCACTTCTGGACATTTTTCTGTTTTTGTTTTTTCTTAGCTCAGGGTAGTTACCCAGTAAACATTTGCGTTTAAATAAAGTCACAACAGCGAGCATGCTAATACACATGTCTTTGGCTAAGTGGATTGTATGGCAAGAGGATGTAGACATTCACTGGCCAAAAATATTATCATTATATTTTTTATATAAGCCACCACAAAAGGTCCGAAGTGCAGTACATGACATATACAGAATACAGTGATCCATAGCACAATACATGATACACAAAAAAAAATACAAAGGCCAAGCATACTGAATAAATAAATAATATACATATAACATGGTAATGCAGATCAAGTTATTTACAAGACAGTAAATGAGAGTGATGGTAATGACCAATGTGAAGTAGGCCTGAGCTCAATAACACAGGGTTAGGGAAGCAGGCCAAGAGGTACAGAGGGTGATGAAAAAGTAAACGAGAACAAAAGGAAATAGAACATTGCTCATAAGAGCTTACATCCTAAAGGAAAGGGGAAGATACATATTGGGTGGTATTGATTGGGGATTATAGCTGAGACAAAGGAGTTAGGTGGAAGGCTGATAGGCTTGAATAAGGAACTGAGTCTTAAAGCCTTGGAGAGTAGAGGCTAACCTGACAGGGCATGGGGGATCGTTTCACAGCTGGAGAGCAGCCTGGAGATGGGAGTGTGAAGAGGTAATTAGTGAAGTAGTGTGGCAGTGGTCATTGGCAGAGTGGAAAGGACAGCAATGAGTGTGGGTAGAGCTGAGGTTGGAGATGTAGGGGCAAGATTGGTTGAGACATTTGAGGGTGAGGGTGGGAAATTAAAATTTAATTATGTAGGCTACAGGGAGCAAATGTAGCAACTGGCAGAGAGGGATGGCACAGAGAGAGTAGCAACTAAGGTGGGCAGCAACGTTCAGGATAGACGTAAGAGGGACAAGATGGGATTCGGGTAGGCAGATAAAAGTTACAGTAATCAAGGCAAGAGGTTACAATGGAGTGAATCAGAGTTTTGGAGGTTTCTGTGGTGAGAAAGGGCCAAATCTTGAATATGTTCTGGAGGAGGAAGTATGAGGATTTTATGAGGAACAGAATGTGAGGTTTGAAGGAGAGTAAGGTGTCAAGGATGTCCTCTAGGCATCGGACTTGAGGGACAAAAAGGATGGTAATGTTATTAACAGAAAGAGAGAGGGTGGGATGAGGAAGCCCTGGAGGGGGTGGATGATTAGTTCTGTTTTGGAAATATTGAGTTTAAGAAAGTGTTGGGACATCCAAGATGAGCTGGCCGAGAGACAGCAGGAGACAGTAGGCTTAAGGGTGGGGGAGAGATCGAGAAGGATAAAGATTCAAAATTGTCCTTCAGATTTAGCGAAGAGAAGGTCATTAGTGACTTAAGGGAGTGCAGATTCAGTGGAATTCAGGGACCAAAAACTGGATTGAAGTGGGTCAATGAGTGAGTGAGAAGAGTAAAAGAAGGTGAGATTGTTGTATACAACCTGCTCGAGAAGTTTATAAGCAACAGGAAGGAGGGAGATTGGGCGATAATTAAAGTGATCAAGGAACATTTTTTTGAGTATGGGGAGACGAGCATGTTTAATGGAGGAGAAGGTCCCAGAAGAGATTGTTAGGTGAGCAAGGTGGGTGCAGGCCTGAAGAGAGAGAGAGTGGAGGAGGTGTGAGGAGATGGGATCAAGTGGACAGTTGGAGGTGGATGTGGAGGATACAAGGGTGCTAATTTCAGCTTCAGATACTGTAGTGAAGGAATAGAAGGAGCGCCTTAAAGTATGATTGCCTAGAGAGCGATAAGGCAGAACTGTACAAGGAGGGTATGAACTTGAAGTGAAGGAAGTCAGCATTACTGCATAAGTTTCTTCAGAGCTGTTATACACTACTGGGGCAATTTTGAACATGGCTGGTAAGTTTAGAGTGTTGAAGCGGGGACCGACAAAGCTTGTAGGTGACTGCTGGGATGACAGACTTAAGTGCAGTGGTAACGGTGTGATTATAGAAGGGAATAGTCTCACTGGGGCAAGAAAGAGTGGTGATGGGGGAGAGGAGTGAGACCAGGGAGGAGAAGAACATGGTAGGATCCATGGTGTCAAGGTCACGCCTGGGGAGAGTAACTTGGGATGGGAAAGTGAGAGGGGTGGAGATATGCTAAAAGAGAGGAGATGGTGGTCAGAGAGAGGGAAATGTGAATTGCTGAAGTCAGAGATAGTTCAGAGGTGGGAAAAGACCAGATCATAAATCACTGTACCAGGCTATAAGAATAATGTTGGCATTTACCATTTTCCTTGCTTTGTTTCTTCAGACAGCTCTTAATGATTTATTATTCTTCACAGTGCCATTTGACCACCATGGCAACTATAGACACATGATATATGATGTATTGAGCAGAGAGGAATGTTTGGAACGTTCCTCCGAATTCAATCTGCTCTGTGTACTGTAAAATCTTTCCCATTCATCTCTACCCTTTTCCATGACATGACATACTAAGAGCTGTGAGCCTGTGTGTAACTGGCAGCCATACATGTGCGCCCTCCAGAAGTATTTTGAAAAGGAGTCATTTATATAGCAGGACAGCTAAGAAAAATGCATGCTTACAAAGTATTTGGCTAGTATTGCATTCATTCCAGTTAACTTGTTGGTGAGTCCATTTTTATTCATACCAGTATCGCTATTACTGTTTCTAACATTGCTTGCCCGTAAATTTTTTGAATCTCTGTTACTGACCTTGACACATGGGACCTTACATACGTCTACTTGTGACACTGAACTTTGGACCATATCTTTTTCAAGACCACATCTATCTTTAGTTCTATTAGTACTAATCTGTCTACTCAACTGCTTCTTAATGGGGGATGCAACATTTGGTTGATTCACACCTCATGTAATTTAGAGTTCTTAAAAACATCTGTTATTGTATTTTTTTTTTCAAAAAAAAATCCACATTTTTTAAAATTACATTTTAGGGTTAATATCTCTTTAATTTAATTCCCTTAAAGTCAGTAAAAAAATCTATATCTTGCCTTCCTAATTGTAAATTATTCCAGAGTCTACAGGCAATAAGTGACACTAAGGATCAATGCAGTTGATAAAACTAACAATTACATATACATCATACATGAAAAGTAATTGACTGCCTTGGTATTTAATGAAATTGTTAAGTGCTATTGCGATTCACTTTAAAAATATATACTGTATATTAGTGAATAGGAGAGGTAGCTGGTCTTCTCATCTTCATTACAATGTATAATGTCTAATAGAAATAAAAGTTTTGCTTTGAATAACGTATTTTGAAAATACAAAATAAGTAAGGGTAGTAAGCTGCATAAACGTACATTTATTAATCTGCATGGAAAGATATTGTACTTCTTGTAGTTCTTCTTTCTATTTTACTACAAAGTAGAGCCTTGTATATTATAATATTAAACAACATAGAGATGACATATCATCAAAAATTACATACGTTATACCTAAGGCAAGCCGTAATTTTTCTTCTCTCTCTATTTTAATATATGGTAATAAGCTAAGTTCTTAAATATTTTAAGCAGATAAACTCATTATAGAGCTGGCAATCAAAGACAGTGATTTATATTACTAGAGTGATGTGCTTTGTTTAGAATATTCCAATTATCTTAATGTGTTGAAAGTACGAGTAAAATGCAGGCAATTAATGGTCAGATGAGCTAATTGCAATAATGAATTTTTAATTTTTCAGCAAAAATAAAGTGTTACTTTAAATAGCTTCTTGGCATTTGACAGAAAACTCATCTTGGACTAAACTGCAACTGACATACAAGAAATGGTTCTATGAAAACAAACAAATGTCAATGAACCATTAATGAGCTTTATGTTCACCCATAATAAATTTAAAAATTTAAGAAAATTGGAAGGCAAAAACAAAAAGGGAAAGTTTGGGGAAGTTTTTAAAACTATCTACTCAGTATTTTAGATGGCTGGATTACTATTATTACTATTATTATATAGGTAGGTAGCGGCATGGGAGTAGTCTTGTAGTTAGGTGCATGAGGTGACTATCCGAGAGTATGGAAAATGCAAGTCAGAGGCAGATCTAAGTTGATATTTTGGAGAATATTTCAAGATGAAGTTTAAGATGTTAGAAGGGGTATTGTTTTTGAGTGTTCTATAGTTGGGGAAGGTAAATGGAATTGGATTCTGGAAGATATGGGGAGAGATTTGCAAATTGGTGTGCTGGATGAGGACTGTCAAATAGGAAGAATTTGCAGTATTTGAGGTTATTTTAGCGATATTACAAAGCTGGAGGCGAAAGTACAGCAACAAGTTGACATAAAGGTAGCAGTAAGATGATGAAAGCATTATAGTGTTGATGATTAGATAGATTTGAGGGGAGTTAATGACTCTGGGAGGAGGGAAGACCCTGTTGCTTTCACTAGCATTGAGAATAGCAGAGAGACGTTGATCACAAGATATAATATAAGGGGAGAGGTCAGGGCAGGAGTGGTCCATTACACTATCAACAGCATAGAGTTGTTACAGGATACCAAATGAGTGAATTAGATCACTCAGAGTTCACCTAGAGAATAGATGTATTGTGAGAACTGTCAACAATGTGTGAGCAATGTGGGACCCCAACAGATATTTAGAGTGGAACGGAGGATGTGTCAGAGTTAGTGACAATGAAGGAGTGGTTGGATACATAGGAAGTGAACCATTAGAGACATGTGTCATAAAGGCCAATGGAGTGAAGGGTATTCAGGAGAAAGATCGAGTAGCATACGTGTGAAGAATTGACTCTTAGGCTTTGCTGTATGTAGATTGTTAATTACGTTTTTGAGGGCAATCTCAGAGAAATATTGGAGTTAGAAGTCAAAAAGCTGAGGGTCAAGATGGGTGTAAGAGAAGAGAAAGTAAAGAAAAGATGCTCAAGTAGATTGAAAAAAAAGAAGAGAAAGAAAACAGTAGATGAGAAGAGAGTGGCAGGGTCAAGAGATTGTTTCTTTAGAACTGGTGAGATAAGTGCATGTTTAAAGAAGGATGTAGCAGTGGATGGAAGTAGGTTGAAAAGCATGTTGAGAGGAATGGAATTCAGGTGGAAGGTTGTGGGGTGAGACAATAAGGACTTTGCCTTCAGTTACATGGGTGAATAACCTGAGGTTGGATTGGGGAGTGTAGGTTTATGGGGCAAGCAGAGGAGTGGCATAAGTAGATTTCTTCCAAAAGTTGTCAATTTTGTCTTAGAAGACTGGATGGATTATTAAAGGTAAAAAGTAGGTTTGCTTGGTAAGTGAAGGGGCAATGTTGTAAATTGAAAAGATGAATTTATAATGAGGAAAGTCAGCATTGGAGACAAGACAAACTGTTCTACTACTTTTAAGTTTGTATAAAGGACCAAATAAGTAACAACATCAAACAATACAGAGATCAATATGTTGATTTCTACATCATGTGGATACTGATATTATTTGGCATGGAATGGGAAGCAAGAAATAAAACATGATGCACAATGCAAAATAAACTGTCCACTTAAATGCCAGCAATTGCCTTGTCATACATGATAATATGTAAGATGTATTTGCCTGTAATTTCGCTTATTTTTTTTTTAGAAGGAAAAAGCTGAAAGCTTCCATGTCCTCATATATCATGTCATTAAGTTATATACAAAGCAAAAACTGCTTATCTCAGGTACTTGCCTGAATCATTATTCTAGTGCTTAAATTACTGCATTAGTAACTTCTGAATATGAATGTTAAAAACATAACTGTTTCAATTTTCTAAGAATCAGCAAAAAGATTACATTTTTAGTTTGGCCTTTTATACCAGTGAGAGTTTATCGGCTAAAAAGCATTCAAATTGTTTCACAAATGTAGAAAAAAAATCTAGCAAATTATTTAGATACTATATGAAGGGCAATAGAGAATATATATCTCTAATGGATGCATACGTGTTCTTCATTTACATTGCAAATTAAATAATTATTCTTACAAATTATAATAATTAGACTACAGCTATGGAAAATAGGTTCTGTTTGCACATACGAAATGAAATTACATTTTAACTGCATTACATACATTTTAGATTGCTAAAGAATTCATCATATAGCAGAATAACACTTAATTTACTGACTATAAATGGGAGAATATAACAATATTACAAGCTATTTTGCCTTACAACTTTCTTTATCCAGAATATTTATTTTACTTTATACTGCAATCCTCCACAATACTAAATAGCTCATGAATGTGCCATTAATTAATATCAGTTTTAGCTACTAGTTAATAATATAAACCACACTAAAAATCATTTGCATATTCCAAAGCTAGTCTTTAGAAGACACTCTGGCACATTTATTTATAAAGCGTGGGGACCGCTAAATGTTTTAACTTTTATATCAAAAATATCGTTTTCAAATGAAGGTTGCTTTGTAAAATGTACATAAAAGGACCAAGTGAAATAACATATATATCAGGATTTTCAATGTAATGAGATAAGCACAACAGCAATATACAGGGTGATTCAAAAGTTGCAGTACACCCTTTTATTTAAAAAAACTCTACAGGAATTGGGCCGATTGGCCGATTTCAACATGGTGCCCATGTTTGGTACATACCGTAAAAGATAGACCACGTCACCCATACCTTACTGGAGTATTCAGGTTTCCCAATTTCCTGTAGAGTTTTTTAAATAAAAGGGTGTACTGCGACTTTTGAATCACCCTGTATATGAACAATGTTTTATTCTATAGAGTGTGTCTTCTAGTACCTCAGTACCACTTATCACTATATTCATCAACTAAACACTAGTTGCTACTAGATGCCATATACTGTACTTTAATTACACAAGCATATTCTATAAAAAATAGGTTGCAGACACACCTAAACCTGTGCAAACAGTGCATATACAAATCATGCAATGAGACAGCAATGTAGTAATAAATGTCCAAATCTTTGGTATCCTGTAGTGTAAAAGGCACAGATCCTTGCTCACTTGATCCAAAACTTTTAGAACATTTATGCAATTCAGATGAATAAAGAAATAACACAGCCCACGTGAATCACTGGGCTTGGCAGAGCATAAACCTAGCAGAATCTTTCCTCCAGAAGGAAATATGTTTCTCATGAATATAACATTCAACACTCCTTCTCCCTCACAATATTTCTCAATATGGCTTTAGAAACTGGTATAAACAAAATGGAGTCTGTTTCCTCCTATTAGCTGTAATAATGAAATTCCACCTCTTTCTTTCTTCTCCTGTAGTTACCAAAGTATATCACACTTTGAACTTGCAATTTGTTAACTGAAATGCTTCTCCTTTGCATTTAACAAGCTATTTCTTCTAAATATCTCAGTCCCAGAACCCTTGGCTGACTTCTCCCTGCACTATTACCCTTGCAAATAAAACAGTCCTGAAAAGGGTTTTAAATCAATGTCTTTGGATCTCCCCAAAAATCCCCTTTCTAACTATACTGTAGCCACAAATCTAAGTCCAGAAAATAATTAATTCAGTAATCAGTATATAGCCTTAGTTCTCCAACTATCACTTTCATCACGGCTTTTCTCAGAAATGGTGTCTGTCAGTCTGACCCTCTGTTCTCCAAATGACCATTTCCTTACATTCATGAAATTCTCTTCCAGTCCCTTCTGTGTCTCTATCTACAAAAACTTCTCTCTCAGATTTTTCCTCACATGCTCCGCCACCCTGTTGTTTGCTCCTTTTACTCTGGCTTTGAGAGGAACATACAAGTTGTTAAGCCATACATGGCTTAACAACTTCTCTGGCATCTCCCCAGCAGCAGGGGAGCTTGCTTGGAGATGTAGTTTCTCTCCAATCCTGACACATGTACAGTTGCACCTAAGGCACACACGCTATTTCTGCAGGACCATTGAAAACAATAAACTCAAAAAGATGGCAGGATTGTTATTGAAGCATTAAAAGGAAAGTAGTGGAAATCTCAACAGTTATAATAAATATAAATAAAAATATAAAACAAAGCATTTTAAAGAACTATAACTTATTTCTCTAAGGAAAGGTGGCGTGGAAGTTATCATTTTAGTGAATATTTTTTGCTTAATTTACATTTGTCAATACATAATTTCTTAAATGAATAAGAAAATTAAAACAATAGTAAAAATGCATGTTAGTTTTTCATTAAAAGAGAAAATAATCCATCTATACTATGCCTGGAATTTATTTATCCTGCAATCTGTGATCTACTCTGCACATATTTGGGCTGCATTATAATATATATATATATATATATATATATATATATATATATATATATATATATATATATATATATATTCCAGGTGAGTCAGCACTCCAGGATTTAAGACAAGTTGTAGTTATATCCAAAAGGTGTGTTTAATCCATTCCAATGTTTCATTACTTTCCTCCAACATGGAGAAAATAATCTAAATAATAAGTCTAAATACTGAAATGTAGACAATACCTAAATGGTTAAAATACTGACAGTATAATATCCGACAGTGAAAATTCCGACACTCACAATACCAGCAGTACTTTCTTCTCCGGGCACTTCTAGGCCATGCCCCTCCTCATTGTATGTTTAGATAACTGAGAGAAAGGATGGATGAATGGTTTGTTAATATTCATAATGCATTGTAGTGAAGTGGATGACAGATTGGAATTTATTTAGCGATTAACACATAATGGTGAACTATTTGATGTGGAGGTCAATAGATGTGTAATACTTACAGTATGTGGCATAGAACCCAGTCAAACAAAGGAATCGCTTTAGTCACACTTACAAATTTCTAGTTGGGACATGTTAGATTGTTTAAGGTTGGGGTGGTAAATGACAAATATTTTTAAAAACAGTTGTGTAAGTACATCTGAGATGTCAAAGGTGCATGTTATTCTATGTGACTAAAATACAGAGTCATAAATTGCATCATAACCCAATACTTAGGAAATTAGTTATAAATAAGATCAAAGGCATTGTATAATTATTATGTCAGAACACACAGTATCCTGTAACAGTTATCATACATTTTTGTAATGTAGTTTTTTGTCTTCTTCTTGAATAATATGTGATCATGTCATCACACTTTACCAAGCTCATAAAAAACTATTTAAAGAAGCCTGCTATCACATGTCAAAAAGTAAAGAAAACAATCTATTTTGGTTTTGGGCAGTTAAGTTATTATATGTATAAGCTTTTTTGGCAGCTTGAAGGTAGTCATATTAATTCTAAACACAGTTGGCACTGGTGGGCTCAAGTAAAGTTGTACGCAAATTGCGTTTTTGTCATACAATAAGCTTTTTTGAAGTTAGTAAATTCTGAAACTATTGGTTTGTGCACATGCTTAGAAGTACAAAGGCTTATTATATGCTAAAATCACAATTTATGGTCATCTTGAGCCCCTAGATGTGCACTGCAAGTCAGTTTAGCTTTCTACTAATAGCTCTTTGCCTAGGTTCATGATGAGAGAGAGAAATTGTAAGCAAAAGTACAGGGCCTGATCAACCAATGGACTGATTAGGCTGCAGCCTGGAGCACTGGATCCTGGGAGGGGGGGGCAGCAGTGACTGAATTACATTCCCTCCACACACAATTTTTTTTATATATTGGTGGCGGAGACTGGCTGGCTTCATCGGGAGCAGCCCCTGATCTAAAGGGGGCGGTCCCGACATTCTATATTGGAGACAGGCAGCCTGACAGCAAACGGAGAAGGGGGCTGTATAAATGGCAGAAGGAGCTGTTAGAAATGACAGACGGGGGATGTAAGAAATGACAGACGAGGGATGTAAGAAATGACAGATGGGGGCTGTAAGAAATGACAGCTGGGGCTGTAAGAAATAACAGAAGGGAGCTGTAAAAAGTTCTGACGGGACTGCAGAAATGGCAGAAAGGTGCTGATGTATTGGCTGAAGGGGGAAATTTAAAGAATAGAGCAGCTTTATGGGGGGGCATGATCTCTGTATCGTTTGGCAATCACAAGGATGTTCTCGGTATTGTGTGGTGGTTACAGGGATGATCTCTGTATTGTGTGGCGGATATAAGGGATGTTCTCTGCATTGTGTGGCGGTAACGTGGATGCTCTCTGTGTTCTCAGTGGTCACTACAATGCTAAATACTAGGCAGATAGGACTGGTAGACGTTAGTATTTGATTATAGCTCTCTGACAACACAATTTCACATATTGTATTGTCTATATATGCCTGTGCTATGGGGTAGTTTTATGTGGCCATAAAGGAGTGTAGTGTTTGAATTAAAGAGCCTAGTCATTCAGGGTTGTTAACATTTTGCATTATACTATAATTTCTGCATAACAGGACTCTAGCTTTCCAGAAGCCAGCTAGATGACAACAAAGCTGCAAGAACAAGTAAGAAAGAACAACAGGTAATCCAAGCTGCAAGAAAGGTAAAAGTAAGAGAAGTTGAATCCTGGAGAATCAGGAGTATCCCTATAAACCTGAATATTCCTCAATGAGTCACAGGTTTATGCCATATATGCTATGCTGAATGTCATCATATTGCTCCTTATGTGCATTCATTTGGTGTTGTGCATGTGCAGAATGATATTTTGCTTGTTGCTGAATACGAATGTAAACATTGGGGATGGGGGCACTACTGGTATATTAGGCTAGGGTGGTTGGTACCGTTAATCAGGCCCTGCAGAAGTGTAAACTTTACATCAAAGCACCAAGGCACCACTAAGTTTACCAGCACACAGTTTGAGGAGGAGGGTAATCTGTAGATGCCTAAACCAATAAATCAGTCTGTCCTTTCAGTTTCCCATTCCTACCATTCAGGATTGAGTCTCTCAGTCCTGTCTGTTCTGCCAGTGTGTCTGTCTTCCTATCATATCAGTGTCCGTCTGTACTGCCTGTGATATCTTTCTATCTTGCCAGTCAAGTCTGTCTGTTCTGCTGTCCGTCTCCAAGTTCTATCAATAGCCCCTGCAAAAGTTATGTTGCTTTTCTTATGCAAGGTGTCAGTAGCGTACCAAACATGGGTATGTATTTTTAAAGGTTATGTTAATTATGTGTAAATTGTAATGAGTAAATAATTTAAACTAATATAAATTTGTAAGTTTATAGTATTTGCACCAAGGGCTCAAATGCATTTGGTAACTTTAAAACCATGAAATAATTAGGGATGTGCACCGGCGACTTTTGAGGTCTCGTGTTTTGTGTTTTGGATCCGGATTTTCGTTATTTTTGAGGTTCGAATTTGTCTCGCAAAACACTTGACGAAAGGTCTCGGTTCGGATTTAAGGTTTTGGATTCGGATTTTTTTTGAAAAAAACATAAAAAGTTTAAAAATCAAGTTTTTGGGCTTATTTTCACTCCTAGGCTATTATTAACCTCAATAACATTCAATAACAAGCATTTCCACTAATTTACAGTGTATTCTGAACACCTCACAATATAGTTATTAGTCCAAAACGTTGCAACAAGGTATCTTTCTGGACTGCGTAGAGGAGTGGGTCACCACAATATATATTAAAAACCCTGAACTTTTATGATTCGCACCAATAAATGTACCTGGACTGCGTAGAGGTGTGGGTCACCACAATATATATTAAAAACCCTGAACTTTTATGATTCGCACCAATAAATGTACCTGGACTGCGTAGAGGAGTGGGTCACCACAATATATTAAAAACCCTGAACTTTTATGATTCGCACCAATAATTGTACCTGGACTGCGTAGAGGAGTGGGTCACCACAATATATTAAAAACCCTGAACTTTTATGATTCGCACCAATAAATGTACCTGGACTGCGTAGAGGAGTGGGTCACCACAATATCTTAAAAACCCTGAACTTTTATGATTCGCACCAATAAATGTACCTGGACTGCGTAGAGGAGTGGGTCACCACAATATATATTAAAAACCCTGAACTTTTATGATTCGCACCAATAAATGTACCTGGACTGCGTAGAGGAGTGGGTCACCACAATATATTAAAAACCCTGAACTTTTATGATTCGCACCAATAAATGTACCTGGACTGCGTAGAGGAGTGGGTCACCACAATATCTTAAAAACCCTGAACTTTTATGATTCGCACCAATAAATGTACCTGGACTGCGTAGAGGAGTGGGTCACCACAATATATATTAAAAACCCTGAACTTTTATGATTCGCACCAATAATTGTACCTGGACTGCGTAGAGGAGTGGGTCACCACAATATATTAAAAACCCTGAACTTTTATGATTCGCACCAATAAATGTACCTGGACTGCGTAGAGGAGTGGGTCACCACAATATATTAAAAACCCTGAACTTTTATGATTCGCACCAATAAATGTACCTGGACTGCGTAGAGGAGTGGGTCACCACAATATCTTAAAAACCCTGAACTTTTATGATTCGCACCAATAAATGTACCTGGACTGCGTAGAGGAGTGGGTCACCACAATATATATTAAAAACCCTGAACTTTTATGATTCGCACCAATAATTGTACCTGGACTGCGTAGAGGAGTGGGTCACCACAATATATTAAAAACCCTGAACTTTTATGATTCGCACCAATAAATGTACCTGGACTGCGTAGAGGAGTGGGTCACCACAATATCTTAAAAACCCTGAAATTTTATGATTCGCACCAATAATTGTACCTGGACTGCGTAGAGGAGTGAGTCACCACAATATATTAAAAAAACCCTGAACTTTTATGATTCGCACCAATAAATGTACCTGGACTGCGTAGAGGAGTGGGCACTGGGCACCACAATAAAATATATAAAAAACCTTCAACAGATCTGCATTACACTACACATACGGCTGCTCCTCCATCCTCTCCATCATATACATGTTGGAGTTTTAGCGTGTGACAACCTCTTGTTTTTGATAATGTCAGTGCATTTTGAATATTTTTCAATTTGCCCCACACCACTGAATGTACTTTATCTATGATACGCAATACGCATCTATCTATCTTGACTGCGTAGTGTGGTGGCCCCGGTACACAATTTGGTACCGAGGCCACAATATAATTAAAAAACCCTCCACGTGTCAGAATTCCACCAAACAAGTATCTGGACTGCATAGTGGGGTGGCCCCGGTACCCAATTTGATACCGGGGCCACAATACCTCCTCCAAACATGGTACAGACAATTCGTCATTGAGATCCCAGACAGACAGGGTCAAAGTGTTATTGTTTGACTTTGTAAACCCAAAAAACTGTCCCTGTTGCACATAGTCGTGCAATGAAGACTGACTTTTTCATTTAAAGGCACGATCTTTCAAGTGTAGTGTTTGTAAGTCTAAGTCATATTATACTTTTGGTAAAATTGGTTTATTTTGTTCCTCTTTATGGTAATTAGTAATAGAATTAAAGTATGAAATAGAATTAAAGTATGAAATAGAATTAAAGTATGAAATAGAATTAAAGTATGAAATAGAGTGGTATATAGAGTTGTAGTGTGGTATAGATAGAGTGGTCCACACAATATAATAATAATAAAACCCTCCACGTGTCAGAATTCCACCAAACAAGTATCTGGACCGCGTAGTGTGGTGGCCCCGGTACACAATTTGGTACCGAGGCCACAATATAATTAAAAAATTGGGCATCAACTGTCACCATTGTTTAATATCTGATACACCTAAATATGGACTGCACAGTGGAGTGGCCCCGGTAGTAAATTTGGTGCCGGGGCCACAATACCTCCTCCAACTTCCAAGTGTAGTGTTTATAAAGACAGACAGCGTCGAAGTGTTATTAGTTGACTTTCTTAACCCTAAAATTGTCCCTGTTGCAAATATTCGTGCAATGGACAGTTACTTTTTTATTGAAAGACTCAAGCTGTCAAGTGTAGTGTTTATAAAATATAAACAACAATACAGTAGTTTTAGAGCACGTCAATACCTCTTGTTTTAAATTATGACACGGCATTTTACTTTTGGTTTAATTTCTTGTATTTTTTTAAATTTGGTTTTACTTTTTGAACATGGCAAACGACTGTTGATTGGTCATATAATGCAAAAAAAAAAGGTCCAAGATGGAATTGTCCTTGGGCCCTCACACCCACCCTTATGTTGTTTAAATAGGACATGCACACTTTAACAAACCAATCATTTCAGCGACAGGGCCTACCAAACAACTTTGGCTGAAATGATTGGTTTGTTTGGGCCCCCACACCAAAAAAGCTATTCATCTCTCCCTGTACAGACTAAACAGGCTCTACTGAGGCAAGATGTCGTCCTCATCCTCAACCTCTGATTCCTCTCCCCCTACAGTGTGTACTTCCTCCTCATCACACATTATCAATTCGTCCCCGCTGGACTCCACAACCACAGGTCCCTCTGTAGTATCTGGAGGGCAGTGCTGTACTTCATTGAGGAATTGATTATTCATTTTTATAAACATCATTTTTTCAACGTTATGAGGAAGCAACCTCCTTCGCCGCTCACTGACCAGGTTCCCCGCTGCACTAAAAACTCTTTCCGAGTACACACTGGAGGGGGGACAACTCAGGTAAAATAGAGCCAGTTTGTACAGGGGCTTCCAAACTGCCTTTTTTTCCTGCCAGTAACAATATGGACTGTCTGACATGTCTACTTGGATGGTGTCAGCAAAGTAATCATCCACAATTTTTTCTATTGTGACAGCATCCAATGCAGCGAGAGTAGACATGTCTGCAATGGTTGGCAGGTCCTTCAGTCCGGACCAGATGTTATCAGCATCCCCGCCAGTGCCTCTTTTGGGAAAACTGAGCTTTTTCCTCGCAGCCATAGATGTGGAAGAAAATGAGGGTGGAGCTGTTGGCATGTCACGGTCCTCTTCAGAGGACAATCTCCTGACCAGCAGGTCTTTGCACCGCTGTAGACTTGTGTCCGCCGGAAACAGAGACACAACATACGCTTTAAACCGAGGATCGAGCACGGTGGCCAGAATGTATTCCTCTGACTTTAAAAGAGTGACCACCCTCGGATCCTGGCAAAGCGTACGAAGGGCTACATCCACAAGAGCTACATGCTTGGTGTAATCGCAATGGCTTACCAGCTCCTCCCTCACTTTCTCCAGCTGCTTCTGCAACAGCCTGATCAGGGGAATGACCTGACTCAAGCTGGCAGTGTCGGAACTGACTTCTCGTGTGGCAAGTTCAAATGGCTGCAGAACCTTGCACAACACGGAAATCAGTCTCCACTGCGCTTGACTGAGGCGCATCCCCACTCCTTTGCCTATGTCGTAGGTGGCTGTGTAGGCCTGAATGGCCTTTTGCTGCTCCTCCATCCTCTGCAGCATATAGAGGGTGGAGTTCCAGCGCGTCACAACCTCTTGTTTGAGGTGATGGCAGGGCAGGTTCATGCTTTTTTGATGTGCCTCTAGTCTGCGGTAGGCACTGGCTGAATGCCGAAAGTGTCCAGCAATTTTGCGCGCCACCGCAAGCATCTCCTGCACACCCCTGTCACTCTTGAGGTAATGCTGCACCACCAAATTAATGGTGTGGGCAAAACATGGGACGTGCTGGAAATTGCCCATATTTAATGCCCGCACAATGTTACTGGCATTGTCTGACACCACAAATCCCCATGAGAGTCTAAGTGGGGTAAGCCACTGGGAGATAATTTCCCTCATTTTCTCTAATATGTTGTCAGCGTTGTGCCTCTTATTAAAGCCTGTAATGCACAATGTTGCCTGCCTTTGCATGAGCAGCCATTTTGTAGATGCTGCTACTGATGCAGCTGTTGCTGTTGCTGCGGAAGGGGATGCATCTACCCAGTGGGCTGTCACAGTCATATAGTCCTTCGTTTGCCCAGAACCACTTGTCCACATGTCCGTGGTTAAGTGGACAGTGGGTACAACCGCATTTTTAAGAGCACTGAGGACACTTGATCGTACTTCTCTGTACATTTTTGGTATCGCCTGCCTAGTGAAGTGGAATCTCGAGGGGATTTGGTACCGGGGACACAATACCTCCATCAACCCTCTAAATCCCACTCCACTGATGGCGGACACCGGGCGCACGTCTAACACCAACATTGCAGTTACAGCCGCAGTTATACGCTTTGCAATAGGGTGACTACTATCGTATTTTGTGGTCATGGCAAACGACTGTTGGACGGTCAATTGTTTTGTGAAAGACTTAGCGGTCTTACGACTTCCCCTCTGGGAAGATGACCGACTAACAGCAGCAACAGCAGCAGTGGCAGTAGTAGGCGTACCGCTGCAGGATTCCTCGGATGAATCCCGTATTGAGGAGGACTCAGTCTGGCTGCTGACTTGGGCTGCAGGACTGAATCTGATGGAGATTGTGGAGGAAGTTGACGAGGAGGGTGTTGCTGGTGTGTATCCAACTGGACCACGGGATTTAGGTGTCCCTGTACCGATGAGGGTCCTAGCCCCAGTTCCTGAACTAACCACTGAACTATGAAGGTTATTCAGGTGACGTATAAGGGAGGATGTTCCTAGGTGGGCAAGATCCTTACCCCTGCTTATTTGAGCTTTACATAAGCTACATATGGCCATACATTGTTTGTCTGGATTTGGATAAAAATAACTCCAGACCGAAGAGGTGCATTTTTTGGTCTTCTGACCAGGCATGACGATGAGCTTTTTCATCCCATGGACATCAGCTTTTTCCCCCCCTGGTGCCTCATTTACAATAACCACATCACCATCCTCATCATCAAGTTCCTCCACAGCGCCAGCTACATCATCAATAGTCTCCTCCCGAGCCACCTCTTCCCGTACAGTGATGGGAAGGTCAGACTTGACAACCACCAACACCCTTGGACTCGCCTTGGGGATTTGTGATAATTTCTCTTTAGAAGGCAGAGTTGTTTGCTGTTTTGTTGCTGACAGCATAACTCTCTTCAATTTTTTGTAGGGGGGGGGAGGAGGAGGAGGGCTAAGATCCATGGGTGAAGCTGAACCACTAGTCATGAACACGGGCCAGGGCCTAAGCCGTTCCTTGCCACTCCGTGTCGTAAATGGCATATTGGCAACTTTACGTTTCTCCTCAGATGATTTAAAGTTTCTCTTTTTGCTACTTTTTCTTAACTTGGGCTTTTTGGATTTTACATGCCCGGTACTACGAGATTGGGCATCGGGCTTGGAAGACGACGTTGATGGCATTTCATCGTCTATGTCATGACTAGTGGCAGCAGCTTCAGCATTAGGAGGAAGTGGGTCTTGATCTTTCCCTACTTTATCCTCCAAATTTTTGGTCTCCATTATATGTAGCACAAGATACTGCAGAATGTGTGAACTTGGTAATATTGCAGTACCAATGGACTTATACTGCTGGATTGGTTTTGCAAATTTGGTTATAATTATTATATATTTTTTTTTTTTTTTTTAATTTTTTATTTTTTTTTACTTTTTTTTTATTTTTTAAAAACTTGGGAATAATGGGGAAATAACTATGCCCTTAGAAGCACAGAGCACAGGACACAGCACCACTGGACTGAACAGGACACGGCACAGGACCCAGCAGCACTACGGAACTCAGCAGGACAGAGCACAGGACACAGCACCACTGGACTGATACTGCAGAATGTGTGAACTTGGTAATATTGCAGTACCAATGGACTTATACTGCTGGATTGGTTTTGCACATTTGGTTATAATTATATATATTTTTTTTAATTTCTAATTTTTTATTTTTTTTTACTTTTTTTTTATTTTTTAAAAACTTGGGAATAATGGGGAAATAACTATGCCCTTAGAAGCACAGAGCACAGGACACAGCACCACTGGACTGAACAGGACACAGCACAGGACCCAGCAGCACCACTGACCTCAGAAGGACAGAGCACAGCACACAGCACCACTGGACTGATACTGCAGAACACAGCACAGCACAGCACAGCACTGCACAGCACTGCACAGCACAGCACAGCACTAAACAGCACAGAACTAAACAGCACAGAACTAAACAGCACAGAACTAAACAGCACAGAGGACCACCTAACACACCCTCCCTCTACCCTGATCAATGCCCGAGTGAAGATGGCGGCGACTAGCGGGGAATTTATAGGATCCGAGTATCGCGAGATCCGACAACGGGATTATGAGTCAGAGCCTCAGTTTCACTTTTGAATTTGGCGCCAATACCCGGATCTGTCTCGGATCCGACTCGGATCCGCAACGTTCGGGTGGGCTCGGATTTCATAAATCCGAGTGCGCTCATCCCTAGAAATAATAGCATTTTAACTGCAGTCCAGTCAGTGACATCAACTACATGGTGGATGCAGCAAGAACACCTGTTTATATGGTAAATGGTCTCAAATTACTGGCTGGGAGGTCAGTTATGAATTGAACAATACTCAGTGAATTTAATCTGTTTGGTCAGAGAGTAAGACGTCTGCTCTTATTAGTAGCTGTTAGACTCTGGGTGAGATATAGCTGCAATATACTACATCGATGAAATATAACCAATGAAAGTGATTAACTTTATTAGGCAGTTCATTAGGTGTTCAATATGAAAATCATTGGCATAACCAAAACTTCTTGTGTTAATGTCAACAAACTTTCATACATTACAGTGGTTGCATTAACAAAAATCCTACAGTTTGTTTATTCAAGAAATTATTTATATATGTATAGAGTTTAAATGTCCTGAGCCAGAGCTTATGACTGCAGATGCATATTGAAATGTTAGGAAGAGGAAATAATGTACTTGTCAGTGGAGTCAGTTTCTTGTTAGAATCTGAAACCAATAGCAGATTAAATGGAAAATTACTAGTTAGGAAAGAACAAGAGAGCTGTTATAATTTAGTATTAATGAAGAACATATAAATATGTTTAATGACAATGAACTATGCATATAAATAATGTAAATTAAGGCTTATCTGACAAATCTTTGTGAGTCACTGGTGAATTCCTGTCCAGGGGTTTGCCTTAATCTCATGGAAAGACAGGGCATCAAAGGGCATGGTATAGGGGTGAAATGGCAAGTAAGAGAACAGAGCTAAAACTGATTACAGTAAAAACATAGTAAGATGCTTATCTGTAATCACCAGTCCCACTGGAGAAAGTAGAAGACACAGTAATCCGTCTGGCGCTTCTCCAAATAGTAAAATACCACTGAAAGCAATACTCACACAAAACAAGTTATGGGAGGTCACCCTACATGTTTCATCACTGGGACTTCATCGGGGTATGGTCTCCTGTACCCAAAATCCATAGTTTATATTTAGTGCTTTACATAAAGCATAAAAAGCATTCCGCATGAACACATGTATTAAAAAGGCAGAGCTTCTGCAGCTTGGTTTACTGTGTTTAAACATAAACCTCCAATTACAAAGTTGGAGGTAGGTCTTTTAACACAGCTATCCTTATAACACTCAGTAGAATTACTTAAAACCCGATCATCTGGTTGCTGATTGGTGTAAGTGGAATACAGTACACTGATGTGTTTAATGTTTGCAAATGGACAAGGACTCCCTTGAAGAAGTGCAGATTTTCTTAATAATTTCTAGGAATACAATACTCTAGTGTGCCTTATTAATCGTATATATGGTACGGATCACAATCAATCCACATTCATAAATTAAGCAGAAAGCTGAGACTAAAAACGAGTAGTAATATAACAATACTGGAACTTTTACAAGTTTCTCATAAAATAGAATTACCATAAAGCTGGAGCAGGAGAGAAATGCTAATTATGCAAGAATACATTAGAACGTGGTGACAAGAAGTGGAATTGATACTATTGTATTTACTGAATAGCGTTGCAATAGACCTGCAGTTAATCAAGAATTATAAGTGAAAATGATATTTATTGAACTTGCTATTAATTAGACTGATAAGTATCCTATTAAAATAAAAAATGAAGGCAGCTAGTTTGGTGAACAAACAAACTAGAAGAAATATGATGCCTTATAAGATTTACAATGAATTAACAGGCAGGGAATAAGAAATGCCCTCTGCCCTCCATGATATAAGATTGGTGCAAAAAGTTTTTATTAAAATCTTTATTGAAATCCAAGTGATATATTGGGCAGAAAACCAATAGATTATTCTAAAGTGAAAACCTCGTCCCAGACAGGTAAACCACACTGATTATTATGAAAGACAGACAGGCTTTTCAATAACATCTAAAAGTAAAGTTACTTAATAAAATCAATAGAGAAATGAAAATTGGGTAATGGGTGTGACTTTTCAATTTGATAAAAAATAAATAAAATAATAAATTGGGGTATTCAAACATTTGATACATGACATTAGAAAAACACTTATTCACATGGAACATACAGTTTAATGCATTAAAGAATAGTTTTATATAAAGCATAAAAAATGAACAGATACTGAATGCGTATTAAATATAAAATGTTGTAATCTTCTGGAATGCCTGAACTTCAGGGATACAATATCAATTACTACATTCAAATTACAGGGAGCTAAAGCATTTAGCTCATAGACCCAATATGACTCACATTTATCACCCCTTCTATGGCTAGGGTGAACTAATTTGTTACCTTTAAACTGATATGTGTCTAAATTATTATTTCAAAATTTCAGAAACTGTGAAAGTAAGCTATGAGATCATTTTCCATTTTGAATGTTCCATTCAGATCTTAAATTGTCTTTTAGTTTGTCTTACATGTACTAACCCACAGTTGTTCATGTATATTATATGAGTAGGAGTACAGGAAATAGTACTTTTGATAAGATACTTTTGGCATATTAGTTCTAAAAAATTGATATTGAAGGTAGACAGATTTGCACATGGTGGAATGTTGACATGGGTAACAGCCATATTTGGTGGATTGGTTAGTGTTAGAAAGATTGTTGGATACTTCTCTGACATCCTTCTTTAACCGACTAGTTAAAGGAGGATGTTATTCCTGTCTGCATATTATAGATGTTTCTGTTTTTCGGTATAGAGGGACCTAACATGAAACCTTTTAATAGAACCATCAATATTTCCTCAAGATGCTCTCGATTTTTCTAGAAAAACAACTGTATCTTGTTATAAAGGGTTTATTTCTTCATGGATTCTGTTTCGTCTTTCAATTTGTTATTTTTATATGTTAATAAATATGTTCTATCTAATAAATATGTTTTATTGAATGCCTCTTGAATAATATTCTCTGAATAGACCCTCTCAAGGAATCTTTTCATTAAGATATTAGATTGTTCTAAACAGATGGAAACCAAACTACAGTTTTGCTGAAGACTAATAAATACGGCACATTATTTTTCCACCTTGGAAAAAGACAAATGTTAGATAATATAAAGCTATTCACATCTATAGTTTATTAAAAAGGCTTGAAGTTACATTGTTATTATTGTCTGTAGCCAACAACGAAACCAAATATTTAGTAGTTTTTTCACGTTTAACAAATTCTTCCACCTCTCTTATGGTTTCATCTCATTTTAGCAAAATATAACCAATATAACATTTGCAATTGTGTATTTTGGAATCCATGAGGGGGGGAAGGGGGGTATTACAACCCATGAATATATTTGCATTACCTGTGTAAAATGTTTCCCCATTGCTAATCCTCATTTGTGGAGATAAAATTTGTTCCCATCTAATGAGAACTGCCTCTTATTACCGTATAATGTAGAATATTAAATTAAAGTTTTGACAGTGATTATACATTTTTTGTGTAGCATGGAAGTGGACAGGTGCTGTACATCAACAGTGAACCAATGAAATCAGTCATCCTAAATGAAGCCATCTAGTGATTTTACAATGGATGTGGAATATTTGGTATATGACTGTAAAGTTGTTACATACAATTGTAGATGTACAGTATAGCTATCAAATGTAAGATATTAGCTGTTCAGGAATTTATTCTAGAAATTGTTGGACTTCCATGCAGAGAGGCAACAGTTTTATGGATTTTGGGAGTTTGATATTATATGGGGATAATCAGATGTTTCTTATAAAGATAATCAAAGGTGTCTAGTGTTATGATGTCTCTTTTGGTGTTTTGAGACAGTTGATATAATTCTGATCCAAAGGCGTTATCTAGAACACTATCTAGTTTATTATATATTTATATATCTCCCAAAATCCTTTCCTCTTTTTTTAAGTAGTCCTCTAATTTTTAGACTAGTACACCATCTCTCTTGTCTTCTGATTTGAGGGAGCTATCGTGGCTAAGATTTTGGAGGGATTGTCTTTCATTACATGTCAGGTTTGATTTTTACTTAATTTTACTGATGTCTAATTTTCTAAAGTCACTTTTCACTGAATAAAAGTATATGAATATATGGCTCCTTCTAGACCCTACTGGTTCAAATCTGGATGCAATTTACACTTTAGCTTTCCTGGTGACTTTGTCGCTGGTTCAGAAATTTAGGATTTAAAAAAAAGTAAAGTGAGAGCATATATATTTATTTAGATCAATGAACAGTTAACATTTGTTGAAATAGTTGCTGGGTGCAGACTGTAACCATTTGCTTAACAATTTTGTTTTTTTGCGATAGTTCTTGGATGAAAGACTGAAAACGCCTGTGTTGTCTTTTGTTTTGGGGGGGATATTTTCTTTTTGGTAGACATTTTTTCTTTTCCTCTTTTCCTTTTGGATGCTTTATGGGGAGTTCAATCTGGGAAGAGGAAGTTTGGTTATTTGGAAGTTTTGTGTGGGTCATAACATTTCTCATTGAATAGGCACTGAATAGGTATTGAAAGAAGTCAGGTTGCTTTCCAAGTAGAGGGTAATCTAAAAACCTCATATCTATTATGCAGTGCATGAATCTGGAGTAGATTGGTTTCTGTATTGTGTAGTCATTGAATTCTTAGTCTTTGGCTGTCTATTTCAGGAAGTTCTATATCATTAGTACACTGAAGATTATTGATGTGCACACTGGTGAGTATGGGGCTAGGTTTTGAGGACCATTGCTTCTATGGAATCTTCATAAGGCTGTGTGTATTTTAATATACAAGAGTCAAACCTCTTTGAGCTTTTCTGCCCAAGTTACTGATTGTTCTGCTAATAATAATGTTTATGTCAATGAAATTTATTTTGTTTCCTAGATACAACTTCTCTGTTTTCTAAGTTTAAATTTAATTCCATTTAATTCATATCATGGAAATTGTTTTGTGTAGTATGTCCCAAATTTCCCATTTTGCTCGAGTTCTCTTTTTCTTTCTAAAATAAATAGCTTTGAGTTGGGCTGAACATACATGTAGAACCTGATTCAACTCCTTTATAAAATGATAATTTATAGTCCCAAATTAAGGTTCCTTTAGAAATGGAAGATCTACTCCATTCACTTCTAGATATCTATGTCCCATAATATTTTTATCTCCCTAGTGGCTAATCTTTCTAGTGATGCCATTTGTATATCAAGAGCCATAATTTCAGTATTCTCTATTCAGAGAACAACATATTACACTGTGTAGAAGGAATCCCAAAATAATAAGAACCATGAACTAATGTATAGAAATAATACAATATAATAATACAATGAAAATCAAGTCAATATATAGATATGCAGCTAGCCAGGCAGTAACTAGTTAACACTAGAAACTAAGTTTATAGTCCTGATCCTGCGCTTTTCACTCCAATTGAATATTGAACTGTTAGGAAGAGTAAATAATGTACTTGTGAGTGGTAATCAAAACAATAGAAGGGCTGCGCTCAACCCCAAATCAGGCAAGAGCAGCAATACTCAGGAATCCCTTCCTGTAAATCACAACATATACACACAATGTATTGTGCTCAATTGCCAAAAAATGCAGATGTACACTGATCAAATGTTATTGAGTGATAGGTGTAGGTGCATATAACCCGTGCTATTGGTAAATATACACCAGGATACAATGAAAATTACAATAGTCAAATGTATAACTCATAAATGAGTAACTGATATTAGGAGGCAGTTTGAATATGAGACAGTCCCAATGGATTAATTAATAAGAATAAAAAAGATGGACAGTATGAAAGGTAATGACCAAGGGTTTAATCAGCGATTGGTCATACACATGATAATTTAAATTACATAACTCTGTAGCATCAAGTTACCAAACAGAAAATAAATAAAAACAGTAAAAAATATATAAAATGCCAATAAAAAGTCAATCATAAAGTCCAAAAGGGTTCCAGCATTAACCCTTTCGTAGGGAATCCCAAATAAAGTAAAAATCAAATTGCTATCCAAAATGTCATAATAAGATAAATCCAATGGATGAAAAAACCTTTGGGGAGCACTAAGCAGAGAGCCGGTACTCACAATTCCGGATCACAGGATATACGTGGCAGGGTACCTGACTGAAGACTTAGGGATCCGGGGACCACGGTCCAGATGATATCCAAACGGTAATTTTAGCAGTGAAGCTCGCAAACCATGTGAGTAATGAAACAGACAGCGGGGAAAAACGGAGTGCGTTCCAGAGTGGAACGCAAAAACCGGATGTCCTGTTGTATCTAGCGGATGTGGGTGTGGCCAACGCGTTTCATCTGCTCTGCAGATTTCTTCAGGGAATGTAGATAATGGGTGGAGATTAGTGTAGTCATTTATATGGTATGGCCGATGATTGAATAAATGGATACATTAGAATTGGTCAGCTATCAATTGACCATAATGTTAACATTACCAGCAAATGCTTGTGTGTTTAAACGAGCATGCTGCAATATTACATAGTGAACATACTGCAATGTTACATGGTGAGCATGTACATAAAACTTGCAGAATACATACAAAGATAACAGCGCTAATGATCTTAATAGAAATATACATTCTTACAGGTGAGGAAATAATATTACCTCTAAGTATATTAACAAATATTGTAGGTGTAAACAGTTAATTAAATAGAAGGTATTAAAACTTATACAAATAGAATATTATATGACTGACATATACCTCTGTTGGAATGCATATATGATGGAATGTCAGCATCAAATACAGCAATAAAGGTTATAATTTGCAACTACTCTCAGAGCAGTTGTATATATGTCATCAATTATTATTCAGTTGTGAAACCGTGATGATACAAATATAGGTACATATTGTATATTGGTACACAGGAAATGACGTGCCTTTACACTCAATATCACCGTATTGGGATGTTTCTACTACATAAAAAAATGGGTTTCACATATCAACAGTATATGGCTCTCATACATCAGAAACCCATTAAAGCTATGCCTCAGATGGCGATATCTACCCATAACACATCAGACAGCTCAAGGTCTGATTCTGTCTCATTCTCTGTACATGATGACCCCAGTCTTGATTATGAACATCTAGCCATCCAATCATTTGAGGATGGTTGGAAACACCGGACCCCTAAAGCATATAATGCATTAGGAAGTCACTTCATTCCAACTATGGTCACTCCACCTTCAGGACATATTGATACCACCAATATCAATAAGGACAATACACTTTATGCGACACCAGGATTGGCCCCAGAAAACCCAAGTTTTGATCTAGCTCCCACTCAGCATGACACCCTTTCACAAATAGGTCATTTTTTAGGACTGGGCCTGAAATTCATGAGCACACATCTAAAATCCAGTCAGTCCCAGTCAGTCAAAAGGAAACTACACGACTCAGAAGAGGAAGGAGAGGAGGTAAAAAAAACAAAGCAATAAACACAACTAGAATTGATTCCAAGCCTGTTGGAATCTTTAATTTGAGCGACCACATTCTATCTGAGTCACAGAATAATGTACTAAGTAAAGGACTCAAATATGCTCCAACTAGGTCCCTTGATAAATTTGACACCTATAGAGACGTACAACGCTTCATTAGGAAACTAACTCTTAAGAAATATTACGCCAAAACTCCCTTGGAACGTCAAGTTCTTAATTCCCCTGACACATATAAGCACACCAATCTCAAATCAGAGTCTACTTTTTATCCGCGACAAATTAAGGGTAGTCTTATAAATACATTTGAAACATTAGTTCTAGCAGATATTGATACCATTATTCCACATAAACAGAGAAACAAGACTGTTAATCTAACCACATTAGAAATGCAGGCACTTAAACAATTACAGGATTTGGACAATATCATCATAAAACCGGCAGACAAAGGTGGGGGTATAGTTATTTTAAATACTACTGATTATATAACAGAGATGTATAGACTCCTATCTGATTCATCAACATATAAGCCCTTGGACACAAATCCAACAATGGAGTTTTCTGAGCTACTCAAGACTATCCTCACTCACGGTATAGAATTGGGCATACTCACCAATAAAGAATACAATTACATTTACAACTCTCACCCCGTAATTCCTGTCATCTATTATCTCCCAAAAATCCATAAGAACATCACACAACCACCAGGCAGACCAATCATTTCTGGCATTGGGTCAATTACAGCCAATCTTTCCCACTATTTGGACACTTATTTTCAACCGTTTGTTAAGATTCAAAAAGCATATTTAAAAGACACCACACACATCTTACAGATCTTAAAAGGAATCACTTGGAACCCTAAATACTGGCTGGTCACCTGCGATGTTACCTCGCTATATACTATCATTAAACATGACCTAGGCATCAATAGTACACGTTATTTTCTAGAACAAGATCCTACTATGGACAAGAGTCAGATAGATTTCATACTAACAAATATTGATTTTATCCTTAAACATAACTATTTCTGGTTCCAGGATAGGTTCTACCTGCAAACACAAGGGACAGCTATGGGCACTAGGTTTGCCCCCAGTTATGCAAATCTCTACATGAGTTTTTGGGAAGACCAAAACATCTGGTCCAACAATGACTGGGAGGCAAACTTGGTGCTCTGGCGTAGATATATTGACGATGTTCTTATCATATGGGATGGTCCTGAATCCACCCTTCTACAATTTCTGAGTCATATCAATGATAATCAATACGGTCTTCAATTTACTGCTAATCCCAGCCAATCATCTGTAGAATTTCTTGACTTAGAAATTTTCATACAAAACAATTGCCTGGCCACTAAAACTTATAGGAAACAAGTAGATGTCAATAGTTATATTCTTTCGACCAGTCATCACCACCCGCAGTGGCTTAAGAGTATACCATTCAGCCAATTTACAAGGATTAGACGTAATTGCACTAACATACAGGATTATATCACTCAGGGGACTGAATTGAAATCTTATTTTCAGGAGAAACAATATGATCATCACACTATCGATACAGCATTTAACAAACTTCTCAGTACCGATCAGGGTCAACTATTGAGGTATAAAACATCAACACAACCAAATCCTCCAGATAACACTAACACTGGTAATGACCAGGTATATTTTGTCTCAGATTATTCCAAAGAAGCCAATTTTTTGAAGCATATTATTTATAAACATTTATAAACCCAAAATTGTCTTCAGGAAAGCCCCAGACTTGAAGAAAGTTCTGGTTAAAAATCATATTAAAGATAGTACCACACACACTAACTGGTTAACCCAGATTCAACAGAAATCAGGATTTTATCACTGTGGCAAATGTGTCAATTGCCGTACCACTCAACAAATTAACACACATGGGATTACTGAGGTCTTTTCATCCCATGATAATAGGAAGTTTTCAATCAAGGATTTTATCAAGTGTAGCACTAAGAACGTCATCTACCTCATCAAATGCCCGTGTGGAAAACAATACATTGGCCGCACAATAAGGTCCCTGAAGGTCAGAATTAGCGAACACATCAGGAATATACGTAATGGATTTGAGAAGCATCACCTTTCTAGCCACTTCAAAATTACCCATAATTGTGACCCAAAAGGGTTGACATTTTTTGGCATTAAGTGTGTACATAACAACAGGAGAGGGGGAGACCCAATCAAAAATATTAACAGGGAAGAAACTAGATTAATCCTTTATTTTAACACATTAACACCACGAGGACTTAATATGGAATATGATGTCTCATTATAATATTATTATTATTATTAATTATTATTATTTATTTATAAGGCGCCACAAGGTTTCCGTAGCGCCGAACACAGTACAAACAATGGACAGTACAGGAAATAACAGTACAGAACAATAAACAACTAGTACCAAAACTTCAGAGGCTCCAGGCAAAGCAGATGTAATGGAGTAGGAGCAGAAGAGAAGGTAGGGAGACAGGAGGGAGAAGGGCCCTGCTCATAAGAGCTTACATCCTAAAGGGAGGGGAAACAGACAGCCGGCATAAAGGGAGTCAGAGGAGGGGAGCAAGCGTGCATCCCAACAGAGGAGGAGCAAGGGGATGGGAGCGAGCAAGGAGAGAGGGTTAGGTGGAAGGCTGGTAGGCTTTAAGGAAGAGATGAGTTTTGAGTGCCCGTTTGAAGGAGCACAAGTTAGGGGACAAACGGATGGAGCGTGGGAGGTCATTCCAGTGGAGGGGGGCAGCTCGGGAGAAGTCTTGAATTCTAGAGTGGGATGAGGTGATCAGAGTGGACGAGAGGCGACGGTCATTGGCCGAACGCAGGGACCGGGCGGGAGTGTGGATGGAGAGAAGGTTGGAGATATAGGGGGCAGTAGAGTGAGAGAGGGCCTTGTAGGTGAGGGTAAGAAGTTTAAAAAGGATACGGTAGGGGAAGGGGAGCCAGTGAAGGGCAAGGCAGAGAGGTGAGGCAGAAGAGGAGCGGCGAGAAAGGAAGATGAGCCTCGCAGCTGCATTGAGTATAGAACGGAGGGGGGCGAGGTGAGAGCGGGGGAGGTCGGTGAGGAGAAGGTTGCAGCCTGGAGATGATAAGAGCATAGATAATGGTTTTGGTTGCTTCATGAGAAAGGAAGGGCCGGATGCGGGCGATATTGAGAAGTTGGAAGCGACAGGATTGGGCAAGGGATTGAATGTGGGGGGCAAAAGAGAGCGAGGAGTCGAGGGTGATGCCCAGGCAGCGGAGTTGGGGAACAGAGGAGATGGTGGAGTTATTAACAGTTATGGAGAGATCCAGATGGGATGAGGATTTAGATGGAGGGAAAACAATGAGTTCGGTTTTAGTGATGTTAATTTTAAGAAAGCATGAGGACATCCAAGAAGAGATGGCAGAGAGGCAGTCAGATACACGAGAGAGGAGGGGGGGAAAGATCAGGAGAAGAGATGTAAAGTTGAATATCATCGGCATATAGGTGATACTGAAGGCCGAATGAGGTGATGAGAGCACCGAGGGAGGAAGTGTAAAGTGAGAAGAGTAGAGGGCCAAGAACAGAGCCCTGAGGGACTCCAATTGGGAGGGCAGAGGGGGGGGAGGGTGAGCCAGAAATGGATACAGAAAAAGAACGGTTGGCGAGGTATGAGGTGAACCATGTAAGGACAGAACCAGAGAGGCCGAGAGAGTGAAGGGTCTGCAAGAGGACGGGGTGGTCTACAGTGTCAAAGGCTGCAGATAGGTCAAGGAGGATGAGCAGGGAGAAGTGACCCCTGGATTTAGCAGAGAGGAGATCATTAGTTACAGTGGTCAGGGCGGTTTCAGTAGAGTGGAGGGGGCGGAAACCAGATTGGAGGGGGTCAAGGAGGGAATAGTCAGAGAGGTGACGGGAGAGGCGACTGCAAACAATTCGCTCGAGAAGTTTGGAGGCGTAGGGGAGAAGAGAAATGGGGCGGTAGTTGGCGAGTGTGGTGGGGTCAAGATTAGGTTTTTTGAGAATAGGAGAGATAAGGGCATGTTTGAAGGAGGAGGGGACAGTGCCAGTGGAGAGAGACAGGTTGAAGAGGTGGGCTAAGTAGTCGCAGACAGTGGGGGAGAGGGAGCGAAGAAGGTGAGATGGGATGGGATCGAGTTGGCAGGTAGAAGGGGGAGAGGAAAGAATGAGGGAGTGTACTTCTTCACCCGTAGTGGGGCGGATGGAGCACCAGGGAGGGAAGCGGGGGGAGGGAGGAGCGGAGAGGGGGGCAAGAAAAGGAAAGGGAGGAGGAGATATTAAGGCGGATGGCCTCAATTTTGGAGGAGAAAAAGGAGGCAAAATCAGTAGCAGACAGGGAGGGTGGGATAGGAGGAGGGGGAGGGGTGAGGAGAGAGGAGAATGTGGCAAAGAGGCGGCGGGGGTTAGAGGACTGGGAAGAAATGAGGGACTTAAAGAAGGATTGTTTGGCAAGGGAGAGGGCGGAGCAGTAGGAGGAGAGGATGAATTTGAAGTGAAGGAAGTCAGCCAGGGAGCGAGATTTCCTCCAGAGGCGTTCAGCAGCACGGGTGCACTTCTGAAGGAAGCGGGTGAAATTGGAGTGCCAGGGTTGGGGAATTAGGCGGCGGCGACGGACTGAAGAGGCAGGGGCGATCGCGTTCAGGGCCGTGGTGAGAGAGTGATTATAGAGAGAGGCGGCTTGGTCAGGACAGATCAGGGAGGGAAGAGGGGATAGAAGAGTTTCTAGAGAGGAGGAAAAGGAAGTAGGGTCAACAGCAGCAAGATTACGCCTAGTGAGGGTAATTTTAGGGGGAGGGGAAGCAGGGGAAAAGGACAGATTGAAGGAGAGTAGATGGTGATCGGAGAGTGGAAAGGCAGAGTTGGAGAAGTCAGAGAGATCACATAGGTGAGAAAAGACAAGGTCAAGGGAGTGACCAAGGCAATGGGTGGGGGAGGAGGTCCACTGAGTGAGGCCAAGGGAGGAAGAGAGAGCGAGAAGTTTAATGGAGGCGGGGTCGGAGGGGAGGTCGATAGGGATGTTGAAGTCACCCAGTATAATGGAGGGGAGGTCGGAGGAGAGGTAGTGGGGAAGCCAGGCAGCAAAGTTGTCCAGAAAGAGGGAAGTGGGGCCAGGGGGGCGGTAAAGGACAGAGACACGGAGGTGAATGGGGGTGAAGAGGCGGATAGAATGGACCTCGAAGGAGGAGAAAGAGAGGGAAGGTTCAGGGGGAATAACCCAAAAGCTGCAGTTAGGGGAAAGGAGGAGACCCACTGCGCCACCTGGACGATCATCCGGTCTGGAGGAGTGGGTGAATGAAAGGCCACCATGGGAGAGAGCGGCGGGGGAAACAGAGTCAGCAGTGGAGAGCCAGGTTTCGGTGATAGCAAGGAGGTTAAGAGAGTTGGAGATGAAGAGGTCATGGATAGCTGGCAGTTTGTTGCGGACAGATCTGGAGTTCCAGAGGGCACAGGAGAAGGGGAGGGAGGGAAGAGGAGTGATGTGGATGAGATTAGCAGGGTTGATGGAGCGAGGGGGAGTACTGGGGAAGGGGCTGGGAGGGGGGCTAGGGGAGAGGATGGGAATATGACAAGAGCGCGGAGGCATGGTGGGAGACAGGTGACAAGGGGAGTGGAGGGGGAGAGAAAAGAGGTAGGAGGAGTCAGAGGTGTGGACAACAATAGGCAATCGGTGCAGCAGGCTTGAAGTACAATGAGTAAAAGTGCAGCAGGCTAGAAGTACAATGAATAAAAGTAATGGTAATAAAATGGTAATAGAATGAGTAACAGTAAAAGTAAAATAAAATAAAAACTAACGAGTAGTAAAGTTGCAGTCAAAACAATTAGGTATTACTAGAGAAACATGGACAAGGTAAGATACAAGGCAAAACAGAAGGTAGTGCAGGTAAACCAGTATGCAATGCTGAAGAACAATACCAGGCAGTCATGGGTAGCCAGATCAGGAGAGTCCACAGGAGCTGGTGCACTCAGGCTCAGGATGGTGAGCAGGAACACAGGTGGAAAAGTTCCGGAGGGTCCAGAGGGGGTGCATAGGAGACCAGGAGATGGTCCAGAGAGACAGGGGGTCCAGGAAAGCAGGAAGGGTCCAAGAATGCTTTGGTGCTGATTGAGGTCCTTAAGCCAACCCAGGTAAATAAAGCAGAGACCCAGGGAGTGGAGAGCCTGGAGACTTCATGGAGGCAGCATGGTGGAGAAGCCAACCATTGGAGACGATGGATGGGCAGGAGCACGGAGAGTATTGGCAGGGTGGACAGGCTGTGCAGGTGAGGAGAGCAGCCGACAGGTGATGGGACTCTGCAGGAAGCGGTTCGGTGCCAGGGGCAACTCCACAGGAATACGGAGCCCGGGTGCTGGGCTCCAGTGGAGCGCTCGCCGAGCAGGACAGAAGACGGAAGTGCAGAAGGGCATAATATGATGTCATTTCATTAGGATATTGTCATTGGTTATCAGCTGATGACTATCCAGTGCCTATGTCACCTTTGTCCCTTTGGTTATTGTATCTCCATGTAGACTACGGTCATACCACCCTGGAATTGCCCAATCCCCACCGAACTTGGAAGCCAAGCATAGTGGATTGATAGCTGACCAATTCTAATGTATCCATTTATTCAATCATCGGCCATACCATATAAATGACTACACTAATCTCCACCCATTATCTACATTCCCTGAAGAAATCTGCAGAGCAGATGAAACGCGTTGGCCACACCCACATCCGCTAGATACAACAGGACATCTGGTTTTTGCGTTCCACTCTGGAACGCACTCCGTTTTTCCCCGCTGTCTGTTTCATTACTCACATGGTTTGCGAGCTTCACTGCTAAAATTACCGTTTGGATATCATCTGGACCGCGGTCCCCGGATCCCTAAGTCTTCAGTCAGGTACCCTGCCACGTATATCCGGTGATCCGGAATTGTGAGTACCGGCTCTCTGCTTAGTGCTCCCCAAAGGTTTTTTTCATCCATTGGATTTATCTTATTATGACATTTTGGATAGCAATTTGATTTTTACTTTATTTGGGATTCCCTATGAAAGGGTTCATGCTGGAACCCTTTTGGACTTTATGATTGACTTTTTATTGGCATTTTATATATTTTTTACTGTTTTAATCTATTTTTTGTTTGGTAACTTGATGCTACAGAGTTATGTCATTTAAATTATCATGTGTATGACCAATCGCTGATTAAACCCTTGGTCATTACCTTTCATACTGTCCATCTTTTTTATTCTTATTAATTAATCCATTGGGACTGTCTCATATTCAAACTGCCTCCTAATATCAGTTACTCATTTATGAGTTATACATTTGACTATTGTAATTTTCATTGTATCCTGGTGTATATTTACCAATAGCACGGGTTATATGCACCTACACCTATCACTCAATAACATTTGATCAGTGTACATCTGCATTTTTTGGCAATTGAGCGCAATACATTGTGTGTATAACTTGTGAGTGGTAGCAGCTTATTCTGTGACTAATGTTATCAGGCAATTAATTAGGTAGATAATTTGAAAATTATTGTATTAGCAAAAGCTTTAAAGCTTCTTGTGTTAAGGTCAGCATAATTGCATACATTACAATGAAAACTAAAATTTATTTATCCAATAAATTATTTTCAGGTTTCAGGATTGCTAAGTTGTCTTGTCTGATAGCACTGAGGGTCTAATGCTAATGACCATTAAATAACTTATTTATATCTAATGTCATTAATAAACTCCATATAAAAGTAGTTTCCAGTTTAACCCTAAGAAATACTATAGATTTTCTGCTCTAGATTGGCAGGAATGATTATACTTATATTATACGCTTATACTTATGATCATTAAATACTGCACACAAGATGCAAAACTTAATTTTAAATATTTAGTATTCTAATTAACACACTCTCAATACAATGTGTGTGGGTGTGTGTATCCCAGGCCACAGTATATCTGGACTCCATACATTCTGGAGGTGGGCCAGGGGGGAGCCTGGGCTGGGGGTAGGGGGGCATCTGCCCCTCGGGCTGGTCCCATAGTGGGATAACTTGGGCTGGGTCACTGGGCCACCTGCATATTTTTTCATCTAAAATAGGCTGCCGAGTCGAGTCTTGTCTCCCAGGCTAAAATTTGCCAGCCCTCCACTGGTTACAGTGCTAACAGCTCTCAGAAAAGAACCACTTAAGGTAATAATGGAGGGCAACTGCGGCCCACTTGACTACAAAGCAGTCCTTCTCTACCACCAAATACCAGATTTCCCAAGGGTACAGCTTTTGATTTTAGATGTAAAACTTCATGCTTTACACCCTCAAAATCTTACCCGTAGTTCCACATCGGAGGCACCAATCTGTAGAGCATATTGTTTAGTAAATATAAGAAACCATAAAACAGGATCCTCACATAAAATCTGCTTGATGGTAACAAAAGCAGCCTGCCACTCAGAAGTCTATGCTAACCTATGTGGAGCCAAATTTTGCAGCTGGTCCATTACAGGGACTGCCAGGGTATAGACAGAACTGGGGAATAAACCTCCTTTAGTTGCCCACCAAATCCTCAAAAGGAGTGTAAGTGTAACTGTATTTTTTGTACAATTAACTGGGCATTCTCTAGAGCCTGGACCTTATTAACCAGGTATGTTAGGCAACCACTACCCACAGTGTATCCTAAATATTTAGTATATCTTGTCCTCAAGGCACATTTTTTAGATTAGCTATTAAACGTGGCTGTTGCAGGGACTGAAGAACAGTACAAAGATGATGTGCACTCCAGTGTTCACTATAAATTATGATATCATCAAGATAAGCATCAACATAACTTTAGTGAGGACATAAGACTTTATTTATATATTGCTGAAAAGATGCAGGTGCGCCATGAAGTCTGAAGGGTATAGTCACAAATTGATGCAAACCTAGGGTAAGAGAAAATGTTGGTTTATAGTTGACTCCTTGGTCAGCTTCATCTGCCAATAACCTTTTGTAAGATCAAGGGTAGAAATATACTTTTCTGACACCAGCTGTTCTAGAAAATCATCCACCAATGGCATGAGGTATGCATCAAATTGCAAAACTGCATTCACCTTGCGGAATCCGTACAAAATCAGGTACTTCGGTCAGATTTAGGGACAAGTACAATAGGGCTATGCCATCTACTAGTTTTTATGACAACTAAACATAGCGTGCCATTTGCTTCCTTTATCACATGTTCTCATTTCCCCTAAGGAGTGTGTATAACCTCTGACAGACCACAACCCTGGGTGGAGTCACAATGTCATACCGAACCAATTTAGTCGGGTCCAGTGTATCCAAGAATATGTCTGGAAATTCAGCCACCAGGACATTCAAGGAAGCCATATGTTTCGAGTTAAACTTGGTTCACAGAAATCCTCACACACCAACTGGGAGCTTGGAGGTACCTGAAGACAAAGATTAATGTTAGCCTCACAAGGTGAGAGGTAACTTGGGATTTTGTTTTCGACCGGGGAACACACCAGAAGAAGTATGGATGCAATACAATATAGAGATTATCCCACCGGAATACCCTGAGTTGTTTTACACTGTAGGCAAAATGCCGAGAGTACATTTGAGTACACAATGTGCTGGGGCTTGGTGATGTGCAACAGAGTACACAGAGTTTATAGGCACTGCCTGGGCAGTGTGTAGCATGTACTGATGGTACACAGATTTGTTGGCACTGTTTAAACCTCCTATACTGTGCAATAAGTTACATGGACGTGTTGGCACTATTTGAAAGCGCATAGCATACAATAAAATACTAGGGTGTGTTGGCACTATTTAAACAATGTGTAGTGATCAATAAGGTTCACGGATGTGTTGTCGCTGTTTGTACAGTGCATAGTATGCCATGATGTACACAGATGTGATGAGACAGTTTCAACAGTGCATAGCATGCAATTAGGTACACAAATGTGTTGGCACTGTTTGAACAGCGCATAGTGTGTAATGAGGTTCATGGATGTGTTGGCACTGTTCGAACAGTGTGCAATGTGTAAAGAGGAACACAGATGTGTTAGTGCTGGTTGAGCAATGTTTGACGTGCAATAAACAAATGGATACAATGGAGTATATTGCAGTGACCCTGTAGACCAGAGATAGACAACAAGTGTAGTGGAATAAACACATACTGATTACAATAGCTATCTGGCAGGTTTGGCACAACCAAATACACTGGTGCGGGGTCTAGGATCTCCACCGCACTTCACCAGGGATCCCCGCAATAGGATATGGACTTCAATCATTGAGGACCCAGGTCATGGCCCAATGTAGTTAGTACCCTCTGTGAAAACAGCAGAGTACTTAGCTGCTATGAGGACTATGATGAAAATACCACAAATGAAAATGCAGGCATGAGTGTGCTGCTATCGGGAAGACTGAACACAGGAGTTAAAGAAGCTCGAATAGCAGTTATACTTCCTAGCACAGTCCTGGAGCAGGAGTATCAATGTTGAACACAATTGATACTCGGGCATCTGAGGAGTGCACTGAGCAGGTTCTTATAGTGGCTGATTGATTGGTGATTCCCTGCATGTGTAATCAGTACGGGAGGTTAGTGGTAACACCTGAGAGAGGTGTTATGTCATCTCTATCCTATTAAGGATTCTAAACCTAGAGATTTTCTCACATAAGGAGCTCAAACGGCTAAAAGCCGATTGAGTCCTGAGGCACCTCGCATATAACAAACAAAAAATAGGGAAGAAGTTTGTCCAACCACTTCTCTGTTTCAATAAACCTTTTCAACATGGATTTTAAAGTACAATTAAACTGTTCAACTAGACCATCTGTCTGTGGATGGTATACAGACGTTCTCACCAAAATTAATTTTAAGAGCTTCAGTACCCCTTGTATGATCTGAGACATGAAATTAGTACCTTGGTCTGTGAAGACCACCTTTGTCAGGCCCACCTGGGAAAATAATTCCATTAATTTAGAGACAAGCTGTTTGGCCATGGCAACCCACAAAGGGAACACCCCCGGATACAGTGATGTATAGTCTACAACAGCAGAATAAACTTAAAACCCATAGAGAAAGTTCCAAAAGGGCTTTCTATGTTCACCCCTATTTATTCAAAAGGAACACCAACACTGGGAGGAAAACCCGTGGAGCTTGAGGTTTTTTGTAGCTGTTCTTTGACAATCAGGACATGATAAGCAAAATCTAGCAAATTTTGCATATATAGTTGGCCAAAAAAACTTGCCGTGATTCTATTCGCAGTTTTAGCCAGTCCTAGGTGTTTACCCCAAGGAACTGAGTGGGCCAAAGACAACACCTGTTTTCTAAAGGGGCTGGGAACAACAATTATTTTATAACCACCCCATTTGCTTGTCCTTTTTGTATAATAAATCATTTTGCAAACTGAAAGAAGTGTACCTGAGCTCTTTAATATTGTGCAATGTTTTCTCATCAGCAACCACAACTTTTTCAAATGCATTTTTACGTGCAGAATCTTTCCTTTTGACCAATCTAAAACCAGAGAGGGGCTAAAGGGGAATATTTAACATCTCCTCATTAATATTAGGCAAATCAACATAATCCTTGTTATTAGTATCAGTACAGCAGATGATGCAACTCTCTCTCCCACCAGAATTTCTTGTGAGACCCAGTCATTGAGATATTTTCTTTATGGTCTCTGGGTTTTAGGGGTTTTTGCTAGGTTTAGAAATAAATTAGGAGGAAATTTAAATGTCTCTCCTAGGGACTGAAGAAACACCCTTTTTTCTCACAGTTCCACAAAGGGCAAGAAAGTCCCACCAATCTCGTGCCTAGTAAAACAGGAGCTGGTAAACAAGGACAATCCCTAATGCTTAACATAGCAGTCTTCCCTTTAATGATTAAAGAGATTAGAATGATATGGTAAACACAGACATCCACATGGACACAACCAATGCAGATAGGATTATGTTGTGCAATTATCTGTTGGTAGTGACAAGGGTTCCACACCTCTGTCCACTGCCAAAGCATTTACGACTAACCAAACAGCCAGTGCCAAGTTCTCCGTCCTATGAAAGCGAATTCACTAAGACAGGCAATGGAGAGGAAACCTGGGAAACTGCTCCAAGAAAACAGTCTTCACCAGCTGACTGGACGTATGAAGTTCCGGATGAAGCCATAAAATCACTGCAAAATCAGCCAAATTCTGTGCCAAGGCCCCTGGCCTAATGGCCTGATCATAGTGCTCTGTCCAGAACCACTGTCATTAGGCCTCTGGATTAAGGGCAAACAAGTCAAAGATGACTGTTCTCACTTTCCATAATAACTGGAATTACTAGAAGAGAGGGACATGTAGGTCACCTGAGCCTCCCCCATTAGCAAAGGGGCAACTTAAATACCCAAACAGTCTCTGGGCCAAGCCTATATGGTGGCCACTCACTCAAAGGTGGTCAGGAAAGCATTGACATTGTCGCCAGCCCTCACAATAAATAGAATAGCCATTGAAGGGTGAGAGGAGGAAGCTTCTACTTAATTTCTCAGCCTCCTAACCTACTCCTGGTGAGCAGTCCTCTATTCCTGTAAGAGCATGAGTAGATTTTCTGTTTGTTTTGCCATATTCTCCATTTGGGCCCATGGAGCTCTTGCTGCTACTGCTATACTTTTTGACCTTGTAGCTCGTTAAGCTGTACCAAGAACTGTTGCATCACTGACTCCATGCTGGCTCCCAAGTCTTCGAAGCAGGACCTATGTTGATCTCTATTCTGACAACAAGTCACCAGCTAAAGTCTTAATTCAAGGTCAGACAGGAGCTACAGTGTGAGGATCCACAGCATGACATAGCAATACTGGTAAACAACAGACCTAACCAATGCAAAAAATTCAACATATAGATTCCTTCAGTGGAGAGGTCTGAGACTTCCACCCTCCCAGAGACCACCAAGCCTAGAATGAAACTGAGCCCTTAAACAAGGCCAAACTCCTCCCCTCTGAGGAATGAGTAGGATCTCCTCATGACTTCTGCCTCCCAGGAGGTTAACCCTTTCCTTTGATGTGGCAGTTTCTCACTCTGTCACATTACCTCTGACTGTAAATGTTATAATTATGAGAAGACCTATTATTTAGCATAATCTATGTGATCTGTCTTAGTGCAAGAATATTTTTATTTAGTAAGAGACACTGTTTGTACTGATAGTTGTGCTACAGTCACACAAAAACAAAATAAAGACTATTCACTTATTTTTACATTGCTAGCATTTTTATCATCTTAAATACAGATACATTAATGTGTCTATACAAATAATAAATGGACACCAGCTCACAGATTGTTTGCATCACAATTTCATACCTTTATCACAGTACAAATTTCATTCTGTTAAGAAAGGAGTACACATTCATTACAAAGCCAACCTTTGTGAACAACCGTGAAATTAGCAGGATCGTAAGTAAGCAATAAATTTCCCACTCACATAACATGTTACATTAAAGAACAAATGAAAACATATCTATGAATTCAAATGAAAAGTGAACTTAAACCACAAAGATAAATGATAAAAACATTTTATACATAACAAAGTTATTTTCACTTCTTTAGTGGCTTTTTGTTTTATTATGAATGCATTTCATATAATATGATTTTACACAGGCTCTTGGTATTTAAATAATTCTCAACATTTTTCAATTTCATTTTTCCCTTTTGAACATGTGTCATCTTTTCTACCACTTTCAATCAAATCCTTTTTATAAGCTACCATATCTAATACAAAACGAATGAATTGTACACTACTGTTAACACACTGAATAACGCCGGCATAAATTGAACAAAGTTCTTTCTCTTTTGTACTTACTCTTTAATACCAGCAAAGACTCGAACAATGTATTTGATTAGGTTTTTTCTGCAGGGAGTCTGAGAAAATGCAGAACATTGGCTTTTTGGTTACGATAACTAAATGGTTGTCACATCAGAGCAATTGAGAATCTTGAGACATAAGTAAAAACAAAAGTAAGGAGTGAGAGGCTAATCAAAGATAATGTTTTGCTTGACATTAAGAAAAGTGAAAGCAAATGAATGATGTTTCTATGATGCTTACGGTATTAGTCATACAATTGCTTGAATGGACTGAAGATAGAATCGTTAGCTTATTCACTACATCACTGTGTGTTTTATGTATTATATTTTAAAATAATTAATAACCTAGAGAACTCAAGACATTATTATGTTTTCTATACCCATTATAAAGGGAAAGGGAAAAGGAACATATTATTTAGACTGTTTCTACTTGGATGGTTATAGTGAATATGTCAGCATGAATTTTGTGGTATCTTGGTTTATTAGTTGTACCTAATAGAGATGAGCACATTTTGTAAAAAAAAATCAAGTTTCATGACATGCTGTGTCACAGAGGTGTGGAGTTTTGGTGAAGCAATTTTTGAGTTCCACCTTTTATTCACTATTACAAAGAATACCATTCTGCAATGTATTTTTGAATCTACATTATACAAAATTTTATAGTCTAAAAATAGAGATGGGGTAATGATGGTCGATTTAAACTGTCCTTTAGTGTTATTTGGGTAGAAGCAGGGGGGTACTATAAGATTAATGCATTGCAAGAGTAATAAAATCAGCAGCTAAAATTCATACAGTTGAATTGATCTTGATTTGGTGTACATTGCTTTTATTGCTTCTTCATTTTTAAATCACTGGCCAATGGCTAACATACCTATTGAACACTATGATAATTGCTGTGACTTGTTGGATTAAGTTAATTCCATTCACAAAGGACTATCTGGGATGAGTTGTACTTCCAAAATGCTAGTCAGACTTACCGTCTCATACTGTATGCACAGCCTACTTCAATTTAGCACTGCCAGTTTAGACGCATCGGTTACAGCAGTACTGATGATGAACATAGGATGAAATTAATTATATTTGTTTAATTTTATATGATGTACTATAATTAATATACTACTTTATGTACTTGATTTGTTTTGGCTTACTGCTCTTTCCTGATTTAAACTTAGAAAATAATTTCTGCAGTCTATCACACTTAAAAGTTGCTGTTAAGACTCACTGATTATCAGTGTCTTAGATTGTGTATGCACAGAATACTGCAATTTAGTGTTGCCAGGTAAGGACTGTATAGGTATAAAAGTGAAAAACATGTAAACACTATTGTTTTAATTACATTACTACTGGTAATTATTTATTTACCTACTGTCTAGTAATGGCTAATACAACTACTGATCACTATGTGTGAATTACAATGTCTTGTCACATATACTAGTTCCCTTTAAAAAAATGTATAAAGTGAGGTCTGCGGACAGTCGCTCATACATTTTGCTAGTCAGATTTATAATCACTCTCTCAATTGTCTGCAATGTATTAGTATTGCCAGGTCAGGATAACTTAGGTTTTACAGAAGCTGAAATTTATAGAATTAGACCTTGATTTATTGTGCCAGAGAAATTACTCTACTTGTTATTCATGTTTACCCTTGGCTACTGGTTAACTATCATTTTAAATTCAGTAATAATTGTTCTATCCTTGTTTAGTGACATGTTGTACTTACCACTGTTTTGTAGTGATTAATTGTGCAATATCTGATAGTCATTGTTCAGTGTTTCCTTTTTTCCTATTTCCTTTTGTTTGCTCTAGTAATAATAATTAATTAAACCAAAACAGAAAATGAGTGTGGTAAAACACTGACCCAAAACATGCATATTTAAAGAAATCATTGATTCAAATTTAAGCAAGCACACTGAAAGGGATGCAGCTGCTGGTACTTTAAACAGTCAAGCCTTGATAGGGTTAAAGAGAAAGCCAATAGTCATGCTGAAATGGGACATAGAAGTTAACTAGAGCTTGCTTAAATGTGGATAAAGATAACAATAAAAGTGAAAATAGGGGTAGTCATTATTATAATGGATTAATTAATTTGCAATTTTTCCCTCTCTTGTTATTTTCAAGACTGTCATCCTTCCACAGCATACAGTGCTCCTGCAACTCACTCTGATAGTTCAGGTGTGAATTATGTTGATGGTATTGTTAATGCTGTTGCATTGCCTGCCAGTGACACCAATAAGGTTGACAATGATGTATACACTAGCCTGAAAGGCAAAGATGATACCGTAATAGTTGATGGCACCTTTAATGATAGGCACAATTCTCTTGTAGCTGCAATTAATGTTCTTGAAATAACCTATATACAATCTTAAAGAAAATAAATAAAAAACACAAATGTATATAGCAAATTAAGAAAACTACTAACGAATACAAATCAATAGCAAGTTGTCTGTCTAAAGGCACACTGTAAAAAAGTGACTCCTTGTGTGGGTTCTCTTATCAGTATGGATTTAGAAGTATCAATAGAAATTAAATTATTTTTCTTCATAGTATAGTACATATTTTATAATATACTGTGCATGCTTTGTGGATGTATCTCTAGTGCTGTTCTGGAAATTCATTAATAAGGCTGTTTTATATAATCATTTAAAATAAACATATCTTTTCATTTTTTTATTTACAGTAGCTATAAAATTAATTTGTTTCTTTGGGATTTTCACATTTACATTTGCTGATCAAGAAATACACTTGAATATATTCTTGAAATTTTACCACTGAACAGGTCACAATACTGTACATTGTCAATAGAAAAACAGTGAACTGTAAAGTTTTTTTCTTAAATCAATGTAGGGGTTGTCACAATGATAATGGATCAGAATAGTTTTCAATTTTCCCCCCAGTTATTATATGCAAGGTTAACAGACATCCTCCCCAATTTCCCCAGGCCAGTATACAGTGCTTTCTAATGTGTAATTAATTTGTTTGGTGGCATACAAAATCTGAGGTCACTTTAGCAATCATAGCAATCCTAGAGCCTGAAAAATGTTATACACTCTTCAGGTTAAGAATAAATTGCATTGCACAAGTTGAAAATGAAGGACCCCACCAGATGGAATTGTACTCTCATTCTTCTTATACAACTTCATAAATAACAAAAAACTATCAACAAATATGTCATGGCCATGGAGCATTGCAAAGTGCTGGTTGGGGACTACGGATGGCAAATCTTGGGGACCTTTGTAGGAGATGTTGCTATCAGTTTTCAGTGCAATAAATGAAGAATGTCCTGTAGTCATGAGCATGACCAAATAAACAGGTATCTCAAGACAGGAGCCATCTCTACTCAGGTAAAAATGCAAACCCAGATCTTAAATTTGCTACTGAATTGTCGCTAAATCTATGGCCTTCACAGAAACACTATTTCTTTTTGACATGTGTTTGCAGACGTGTTGCAGGAGTTCAGCCTGGGGGGTGCCCAGGCGGCTGCATCACATGACACGCGATGCGGCCGCGTCCAATGACGCTGCCGCATCGCATGTTATGCGGCCGCCTGTGCGCTGACGCATCCCGTGTCATGGGATGTGGCCGCCTTTAAAAAGCAGCCAAAATTGTGTCATGGGGGTGGCCGGCCGGCCCGAACTGCAGTGAGAATGAGCGGCCCGGGGGACCGATGCCCCCCTGCCCCCCATGCCAGCTCGCCCCTGTGTGTTTGCATTTGCAAATAAATACTGCTTGGTTCTAAATTTGGTCATCAAGGCTAACTAAAAATTTGAAAAATCCAGTGCAATTTTAAATTGTTAAAATAATGCTTAGAGTCACCTTTCACATTGCTATTTCAGGGTCCAACTAAAATGATCAGACTTCTGTATTGAGAATTTATTTACTGCAGTATCTATTTGACTATAATGCATTGTTTAAATAAACTAGAACTTTTAAATGACAAATCTGATTAAAAAATGTTGAAACTTTATAGAAAAAGCATCAAATATGTAACAGAGATCAAAATACCTGAATACATTCAGAAATAACAGTAGCAGACTTACAGTCACTGTTTTTAGCAGAAATGTCAAAAAAGTATCAATAAATATTATGTGCACAGTGAAAATTTTGAAAGAGAACATCTATAATTGGGTAAGTAGAGGTTGTTGTAAAGTTCTTCAAAAAAGTATATATAAGGAGAGAGAATGATTGGCTTCTGTGTTTATCACTAGGTGATGGTGTTAAGACAAAAGTGATACAAGTTTGTGCAAAAAATGCAGTGCAGTGCCGTTGTGGCATTTAACATATACAGTAACAGTCAGTGATATCACTGATTACTGTGGATGGCTCTTTCTTCCGGGTGGTTTAGGTACATATCATTACCGGCCCGGCTGCCTGACTATTCTGTTGGACTTCCCTGTGTACCGTGATCTCCTGAATTACTGAACCCGACTTGATTGACCATTCTTCTGGATTTCCCTTGCATCATCCACTGCCAGCACGTTACTGAACCGGCTTACCTGACTACCATTTGTACCTCGCTATACGGCTCCATAAAGGACCGCGACCTGCGTGCCCCCAGCAGCGAAACCCATACCTCCTTGCAGGGGTTCCTGGAGAAGACCAGGGAACGGTTAGACTCCGCACTCTCTATCTGAGCTGCGTCAATGTTAGCAGGTACCCCTCATTCAGAATTTTGACAGTATGTTTTGGCCATGTCCACCAAGGGTACAGGTGAACCTTCGACCCATGACCTTCTCCTTCATCTAGCACAATGGGTAGAGCAACAAGAGACTGATCAAGCCCGACTGCTACATTGTGTTCGAGGGGTAGTTACTCGTCTGGATGCCCTGCAGAGGTCCCTGACAGTCCCGACGGCAGCAGTTTCTACTACGGCTACTTCACCGACTGTGGTCACAGTGTCTACTTCCTCACCTTCTAGTTTACATATCACACCTCTGTAAAAATTCGATGATGACCCTAAAAAGTACAGAGGCTTCCTAAATCAATGCGCTATTCAATTTGAATGCAATCCCTGGGCCTTTCCTTCTGAACGAACAAGTGTAGCCTTTCTAATCTCTATTTTAAGTGGACAAGCATTTGCCTGGGCCTTTTCTCTATGGGGGTGTAAAGACCCCTTTCTTGGAAATTCTGCATCCTTCATTGAAAGCTTTAGGAAGGCTTTTGATGAACCGGGGAGAGTGTCGTCTGCAGCTTCGAGTCTCTTGAACCTCCGCCAGGGTAATCTCACGGTAGGTCAATATGCAGTGCAGTTCCGCACGCTGGCATCAGAATTGAAATGGTACAATGAGGCCTCAATAGCAACCTTTTGGCAAAGATTAGCGGACCGGGTTATATAGGACCGCGCTCTCTAAAGGGTTATGCAAGAGCTGCACCAGCTGAGGGTGTCCCTCCCTCAGACAACAATAAAGTACACAGAAATAGCTGGGCGCTCATTGACTATGAATCCCTATCTCTTAAGAAATGTAGTTGCAAGATCGCAATGAGATATATATCAACAATTTAATACAGATAAAATATCCGGATAATGAAGATTACATAAATTCCTGCACTTCATAAATTAGCTATAACATTTAATATGAATACCAATAAAACCAGTCTCAAGTTCAGGCAAAAATCATGTGCATTCCAATAGTATTAGGCAGACAAATAAGAATACCAATAAAAACAGTCTCAAGTTCAAACAAAAAAACATATACATCCCATATAGTATTAGGCAATGTGTCCATAAACATCAATAACCTTCAGCCAATCTTACTGAAAAAAAGTTCTCATGTCGAGTTGCAGAGAGAATCCAGTATAAATCTAGTGGAGAAACATTGATATGGTTAAATCAAATGGTAATGTTTGAGGGGGCGTAAATCTGTGTATTGATGGCCCTCCGTGATTTATGTTCAGCCAGGATTTTAGGCATGAATATAAAGCATTTTTGGGATAGTCCGTGGTTAAATTTAAACCGAAAAAGTTATACTTGCTATTTGGATCCCATCAGAGTCTAGCCGCGCAGCAGGGCAGAAGTAAAGTACTGCTGGTTCCTGTATAATGCAGTTACACAGACACAGCTTTTGTGGATTTCGGCTCCTTTGGAAACTTAATTTCAGCGGATCTTGCTTTCTGGTTCCAGATTCCTTTACAATCTTTGCCTCAGCCGCCCTCCCTTATGGCAATAGATGGCAATCAGCAACGGTGTCAGCAACGGTTCCATCTCCTACATTACTTCACCTGTTTGGCCGACGGTAGGAGCTTTACTTAGAGAGTCAATCCAGTTTCTAGTACTATCCAAGTCTATTAATCCACTTATATTGGGATTACCGTTCTCCTCAATTCGACTGGGGTCGTGCCCAGGTCACTACCTGGGGTCTTGAGTGTTCACACAGATGTATTCCTGTGATTTCTCCTCCAGCTGCTTGGATCATCTGCAACTCCATTTCCACTGACACTACCCTTCCTTCTGTGTATGATTCCTTTCAAGACATTTTTAGCAATACTGAGGCCAAGACCCTTTCTCCTCATCGCCCTGGGAATGTTCGATCGAGTTAATTCCTGGTAAACAGATTCCAAAAGGCCAGGTTTATCCTCTTTCTCGGCCTGAGACTCAAACTATGTCCGAGCATATTGCAGACAACTTGTTATGTGGATTCATCAGAAAATCGTCCTCCCCAGCCGGGGTAGCATTCTTCTTTGTCAAGAAGAAGGATGGTTTCTTGCGACCTTGTATTGATTATCGTCCACTCAATCATATTATGGTAAAAAAACGTTATCCTTTGCCTTTTATTTCGGACTTGTTTGTTAGAATCAGCGGATCCCAAATCTTTACAAAACTGGATCTTCGAGGTGCCTATAATTTGATTTGCATGAAAGAGGGTTATGAATGGAAGACAGCTATAAACCCTAGAGATGGGCATTTTGAATATCTTGTGATGCCTTTTGGTCTCAACAATGCACCTGCGGTCTTTCAATCCTTCATCAACGAGATCTTTCAAGACTTATTGTACACCTCGGTAGTGGTTTATCTGTGTGATATCCTAGGGCCTGATTCATTAAGGATCTTAAATTAAGAAGTTTCTTATTTAAGTCTCCTGGATAAAACCATGCAAGGGGTGCAAATTAGTTTTCTGTTTTGCACATAAGTTAAATACTGACTGTTTTTTCATGTAGCACACAAATATCAACTTTAAATTTCAGTGTACAAATCAGCTATCAAGTATTTGTGTTAAAGTTTGGAGGTGAGAACATCATGGTGTTTGGATGTTTTTCTGCACACGGTACTGGCATACTGCATATAGTTGAAGGAAGGATGAATGGAAAAATGTACAGAGACATTCTTGATAAAAATCTGCTGGCATCTAATAGGATGCTGAAGATGAAACGAAGGTGGACATTTCAGCAAGACAATGACCCCAAACACACAGGCAAGGACACTCTCAATTGGTTTCAGAGAAATAAATTAAAGCTGCTAAAATGGCCCAGCCAATCACTTGACTTGAAGCCAAGTGAAAATTTATGGAAAGAACTAAAGATCAGAGTTCATAGAAGAATCCCACAGAACCTTTGAGAAGATTTTAAGGCTATTTATGTTGCAGAATGGGGCATAATCACACCTGATCAATGCATGCGACTAGTGTCTGAATACAGGAGGCGTCTTGAAGCTGTTATTACCAACAAAGTCTTTTGCACAAACTATTAAATACATTTCAGGAAGCGTATTCAATACTTTTTCCTTGTGTCATTTCACATTATTGCACAAAACTTAATTTATGGACATCTATGATTTGATTTCCTGGCATGTGTCGATTGCAAGGGTTGTTGCTGACATTTGGTGTACATTTCGTTTCATTATAATAGCCACGTTAAATATATAGTTACGGAGAAAAATGTTGATGTGTTTAATACTTATTTCACCCGCTAAATATATATATATTTATATATATATATATATATATGGGCAGCACGGTGGCTAAGTGGATAGCACTTTTGCCTCACAGCACCGGGGTCATGGGTTCAATTCCCGACCATGGCCTTATCTGTGTGGAGTTTGTATGTTCTCCCCATGTTTGCGTGGGTTTTCTCCGGGTGCTCCGGTTTCCTCCCACACTCCAAAAACATACTAGTAGGTTAATTGGCTGCTAATAAATTGACCCTAGTCTCACTCTCTGTGTGTGTGTGTGTGTGTGTGTGTATTGGGGAATTTAGACTGTAAGCTCCAATTGGGCAGGGACTGATGTGGGTGAGTTCTTTGTGCAGCGCTGCGGAATCAGTAGCGCTATATAAATAAATGGTGATGATGATGATGATGATGATATATGAGAGAAAGATAATTTAAAAATCCGGCAGATATGATTGAGGAATAACACACAAATCCCAAACACACAGTTAGAAATATCTAATTCTCGCTTTCTCTCACCACAGGGAACTCAGTGCAAACTAGAGATGCTCACTGACCCCCATGTTTTTGGTTTTGGTTTTGGATCTGGATTACCGTCGTGTTTTGGTTTTGGTTTTGCCAAACTGCCCTTGCGTGTTTTGGTTTTGGTTGGTTTTGTTTTGCTATTTTTAAAAAAATTTAAAAAAATTTGGGCTAAAATAACCTAATTTAGTGCTCCAACAGTTTCTTGGATAAGCGAGGTAATTCTAAAGCTAATAAATTATGAAAAAAACTGTTTAATCCCTGGTAGGCCATCCTTAATTCTAACATTTGCCTGCAAATTATACAGACAAACCTGGTTGTCTTCCTCCTCCGTCTTTGACTATTAGCAATGTAGCCATCGTCTTTGGGTGAATATTACACCCTCCACTTGTAGTTAAATAGGAAAAAATCAGCCTGCATTGACTGTACGTTAAATAGAAATTGTCAAAGGCAGTTTGGTGTCAGTCTCTATAGGCCCCCCCTCCACTTGTAGTTAAATAGAAAAAAAGCAGCCTGCATAGACTGAACAATATAACTAATAAATGGACCAAGGCAGTTTGGTGGTTGTCTATGACCGCCCCCCTCCACTTGTAGTTAAATAGAAAAAAAGCAGCCTGCATAGACTGGACAATATAAAAAATAAATGGACCAAGGTAGTTTGGTGGCTGTCTATGACCCCCCCCCCCCCCCACTTGTAGTTAAATAGAAAAAAGCAGCCTGCATAGACTGAACAATATAACAAATAAATGGACCAAGGTAGTTTGGTGGCTGTCTATGACCCCCCCTCCACTTGTGGTTAAATAGAAAAAAAGCAGTCTGCATAGGCTGTAGAATTAGAGTATTATAAGAAATGGACAAATGCAGTTTGCAATCTGTCTGCATCAGACTCCCTCTCCACTAGGAGTAAAATAGAAAACTATTCAGCCGTTATAGAGTCTAGAATATAAATAGAAATTGAGAAAGGCAATTTGGTATCTGTCTGCATCATCCTCATCAACATCAACATTAGTACCCTCATCACCTACACAAATCTCCCCCTCATCCTCTTCTAATTCCAAAGTGGCATCCTCTATTTGTGTATCACCGGCTACACTCGGGCTGTTCAGGCACAGATCAGCAGAACTGCTGAAAGGGCCCTTCTTTATGGGTACACTAACAGAATGCTCATGACTACACATACCACTGGTGGATGGACTCTCCACAGGGATTGGTGTCATTTCTGATTCAGAGCATACATTATCCTCTAATGCCTTACTGTTTTCTTGCAGCTCGGCTTTCACGCGTAACAGTAGTTGTGCACCACTTTTAGATTACTTGGTCTTGCTTGGTCACGAGTGTCCATACAAGAAGAAGGCTCGGTAACATTTTTTGACATGCTACTAATAGAGAAAGGCGAAGACCTCATTCTTTCTTTGCCACTGCGTGTGTAGAATGGCATGTTGGCAATTTTTTTTTTATCCGCACTTAACTTTTCCTCAGTTACACTTCTTTTTCGCTTCAACACGGTACATTTTTTTTTTTGGTGTGTGTTTTTTTCCCCTGATTTAAAAAGACTATGTACTTTTACATCGGCTTTACCAGATGACGTACTGGGAACACTACCATCAGGACTGGTGCCAGCACCTGCTTGCTGATTCTGCTCATATGTGGACTGCTTTGAATCCATTTTAATGAGCCCAAAGCACTTGTAGTGCAAAAATTGTTTTAGACACTGCCGACAAATATGACTTTTGACAGCCAGAAAAATTTGTGTAAAACACTAGGGAATATGGGACACCCCAAAGCACTTGTAGTGCCAACAATTGAAAAAACTGCTCTAACAATTGCTAATACAATTGGTATTACTAATAGAATTGTATAGAATAGAATTGAAACAATAATGTGTACAATTATTGCTCTGTCCCTGCGCTAATATAGCCTGTGACCTAACCCTGCTCTCTCCCTCTGTCAAATGGCGATGGATTGCTGTGGAGGCGGGTATTTATGCTTATCAAATCTTGCGATAACCTAGCTCAGAAATACGAATACGTCATGATAACGTTTTGTCTCGATTTCGATACCAAATGGGCAGGAGAGTACAGAGCGTGCTCGGCTCGGTACTCGGATAGGCGAAGTTCGAGTGGGTTTGGATCTCAGGGAACCGAGCTCGCCCATCTCTAGTGCAAACACCACGGGCACAAAACAGTTACTGAGTTAACTGCCCGGGACAACAGGGGGGGGGGGGTGTCTTAGTCTCAGCAGCTGATCTGTAAAATGGCTGCTTATTTATAATTTGATCTGCCCACAAAGTGAAACAATCAGGTGGGGGCTGCAATATGTGTAACAGCCCCTCACCGGTAATATGCCACTGTTATCTTAATCTCCACCACTGATGTCTCCACTTCTTTTGAGCGGAGAGCGGAGCTGACTCAGACCGTAGGCAGCTCCATCATCACCTCTGTCTGGGAGACCAGCTGCTGCAGCCCCGGTCCCCAGGGCAGCCTGCAATGCTGTCCTGGCAACGACTGGGTCCCAAAACACCATTCTGATGCTGGGTGACCCTTTTCCCGGGGTCCGGCAATCGTTAGGAGGGCATCACTAAAGCTCTATAAGCACTCTCCCTAACTGTCCACCTAGGCATTCAGTTAGTGAACGCTGCTGTAAACACCTATCTAAACAAAATAATTAAAATAACAAAGGCTAAACTAAAAACATACCCTACACTGTAGGCACTATTAAAAACATTAATTCTATTGGCCAGAGAGGGCATAAAGGGGAAGGGAGCAGGCTAGACAGACTTCTAGTGCCTTACTCCACACAGCGCCCTCTTTTCTCCCTGGTGAGCAGAGTCCCCTAACTGTTGGTGCAAGTGAAACAAAGACGTCAAGACTCCTTACACATCTGCGCACATCCTGTGCAAATGTGCCAGGGGCAGTAATTCCCAAGTGGCTATCTGATCCATCCTGTTGCATTAAGGTATTGCAGATGAGTCAAGCAACAATCTTAGAGTGCACTGTTCCACCATGTGGAAATTTAAAGAACTCCTACACGCAGGATGTTGTGCCCGGGGTTCGACATCTACCCCATTCTGCACAGCCAGGCACAGGGACTGAATCTGCAAAGCTGACAATAGAACTACTTGCATCCTTGGTGCTGAGGACTGAACTAACACTTCTGTAAAATTGAAATCAGTCACTGGGCACAGAAGCTACAGCAGTATCACCAGCCTCATGTGTGGGACACAAAACTTCACATTCTAGAGCGATCTTGTTTCATAACAACATTCTATGGGGCTGATTCATTAGAGCAAAGCAAAAAAGGAGAAAATTAAACAAAGCCATGTTAAGGGCTGCACATTAGTTTATTATTTTGTACATAAGGAGAATACTGGCTGCTTTTCATTAAGTACACAAATACTCCATGGTTTTATTTTGACACTGAAATTTAAAGTTGATTTAAGACATGCCCTACCCCAACTATAAATCTTTCCCCACATTTAAATTTACCTCCCCCTCCAATGCAACATGGTTTTGCCAAGGTGCAAATTAACAAATTTTTGTTTACCTGCCTTAATGAATCAGGCCCCATGTATCAATAGCCAGGATTAATATATCAAATGGAATCAAAGTATCAGGGATATTTGGCAACATAGTAAAATCAGCTATCAGCCTAAAAATTTGCTTTGCTAGTTTCTTATCCTGTGGTGCTGTAACTACCCTGCTCTACTCAAATGTGTGTGTCACATGTGTTAATAATTTGCAGGCCCTGTAATATAATCCAAACCTTATATTGGCTCGGAATGCAACTTGTAAAAAACCTCAATTGATACTGAACATGGATTAATGTGCTGCTAATTTAGTTAATAAATATACAGAGTATACAGGGGAAAAAAAATCTTCATTCTTCTACTAATTGAATCTGTAGCATAGACATTTCATACCCAGTTCTCATTATTCACCTACATATTCTTGGTAAATCAATAATGTAAAGAATATTTTATAGCAGTTTTCAGATTCAGATTTCAGATGTTTCTCCTTTTCACACTCTCATTAAGTAGCTTAAATGTTCAGTACAATGAACTAATTAGGAATAGATCTTGGGTGCTTTTATTATATAATTCACATTTGTCACATCACAGTATAATCACAGTATAATAGATTTGGTAATTCTGTTCATTATTACTAAAAAAAGAGATGTCTTTTTTTTTTCAAAATACTTCTCATTAGCAACACTGCGTCCTATATTTTCTTTTTAGAGTATATACATGGTATTTATATTTTCATCCACCAGCGGTCTGTCTTTCTATCACCATCTAATAAATGTCCCTTTATACTTAAATAAATCCAAAGAGTTGTCCAATAGCCATTACTTGTCCTACTTTCATTCTGGTCTTATCTCTTTCATAAAAATTGACCATTCCACATTCATGGTGGAAAACCTCACTCTTCCTATCTTTGTCTAATATTACGCACTCATCCTGCCATTTTATTTCTGTATTAATGGTTCATGTAATTTTGTCATGTAAAAGGTAACAAATAAAGTTTATGGGCCTGAGTTATTAAGGCTGTTTTGAGCATATCATAGGCAATATCCGTCTGTGTAAAGGTTGCTTAGTATAGTCTACAATTTCAGGTAGTGATCGGTTAGGGAAAGAGAGTTTAGCCGCAGTCAATTTACAGTGAAAGCGTACCAAGCTCAAGTGCACTCAGTCACGTCCGAATCAAGTCACTTGTTTTTCTGCTGTATCTCTTGCACCAGCTATAGGGCTAGTAAGTACTAGTAATTGACTGCTATCAAATTGACCATAGTCTGTATGTGTGTTAGGGAATTTAGATTGTAATCTCTATTGGGGCAGGGACTGATGTAAGTGCATTCTCTGTACAGCGCTGCGGAATTAGTGGTGCAATATAAATAAATGATGATGATGAGTGTGTCTGCAATCAGGAGCAAGTATAAAAATGTCTATTATGTACAGTAGATATTAAGGACAGCCGAATAAATGCTTTTCCAAGGGAAAAATAATTATAAAGAAAAAACATGTTTAAAAATGTTAATTTCTACTCATTGATGACTATATTTTTGACAGTTTACACTAATTAATTGCTTGATTTTTTTTTTTAGTGCTTTTTTTTGAGCTTTTATATTATACATAGATTTTATACATATACTGCAGTGTCTGGTCTATTAAAACTACACCTATAGTCAATACCACATGTATATTTAAGATCTGTCACTTGTTGACTTTGGGAGTATGGCGAGCTGATTTACGTGCGGTTTATAACATATGCATTATGTGCTCAGTATGCATGCCTTAATGACTAAAGGTTCTATATGTTTTAATTAATATGTTCAGATATGCACAACTATGTGATAGGTACTGCACTTTCTATTTTTTCCTTGGACTTTTTTAGGCCATAACCATGACAGAGCTCCATAACTGATCAACATCTTATTTGGATCTATCAGTTATCATATGTTAGGAGTGGTTTATATGGTAAAATATATGGTCAAATCTGACATAGATCTGGCTGCTCGGTAGTTGGACTTAAAGGTCAGATTGGACTGTGCATAGTAAGTGTTAAAACACATATTGGATGTAATTTACAAGAATGAAAAACATCTGATGTACAGTGTGAAATTAGCTTTAGTCCTGCCTAGCTCACTGATTTGCACAAATGTACCTACATTTCTGTCAAAGTACATAGGTGTGCGGAGCAAGACATCATTGTTTGAGGCAGAGCAGATGTCTTCACTAGTTAAGTAGAGGAGTGGAGCAGCGTGAACACATTCCTTGCAAAATACCAGATAGGTTCAACAGTGTGCCTAGTTTTGTTCAGCAGGATAAAAACAAGATTTCCATTTGTGTGATTATTAAATTGAGGTAAAGACACGTCAGACCTAAATGCCAGAAAATCATCTAAGTTCAATTTTCAAATGGTTGGGGCTAATATTGGAATTTGCATCTCTTCTGATTTGATCAGCATAGTTATGCAAGCATCTCATTGTAAGAACAATATTCTGAGTGGACTGCTGATGTCACATTCCATTTGGAGTACCACATGACCCATTTTTTTATATCTTATCATTTATTTATATAGTACCACTCTATTACGCAGTGCTGTACAGAGAATATGTAATCATTTACACCTGTTCCTGCTCCATTGGAGTTTGCAGTCTAAATTCCAGTGCTGCAAGTCAACAATGCTAACCATTGTGCCACAGTGATACACAACTAGCACAGTCTAACTGAGCCTGAAATGCATGTCTGAATGAGCCAAAAAAGTATACAAATCTTACATAGATGAGAACATTGACACATTGAGGCCATTTCACAATTGCAGCACTTCAATGCCTATACATTTTAATAGCACTTAAATAACCCTTATACCATGTATTTTAATTGTAACTTATTACTTATCTTGTTTAGATTTATCTTTTTTTTTACTAATTATAAGTTTACAGCTGTTATATGTGTTTAATGTTTATCTCGGTTTGGCATTTTTATTTTGTAGCAAAATAATGGGTCAAGGTGAGTAGGGTCTCTTACATTTTTAACAAAGGGGGATAAGGGAAAACATAACATTTTTAAGGTCATTTGAAGTTACACTGGCATACATAAAGATTTCCCAGATAACCACTTAATGTCAACATTTCACAGCCAGAGCTTTTAACATCTGACCCACTGTTGCTTACTCTGTAATATGTCATGTTGCAAAATGGGTCATATCCATAATATATTACAGTTGTATAATAGACAGCATTTAAATCCTTATCTGCAAATTAATGGGATGCATTCATTACATTTAAAAATACAAAATACATTCATAAGGATCAAATTATGTATTAAGCTATACAGTATGTTTTATATTTGACAAAATCATTTTATAAAATGTCATTTTGACAGATTATAGTTTAATGATCCTGCTGTTAAAATGCACAAAAAAATGGATGTGGAGTTACAGAACTAATTAGTGAAAAAGTTAAAATGTTCATATTTATAGTGAATTGTTCCATTAAATGTGCTCTTTTGTTGGCAATTAGCACTAACACAAAAAAAATCACAAAAAGCAGAGATCATAGCTAAAGCCACATACAGGGATCAATAATACTAAAAAAAAATCAGACTAATGAACAGTTAATACATTTTATTATACATACATTTGCTATAACAATGATGAAATAACATGATATGATAAGAACTTTGGCTATAGCTTTGTATATAATAACTTTATTGAGATATACAGTGAATCAGTCTGCACAAATGTATCTATTATTATTATCCTTTATTTATTGTCATGATTTCTGCAGCTCTCTACAAAATACAATCAGTTGACCATACGGAGTAAAATGGTACAGAACAATAAACAAGTAAGACCAAGGGGTAAATGTATTAAGCAGCAGATTCTGCAAGTCGCCGAAATTCAGCGGCTTTGCAGGGGAAATTTAATACAGCTTTAAATTTCCTCTGCAAAGTCACTGAATATTGACGACTTGCAGAATCCACTTCTTTATACATTTACCCCCAAGCCTCCAATAGCTCTAAGCATAGCAAGTACAGTGAGGTGGTTGCAGTGAGTAGAGAGATAGAAGGGCCCTACTCATGAAAGCATACATACTAAAGGGAAGGCAAACAGACTGTAGACACAAGGGGAGTCAGTGGGGGGATCTAGTGCAAGAGGAGCACAGAGAGGGACAGGGGAAGAGGGAGATGAGGAGATAAAGCATGGAGATGATTAGGTGGATGGCTGGTAGGCTTTGAGGAACAGATGAGTTTTAAGTGCCCATTTGAAGGTGCGTAGATTAGGGGACAGTTAGATAGAGAATGGGAGGTCGTTCAGTAGAGGGGGCAGCACTGGAGAGATCTTGAATTCTAGTGTGGGAAGAGGTGAACAAAGTGGAAGAGAGACAATGGTCATTGGCCAATTGCAGGGAACAATGGAGAGTGTGAAAGGAGACGAGGTCGGAGATATATGGGACTGTGGAGTGGAGGAGGTCATTGTAGGTGAGGGTGTGGAGTTTGAAAAGGATACTGTAGGGGAAGGGGAGCCAGGGTAAGGCAAGGCAGAGAAGGGAGGCAGAAGAAGAGCTGCTTGAAAGGAAGATAAGTCTTACAGGCACGTTGAGAATAGAATGAAGGGGGGCGAGGTAGGAACAGAGGATGCCTATGTGGAGATGGTTACAGTAATCAAGATGGGAAATGGTGAGTGCATCGATAATGATTTTGGTGGCATTCTGAGATAGGGCCGGATGCGGGTGATGTTGCGTAGTTGAAGTGACAAGATTGGGCAAGAGATTGAATGTGGGAGCAGAAGAGATGGAGGAGTCGAGGGTGACACCCAGGCAGCCAAGTTGGGGAATAGAAGAGATGGTGGTGTTGTTGACAGTGATAAAGAGATCAAAATGGGATGAAAATTTAGAAGGAGGGAAGACAATGAGTTAGGTTTTGGCACGTTGATCTTAAGAAACTGTGAGAACATCCAAGAGGAAATGACAGAAAGTCAGTCAGATACATGAGAGAGGAGGGGTGGAGAAAAGCAGAAGAGATATAAAGTTGAATATCATTGGTGTAAAGGTGATACTGAAGACCGAAGGAAGAGATAAGATCACCTAGGGAAACAGTACAGTGAGAAGAATAGATGGCCAAGAACAGAGCCATGAGGGACTCCTTCAGGGAGGATGGAGGGGGGGCGGGGGTGAATCAGAAGTGGAAACGTAAAGCAAGTGGCTGCAAGGTAAGTGGAGAACCAAGCGAGGACAGAGCCAGCGAGGCTGAGAGAAAACAAGGGTCTGCAACAGAAGGGAATGGTTCATGGTGCCAAAGGCCGCAGAGAGTCCAGGAGTATGAGCAGGGAGAAGTGACCCCTGGATTTAGCCGAGAGAAAGTTGTTAGTAACTTTGGCCAGGGCGATTTTAGTGGAGTGGAGGAGGTAGAAGTCGGATTGGAGAGGGTTAAGGAGGGAGTTGTTCGTGAGGTGTCTGGTGAGGAGGTTTGCAGACAGCCCACTCAAATAATTTACAGTGATAGGGGAGAAGTGAAATGGGCCGATAGCAAGTGAGGTGGGGTCAAGATTGGGTTTCATAAGAATGTGGGCGATAAGGGCATGTTTAAAGGAAGAGGGGACAATGCCAGCGGAGAGTGACACATTGAAGAGGTGAGCAAGGTGGGAGTATGCAGTGAGGAGAGGGAGTGAAAAAGGTGAGAAGGTGAAATGAAGGAAAGGAGATGGTGTTCAGAGAGTGAGAAGGGAGAGTTAGAGAAGTCAGAGAGAGCACATTGATGTGAGAAGACAATGTCAAGCAATTGGCAAAGACAGTGGGTAGGGGATGAGGTCCACTGAGTGAGGCCAAAGGAGGAAGAAGGGGCATGAAGTTTGATGGAGTCAGTGTTTGTGGGGTTGTCAATCGGGATGTTAAAATCACCTAGTATGATGGAGGGGTGGTCAGAGCAAAGGTAGTGGGGAAGCAAGGCAGCAAAGATGTCAAGAAAAAGGGAAGTGGATCAGTGAGCGGTAAATGACAACAATTTGGCGATGAATGGGGGAGAGCAGACGGATAGAGTGGGCTTCAAAAGAGGAGAACAAAAGGCACAGTGGGAATGACCCAAAAAAGTACAGATAGGAGGAGGCCCACACCACCTCCTGGACGGTCATCCAGTCTGGTGGAGTGGGTGAAGGAGAGACCCCCATGGGAGAGAGCAGTGGAGGAAACAGGATGATGAATGAGAATGTAAAGACAGAGGCAGGGATCATCAGAAGGCAACCAGTGAAGAAACAAATTGAAAAATAAAAGTTAAACAGAGTAAATAAAATACAAAGCAAAAACAATTTGTTAATGCAATAGTCACAAAAATACCAGGCAGAGAAGAACTAAATAAAAGACTTAATAAAATACAAAATAATATCAATTCAGTAATGCAAACGTGAGAGAAATACCAAACAGAGAAGACAGAATGCACAAAAGAAAGTGAGTGCCCACAGGTAGTGGAGAAACCGAAAAGTGAGTATCTACAGGAATTGATGTACTTGGGTAGAAATAGAGGGTGGTGAGTAAGAGTTCAGGAGAGCCCAGGTGAATCCAGGAGAGTTCATAGAGAGAACATACAAGTCCAGGTGAATCCAGGATAGTCACGGGAAGAGAGTTCAGTTGAGTCCAAGAATCAGGGGTAACAGGGAAAGAGCAGTCAAGCATGGCAGGGAAGTTGGGTAGTAAAACCAGGAAGGGGAGTGAGAGTAGCCATGTTTGAGGACCTTCGAGTGGAAAGAGGAGAAAACTTGAGCGGGGGGGGGGGATTTTGGGTCCGAGGAGGTTGCTAGAAGTTCCAAGGGGGGTCACTGAGGCATTTGGGGAATCACTGAGGCATCAGAAGGATGTGGATCCAGGTGGAGAGTAGGGTAGAGGAGGAGTAGTGTAGGACAGGTCCCAGCCGCAGCCTGTATAGTCAGAGACCATAAGGTTCGGTGGAGCATGAAGAGGCAAGGGTGTCAGGGGGCAGCATACTGAGTGAGGACAACTGGAAAAAATCAAATACAAAAATATGATCAATTCTAGGCATTAACTATATGGACAAAAGTATTCGGACACTTGATCATTACACCAACAGGGAATGTAATGACATTGTATTCAAATACATATCCTTCAATATGGAGTTTGTTGCCCCTTTTGCAGAGATAACAAATTCCACTCTTTTCAGAAGGCTTTCCACAAGATGTTGGAGTGTCTCTGTGGGAATTTGTGCCCATTCATTCTGTAAAGCATTTATGAAGTCAGACACTGATATTGGATAAGAAGGCCTGGCTTGCAATCTCCATTACATTTCATCTCAAAAGTGTTCAAATGGGGTTAAGGTCAGGGCTCTGTGCAGCCCAGTCAAGTTGTTCCACACTGAGCTCATCAAACCAATTCTTTGTAGTCTTTGCTTTGTGCACAGTCATGTTGGAATAAAAAAGGCCTTCCCAAAACTGTTGCCACAAAGTTGGAAGCATAGCATTGTCTTAAATTACTTGGTATGCTGAAGGATTAAGTTTGCCCTTCACTGGAGATAAGGGGCCTAGCCCAAACCCTGAAAAACAGCCCCATACCAATATCCCAAATTTCACAGTTGGCATAATGCAGTCAGACAGGTAATGTTCTCCCAGCATCCGCCAAACACAGACTCGCCCATCTGACTGCCAAACAGACAAGCTTGATTCAACAAAACATCATTGTTGCATTATGAGATCTCGGATCTCTCGAGTTTTGGAGTCTATAAATACCGCCCTCCAAGGCGATCTAGCACCATTTCACAGAGGGACAAAGAAGGGGTAGTCTCTAGTGCAGTTGGGCAGCATCATATGTAGAAAAGAAAGAGGAGGGGTAGCAGTGTTCTTCAAAGTCTCCAGTGACATTCAGGAGAGCTCCATTGCTATATTGCTAATTGTCATTGCTGAAATAGAAAAAAAAAAAGGTTAGGCAGGCTTGGTCTTCTAAATCTGCAGTCACATTGTACTGTGTTATATAGGTAACATATAAAGAGGAGAGCTCCATTGCCAATTGTCATTGCTGAAATAGAAATAATAGGGCTGGCAGGCTTGGTCTTCTAAATCTGCAGTCAAATTGTATGGTGTTATATAGGTAACACACACGGAGCAGAGCTCCATTGCTTCATTGCTAATTGTCATGCTGAAATACAAATAATAGGGCTGGCAGTCCTGGTCTAAATCTGCAGTCAAATTGTATGGTGGTATATAGCTAAAATGCAAAAAGGAGAGCTCCATTGCTAATTAAAAGTGATGTACAAATACTGTTACGTGTAAAAGCTGAGCTGGAAGAAAGCAGTAAGGCATTAGAGGAAAATGTATGTTCAGATTCTGATATAACACAAATCTCTGAGAAGAGTCTATCCACAAGTGCTATAAATAATCCTGACCTTTCTGATAGTGTACCCATAAAGAAGGCCCCTTTCAGCATTTCTGCAGATGTGTGCATGAACAGCCCAAGTGTAGCCGGTGATACACAAATTGAGGATGCCACTTTGGAATTGCAACAGGATGAGGGGACTATTTGTGTAGCTGATGAGGGCGCTAATGAGGATGTTGATGAGGATGATATTGTTTGTGTAAGTCCTACATCAGTGGAAGAAGTTCATGCACATGATAAGAAGAAGGCCATTGTCATGCCTGGGCATAAGACCAAAAAATCCACCTCTTATGTGTGGAATTATTTTTACCCAAAGCCTGACAATAGTTGTCTAGCTATTTGTAGCATTTGTAAAGCTACAGTAATGTAAGCATGGATGTCTAAATAGACTTGTATATGTATTACCTATTACTTTGCTGCTGTTTCATCAGTATTTCACAAAGTGTTTGTAATCTGCACTTTACGTCAAAGGTACCTAACCATATTATAATTTTTTGGGGGCATTGGGGCGGATTCGAAGCTCAGTGATGAACTTGTTTTTTTCTGTGAATTACAATGGCTCTTTTTAGTGCATTGTCTGATACCCTGGATTGGTGTGAGTCTGATAAAAGCATGCATCCCGGGGATGGGGGGCTCAGCGCTCATCGCCATGTATTGACTGTAGAATTACCACAGTTATCCAAGGAACGGGTGGGGTAATCAAGTGAACCATAACTGATTTCATGATCCAAGGACAATTCCATCTTGCACCACTTTTCCTTTCTGCCACTGCTGTGTGGCAATGTTTCCTAGATGTGCTATGAACTGCCATGTGTTTGAGTCATTGCTCTGTCGCTTAACATCCAGCCAGGTCACTACAATAGTAGCAAAAAAAATAGGGATCCAAAACCAAAACCAAAGCACGCAAGGGCTGTTTTGCCAAATCACGAAGTTAAGCCAGATCCAAAACCAAAACCAGTGAACATCTCTAATTAAGAATGGAGATATTTTCCTCCAAACCACCGGCAATGTATTATTCAGTAGTTTGAAAGGTTAAAACACAAATCTCCCTCAGAGTGTCATGTGACAGTTTCAAACACCTAAAAAGATGACAGTTTAGTCAATATTGCCAGAATATCCATTAGAAGAAATGTAGGACTTTTTAGAACTGCTTCTGGTAGGCTAGATAGCTAAAACAGTATGCTTTTTGAACTATCTAGCCATTGAGAGCATAAGAGGAGGCACCATTGACATATGAAACATGGGAGGAAACATTATTTATTGATTAAGGGGCAAAATAAATGTATAATTAACTTATGTGTGCATAACTAATTTATCATTATATTAAGGAGAAACTTTAATTTATTGTTATACTAAGGGAAAAAAATAAGAACTGAGATCTGCATAGGAGCGAAGGATAATAAAAGCTTTGCTGTATCTTTAACTGAACTATTATCTGGAGTGTTAACAGTTAACTTTGTGGTACGCCCATCTGGTGTCATAGGGGAGGGTGTAGGGCTATAAGTTGGAGTTTGCTCAGGCCTTGACAGATCTGGAAGTTGCCCACCCACCCTCCCTGTTTCGTTGGATGAGATAAAGGATTAGTCTAGATTCTCTGATGATTGATATCAGCGTTGGAGACAGGATGGTTCTCAGTGAAGACGGATGGAGTTATGGCCGGAAAAGCAGTACAGTCGACGGCCAGTGGTTTGGGCGCACATTTACGGTATTGGGCATGGTGAACCCGCCTTGTTGTATAATAGACAGCATTTAAATCCTTATTTGCAAATTAATGGGATGCATTCATTACATTTAAAAATACAAAATACATTCATAAGGATCAAATTATGTATTAAGCTATACAGTATGTTTTATATTTGACAAAATCATTTTATAAAATGTCATTTTGACAGATTATAGTTTAATGATCCTGCTGTTAAAATGCACAAAAAAATGGATGTGGAGTTACAGAACTAATTAGTGAAAAAGTTAAAATGTTCATATTTATAGTGAATTGTTCCATTAAATGTGCTCTTTTGTTGGCAATTAGCACTAACACAAAAAAAATCACAAAAAGCAGAGATCATAGCTAAAGCCACATACAGGGATCAATAATACTAAAAAAAAATCAGACTAATGAACAGTTCATACATTTTATTATACATACATTTGCTATAACAATGATGAAATAACATGATATGATAAGAACTTTGGCTATAGCTTTGTATATAATAACTTTATTGAGATATACAGTGAATCAGTCTGCACAAATGTATCTATTATTATTATCCTTTATTTATTGTCATGATTTCTGCAGCTCTCTACAAAATACAATCAGTTGACCATACGGAGTAAAATGGTACAGAACAATAAACAAGTAAGACCAAGGGGTAAATGTATTAAGCAGCAGATTCTGCAAGTCGCCGAAATTCAGCGGCTTTGCAGGGGAAATTTAATACAGCTTTAAATTTCCTCTGCAAAGTCACTGAATATTGACGACTTGCAGAATCCACTTCTTTATACATTTACCCCCAAGCCTCCAATAGCTCTAAGCATAGCAAGTACAGTGAGGTGGTTGCAGTGAGTAGAGAGATAGAAGGGCCCTACTCATGAAAGCATACATACTAAAGGGAAGGCAAACAGACTGTAGACACAAGGGGAGTCAGTGGGGGGATCTAGTGCAAGAGGAGCACAGAGAGGGACAGGGGAAGAGGGAGATGAGGAGATAAAGCATGGAGATGATTAGGTGGATGGCTGGTAGGCTTTGAGGAACAGATGAGTTTTAAGTGCCCATTTGAAGGTGCGTAGATTAGGGGACAGTTAGATAGAGAATGGGAGGTCGTTCAGTAGAGGGGGCAGCACTGGAGAGATCTTGAATTCTAGTGTGGGAAGAGGTGAACAAAGTGGAAGAGAGACAATGGTCATTGGCCAATTGCAGGGAACAATGGAGAGTGTGAAAGGAGACGAGGTCGGAGATATATGGGACTGTGGAGTGGAGGAGGTCATTGTAGGTGAGGGTGTGGAGTTTGAAAAGGATACTGTAGGGGAAGGGGAGCCAGGGTAAGGCAAGGCAGAGAAGGGAGGCAGAAGAAGAGCTGCTTGAAAGGAAGATAAGTCTTACAGGCACGTTGAGAATAGAATGAAGGGGGGCGAGGTAGGAACAGAGGATGCCTATGTGGAGATGGTTACAGGAATCAAGATGGGAAATGGTGAGTGCATCGATAATGATTTTGGTGGCATTCTGAGATAGGGCCGGATGCGGGTGATGTTGCGTAGTTGAAGTGACAAGATTGGGCAAGAGATTGAATGTGGGAGCAGAAGAGATGGAGGAGTCGAGGGTGACACCCAGGCAGCCAAGTTGGGGAATAGAAGAGATGGTGGTGTTGTTGACAGTGATAAAGAGATCAAAATGGGATGAAAATTTAGAAGGAGGGAAGACAATGAGTTAGGTTTTGGCACGTTGATCTTAAGAAACTGTGAGAACATCCAAGAGGAAATGACAGAAAGTCAGTCAGATACATGAGAGAGGAGGGGTGGAGAAAAGCAGAAGAGATATAAAGTTGAATATCATTGGTGTAAAGGTGATACTGAAGACCGAAGGAAGAGATAAGATCACCTAGGGAAACAGTACAGTGAGAAGAATAGATGGCCAAGAACAGAGCCATGAGGGACTCCTTCAGGGAGGATGGAGGGGGGGCGGGGGTGAATCAGAAGTGGAAACGTAAAGCAAGTGGCTGCAAGGTAAGTGGAGAACCAAGCGAGGACAGAGCCAGCGAGGCTGAGAGAAAACAAGGGTCTGCAACAGAAGGGAATGGTTCATGGTGCCAAAGGCCGCAGAGAGTCCAGGAGTATGAGCAGGGAGAAGTGACCCCTGGATTTAGCCGAGAGAAAGTTGTTAGTAACTTTGGCCAGGGCGATTTTAGTGGAGTGGAGGAGGTAGAAGTCGGATTGGAGAGGGTTAAGGAGGGAGTTGTTCGTGAGGTGTCTGGTGAGGAGGTTTGCAGACAGCCCACTCAAATAATTTACAGTGATAGGGGAGAAGTGAAATGGGCCGATAGCAAGTGAGGTGGGGTCAAGATTGGGTTTCATAAGAATGTGGGCGATAAGGGCATGTTTAAAGGAAGAGGGGACAATGCCAGCGGAGAGTGACACATTGAAGAGGTGAGCAAGGTGGGAGTATGCAGTGAGGAGAGGGAGTGAAAAAGGTGAGAAGGTGAAATGAAGGAAAGGAGATGGTGTTCAGAGAGTGAGAAGGGAGAGTTAGAGAAGTCAGAGAGAGCACATTGATGTGAGAAGACAATGTCAAGCAATTGGCAAAGACAGTGGGTAGGGGATGAGGTCCACTGAGTGAGGCCAAAGGAGGAAGAAGGGGCATGAAGTTTGATGGAGTCAGTGTTTGTGGGGTTGTCAATCGGGATGTTAAAATCACCTAGTATGATGGAGGGGTGGTCAGAGCAAAGGTAGTGGGGAAGCAAGGCAGCAAAGATGTCAAGAAAAAGGGAAGTGGATCAGTGAGCGGTAAATGACAACAATTTGGCGATGAATGGGGGAGAGCAGACGGATAGAGTGGGCTTCAAAAGAGGAGAACAAAAGGCACAGTGGGAATGACCCAAAAAAGTACAGATAGGAGGAGGCCCACACCACCTCCTGGACGGTCATCCAGTCTGGTGGAGTGGGTGAAGGAGAGACCCCCATGGGAGAGAGCAGTGGAGGAAACAGGATGATGAATGAGAATGTAAAGACAGAGGCAGGGATCATCAGAAGGCAACCAGTGAAGAAACAAATTGAAAAATAAAAGTTAAACAGAGTAAATAAAATACAAAGCAAAAACAATTTGTTAATGCAATAGTCACAAAAATACCAGGCAGAGAAGAACTAAATAAAAGACTTAATAAAATACAAAATAATATCAATTCAGTAATGCAAACGTGAGAGAAATACCAAACAGAGAAGACAGAATGCACAAAAGAAAGTGAGTGCCCACAGGTAGTGGAGAAACCGAAAAGTGAGTATCTACAGGAATTGATGTACTTGGGTAGAAATAGAGGGTGGTGAGTAAGAGTTCAGGAGAGCCCAGGTGAATCCAGGAGAGTTCATAGAGAGAACATACAAGTCCGGGTGAATCCAGGATAGTCACGGGAAGAGAGTTCAGTTGAGTCCAAGAATCAGGGGTAACAGGGAAAGAGCAGTCAAGCATGGCAGGGAAGTTGGGTAGTAAAACCAGGAAGGGGAGTGAGAGTAGCCATGTTTGAGGACCTTCGAGTGGAAAGAGGAGAAAACTTGAGCGGGGGGGGGGGATTTTGGGTCCGAGGAGGTTGCTAGAAGTTCCAAGGGGGGTCACTGAGGCATTTGGGGAATCACTGAGGCATCAGAAGGATGTGGATCCAGGTGGAGAGTAGGGTAGAGGAGGAGTAGTGTAGGACAGGTCCCAGCCGCAGCCTGTATAGTCAGAGACCATAAGGTTCGGTGGAGCATGAAGAGGCAAGGGTGTCAGGGGGCAGCATACTGAGTGAGGACAACTGGAAAAAATCAAATACAAAAATATGATCAATTCTAGGCATTAACTATATGGACAAAAGTATTCGGACACTTGATCATTACACCAACAGGGAATGTAATGACATTGTATTCAAATACATATCCTTCAATATGGAGTTTGTTGCCCCTTTTGCAGAGATAACAAATTCCACTCTTTTCAGAAGGCTTTCCACAAGATGTTGGAGTGTCTCTGTGGGAATTTGTGCCCATTCATTCTGTAAAGCATTTATGAAGTCAGACACTGATATTGGATAAGAAGGCCTGGCTTGCAATCTCCATTACATTTCATCTCAAAAGTGTTCAAATGGGGTTAAGGTCAGGGCTCTGTGCAGCCCAGTCAAGTTGTTCCACACTGAGCTCATCAAACCAATTCTTTGTAGTCTTTGCTTTGTGCACAGTCATGTTGGAATAAAAAAGGCCTTCCCAAAACTGTTGCCACAAAGTTGGAAGCATAGCATTGTCTTAAATTACTTGGTATGCTGAAGGATTAAGTTTGCCCTTCACTGGAGATAAGGGGCCTAGCCCAAACCCTGAAAAACAGCCCCATACCAATATCCCAAATTTCACAGTTGGCATAATGCAGTCAGACAGGTAATGTTCTCCCAGCATCCGCCAAACACAGACTCGCCCATCTGACTGCCAAACAGACAAGCTTGATTCAACAAAACATCATTGTTGCATTATGAGATCTCGGATCTCTCGAGTTTTGGAGTCTATAAATACCGCCCTCCAAGGCGATCTAGCACCATTTCACAGAGGGACAAAGAAGGGGTAGTCTCTAGTGCAGTTGGGCAGCATCATATGTAGAAAAGAAAGAGGAGGGGTAGCAGTGTTCTTCAAAGTCTCCAGTGACATTCAGGAGAGCTCCATTGCTATATTGCTAATTGTCATTGCTGAAATAGAAAAAAAAAAAGGTTAGGCAGGCTTGGTCTTCTAAATCTGCAGTCACATTGTACTGTGTTATATAGGTAACATATAAAGAGGAGAGCTCCATTGCCAATTGTCATTGCTGAAATAGAAATAATAGGGCTGGCAGGCTTGGTCTTCTAAATCTGCAGTCAAATTGTATGGTGTTATATAGGTAACACACACGGAGCAGAGCTCCATTGCTTCATTGCTAATTGTCATGCTGAAATACAAATAATAGGGCTGGCAGTCCTGGTCTAAATCTGCAGTCAAATTGTATGGTGGTATATAGCTAAAATGCAAAAAGGAGAGCTCCATTGCTAATTAAAAGTGATGTACAAATACTGTTACGTGTAAAAGCTGAGCTGGAAGAAAGCAGTAAGGCATTAGAGGAAAATGTATGTTCAGATTCTGATATAACACAAATCTCTGAGAAGAGTCTATCCACAAGTGCTATAAATAATCCTGACCTTTCTGATAGTGTACCCATAAAGAAGGCCCCTTTCAGCATTTCTGCAGATGTGTGCATGAACAGCCCAAGTGTAGCCGGTGATACACAAATTGAGGATGCCACTTTGGAATTGCAACAGGATGAGGGGACTATTTGTGTAGCTGATGAGGGCGCTAATGAGGATGTTGATGAGGATGATATTGTTTGTGTAAGTCCTACATCAGTGGAAGAAGTTCATGCACATGATAAGAAGAAGGCCATTGTCATGCCTGGGCATAAGACCAAAAAATCCACCTCTTATGTGTGGAATTATTTTTACCCAAAGCCTGACAATAGTTGTCTAGCTATTTGTAGCATTTGTAAAGCTACAGTAATGTAAGCATGGATGTCTAAATAGACTTGTATATGTATTACCTATTACTTTGCTGCTGTTTCATCAGTATTTCACAAAGTGTTTGTAATCTGCACTTTACGTCAAAGGTACCTAACCATATTATAATTTTTTGGGGGCATTGGGGCGGATTCGAAGCTCAGTGATGAACTTGTTTTTTTCTGTGAATTACAATGGCTCTTTTTAGTGCATTGTCTGATACCCTGGATTGGTGTGAGTCTGATAAAAGCATGCATCCCGGGGATGGGGGGCTCAGCGCTCATCGCCATGTATTGACTGTAGAATTACCACAGTTATCCAAGGAACGGGTGGGGTAATCAAGTGAACCATAACTGATTTCATGATCCAAGGACAATTCCATCTTGCACCACTTTTCCTTTCTGCCACTGCTGTGTGGCAATGTTTCCTAGATGTGCTATGAACTGCCATGTGTTTGAGTCATTGCTCTGTCGCTTAACATCCAGCCAGGTCACTACAATCTTTGTTTAAAAGTGTATGAGAATAATATTGTGATCTGTGAGATGGTGAAAACTGACTGCAAATGACTTGAAATTATTATTATTGAGGTTAATAATAATGTAGGGGGAAAAAAAGCAAAATTACGTGATTTTAGCAAAAAAAATAGGGATCCAAAACCAAAACCAAAGCACGCAAGGGCTGTTTTGCCAAATCACGAAGTTAAGCCAGATCCAAAACCAAAACCAGTGAACATCTCTAATTAAGAATGGAGATATTTTCCTCCAAACCACCGGCAATGTATTATTCAGTAGTTTGAAAGGTTAAAACACAAATCTCCCTCAGAGTGTCATGTGACAGTTTCAAACACCTAAAAAGATGACAGTTTAGTCAATATTGCCAGAATATCCATTAGAAGAAATGTAGGACTTTTTAGAACTGCTTCTGGTAGGCTAGATAGCTAAAACAGTATGCTTTTTGAACTATCTAGCCATTGAGAGCATAAGAGGAGGCACCATTGACTTATGAAACATGGGAGGAAACATTATTTATTGATTAAGGGGCAAAATAAATGTATAATTAACTTATGTGTGCATAACTAATTTATCATTATATTAAGGAGAAACTTTAATTTATTGTTATACTAAGGGAAAAAAATAAGAACTGAGATCTGCATAGGAGCGAAGGATAATAAAAGCTTTGCTGTATCTTTAACTGAACTATTATCTGGAGTGTTAACAGTTAACTTTGTGGTACGCCCATCTGGTGTCATAGGGGAGGGTGTAGGGCTATAAGTTGGATGGGCGGAGTTTGCTCAGGCCTTGACAGATCTGGAAGTTGCCCACCCACCCTCCCTGTTTCGTTGGATGAGATAAAGGATTAGTCTAGATTCTCTGATGATTGATATCAGCGTTGGAGACAGGATGGTTCTCAGTGAAGACGGATGGAGTTATGGCCGGAAAAGCAGTACAGTCGACGGCCAGTGGTTTGGGCGCACATTTACGGTATTGGGCATGGTGAACCCGCCTCCCTTCGAGTGAATCAGCTATTAGTCTTGGTTTCAGGCAATGCCCTTGTGGGTTTCCCTGTGGTTGCTTCCCGTATAGCCCAGAGGAGGGGCGGGTTCGGTAGATTCAGGACGTGGTGCCCCGTCCAGGTAGATATGTGCGCCCGGGGTTTGATTGGTTGGTCCCCCACTTGAACCCAGGGGTTTGGTTGTTCCCCAGTGAGTAGTCCTAAGGATATGCTAGGACAGTTGGGTTTTGCCTGGCACATGTCGGTCTGACTGCTTATTTAACCTCCACCATGTTTAAGAATAAATCATTTATTTGTGGCCTACTTCAAGTCTCGTGTCGTTACTTTAAGGTTATAGTGAATAAGATGAAGAAGGTAAAAGGGGTTAAGGTATCAGACATAAGACTTTTAATGTTGTTCATTATATTAAGGTCGGTAGTATTTTTGATTGCTAATGGCAGGCACGCAAATAGGTGGGTTTTCTAATTGCCAGCATACACTTAAGACCAGATGCACCCATTAGAAAGAATATCTTTTGTTGGTGCTAGAGGCTGGTGCACAGATATGTAATGATTATGATTATCAGTGGTGCTATTGAGTAGCTTTTGATTTCTATAGAGAATGAAACCATATTTAATGTAGCATGGCATGCCCATAACCTAAGTGTAACTCCTCCTGCAAAATGGAATATTTTAAATGGTACAAAGCAGCCCAAGCTATAAGTTATGGGGCCTTATTTGTGTTGCCCCAGGGCTATATTTTATGTGTGGAAAAAGGGCTTACTCATGGTAATCCGTTGGGTCTAAGGGACTTGTTTCCTCAGCCGAGTTATCCCTGCAGTAGTGATATAATATAGTTTTTAGAGGAGCCTAAGTTGCAGGAAAGAGAGGTAGCTTACAAATATAAAAGTGAACAGTTTAGGTATTCACTCTTTCCTCAAGTAGGAGTTGGGATACTGTCATATAGACTGCATCAATATTCAGAAATTTTAGATAAGGTTATAAATGATGCTCAGTCTTGCTTTCTCGGGAAGCGAACACACCCGAACTTTGCGCTTTTTTCGGAATCGAAAATGAGTGAAAACGTCATCATTACGCCGTCGGATCTCAGATCACGCGAGTTTTGGAATCTATAAATACCGCCCTCCATAGCGATCTAGCGCCATATGAGAGAGAGACACAGAAGGGGTAGTACAGAGTGTAGAGCAGTTGGGCAGGCAAAGTTACAAGATTGAAAAAGGAGGGTGGTAGCAGTGTTCAACAAAATAATCCATGACATTCAGGAGAGCTCCATTGCTAATTCTCATTGCAGAAAAATACAACTAATAGTGCTTACAGAGTTGATGTAATTCTGCAGTCCAATTCTCCTGTGTTATATAGGTAACACACAGAAAGGAGAGTTCCAGTGTTAAATTTCATTGCAGAAAAATACAAATAATAGCGCTTAAATGGTTCATGTAATTCTGCAGTCAAATGCTACTGTGATATAGGTAAAACACAAAAAGGAGAGCTGCAGGGGTGCACGCAGGGAGGGTTTCTGGTTCTTCAGAAGCCCCTCCCCTCTGCAAACGAACGGGCACTAAACATTGCCCTGTACTGTACAGCAGCCGCGGCTCTGTTACAGAAGCGTCCGCGGCGGTGCTGTATTGTACTACAATACAGCACTGCCGCGGACAATACAGCATGTGCGGCCGCATGCACTGCAGCTCGCTCTCTCTATATTTTTTTTTCAGGGGAGGAAACCCCCCCTTAAAAATCCGGCGTTGCTAATTGTCATTGCTGAAATACAAATACTAGTCTTTGCAGACTTTTCTTCTGAATTTGCACCAAAAAGTGTACAGTGTTGCATACACCTAAAGAGAAGAGTTCCATTGCTCCATTGCTATGAGTCATTGTTGAAATACAAATAGGAGGGCTAGCAGGCTTGTCTTCTGAATTTGCAGGCAAATTCTACTGTGTGATATAGGTAACAGACAAAGAGGAGTGCTCCATTGCTATGAGTCAGTGCTGAAATTGAAATGATAGGGCTGAATGGCTTGCTCTAAATCTGCAGTTACATTTTACTGTGCCATAGCTCACTCAGAAACAGGAGCGGTGGCAGGGTTCAGTGCTGAAACAGAAATTGTAATAATAGAGCTGTCAATGTTCTTAAAAGTATCCAGTGACATTGTACTGTGCCATAGCTCACACAGAAACAGGAGGGGTGACATTGTTGTTGTCACTCTCCAGTCTCAGTCATGATGATACTAATCCCTCTGCCTCATGTGCTAAAGCCTATGTTCAAGTGCATAGTGGTTTTAAGTCAGGGAAACCAAAATGTAAATAGAAAGCTTGTACCATTTTAAAAAAAAAAACCTATCTATAAAAGGTGAATTTTTACTGTAGAAAAACATAAAATTGCCAAGATGCCATTCTACCCAAAATATTACCAGGAATACCAGCATCAGGTAGCTCCCTTCTCTTAGCTAGATTTCAGCACCTGCATCATTGTGTATATGTTTCTCAAACAATACTAATTCATCCCTGCTGGAATCCACCATCACAGAAGTCTGTGTACTTTGATGTAATTGCCGATAATGGCCTTCCTCATGGAATTTGTAATTCATTTTATGGCAGAGCTGTCACGATTTTTGGGCAATTCTTTTAGAGCAGAGCAGATGTCAAAATGTTGTGCTGACTCATCTGCATCACCAATGGGTGTTCTGTACTACCAAGTTGATTGTGTGAGCAAAACAGGAAATGTGATGGAATTCCCCCTGTTGTAATGCTCTAACAATATTGGTGGCGTTATCAAAAATCACATCCTCAGGAGAGTCGAAGCAGGATAAGCCATGTTGCAATGACATCTCTTAGCTTTTAAAACAGGTAGTCAACGGTAATACGTCTGACCTGCACTTTGTGTCGTGTCTGATAACCACCGCTCACTCCCGCCTTCAAGACTTCTCCTGTGCTGCTCCCCACTTATGGAATTCCCTATCACGCTCAATCCGACTTTCCCAAAACCTTCAAATCTTTAGATGCTGTTTGCAAACACATCTCTTTTTTAAAGGTGACCTTATCCGCTATAACACTATTGACACTATCTATATATATATATATATATATATATATATATATATATATATATACACAAGTAAACCCGTGCATGATACTCATGCATTCTAGTCAAATCAAGCTACTTAAGGTGTTAAAAAGGTTCTTGTCATGCATTTGGGCCATAGCCCAGGCCTCAACCACCAACCACTCCCCACTGTCACCCCCGGCAACCCCCAACCACTCCCAACTGTCACTTCTCCTTCAAGAAATATATATATATTTTTTTAAAATCTTTATAAACACTTTTAACAATTAACAAATTAAATTAACAAATTAAGAACATCTTAGTATACCAAATTTCAGCCCTTTCTGAATTTTTTTTTCCACACACACTAAGAATTTAGTAGGTCAGTGTATAACTCCGCCCAGCAGGTGGCGCTGCAGCTTGGTTTTATTTTTTCCACACACACACACACACACACAGACAGACAGACTAACACACGCCACTAGACATTTATATATTAGATATATAATAACAATAATATGCCTCTTAGTGGAGCAGATAATACACAGAGTAGCCTGCCACAGAAAAATGTGATGTACTTGGGTACATGCTGCTGTTCCTGCTGGTGAAGGCGAATCACCGACCCAGTGGGCTGTCACAGTCATATAATCTTTAGTTTGCCAAGTTCCTCTTGTCCCCCCATATCTGTGTTTAAGTGTACAGTGGATAGAATTGCATTTTGTAGCCCAATAATTACATTTTTACTAACCTTCTGGTAGAGGTGAGGAATAGCTTTTGTAGTAAAATGGTGTTGTGATGGAATTTGGTAACGGGGACACAAGACTTCAAGTAATTATCTAACACGAGCTGCATTAATAGTGAATATTGGGCACAGATCTAATACTAGCATAGTCCCCATGGCGTCTGTGATCCGCTTGGCGACTGGGTGACAGCTTTCTTACGTTCTTCCTCTAGCAAAAGATTGTTTAACAGTCAATTGTTGTAAACTACTAGTAGTCTTCTTCTGGGTTGAAGATCCACCCCCACCAGCAGTGGGACCAATGATCAATAAATCTTCAGAGGAATCATGGTTAGTGGAGTTAGCAACTTGGATGCAGGACTAACTCCCATCACTTGTGAGGATATTGATGATGAAGGTGTGGGGGTGTAGATTGCAGGTGCTGGGATCTAGATGAGAGAAGGGAGATAGCTGATGCTGGACTGCTTGCTGTTATTTTTTTAATATAAGTTTCTTATTTTCCCAACAGCTTTCCATGAACTCGATTCAAATGACGTAACAAGGATGAGGATCCTAGATGGTTAAGGTCCCTACCTCTACTGAGTGTGGCTTTACAAACGCTACAAATGGCTAGACAACTGTTGTCAGGATTTGTGTAAAAATAAATACACACATAAGAGGTGGATTTTTGGTCTTATGCCCAAGCATGACAATGGCCTTTTTCTTATCACTGGCAAGAACTGTTGCAATCTTTGTTTGAAAATGTATGAAAATAATATTGTGACCTGTGATGTGGTCAAAATTGATTGTAAATGGCTTGAAATTAGTGTTATTGAGGTTAATAATAATGTAGGATCAAAAAACCAAATTATGTGATTTTAGCATATTTTAGCCATTTTTCTAAAAAAATACAGATCCAAAACCAAAACCAAAACACACGAGGGTAGTTTTGCCAAAAACAAAACACAAAGCTAATCCAGATCCAAAACCAAAACCACTTCATGGGGGTCCGTGAGCATCTCTAGTTATAAATGATATTTAAGAGTGAAATTGGCTCAGATATCAGAAGTGTTCTTACAGAACCGAGAAGGCCTTAAAGACCCATGTTATTAGCAGAGAAAATAGGAGTATGTAAATTGAGAGATCAAGAGTGTTGTAAATTCCAGGTAAGAGAAAAGAGGCTTGAATATCGAGTATTCTATGAGAATTTTTGGAAGAGGTGATATAGTAGGGCATAACGGACACATGAGAGGGTGGGATTAATAGAGGTGAAATTTTAATAAACAATCTGGGTTGCAAAATTGAGTGTATGCACAATGTTTTCCAAGAGATGAATATGCTTACGTCATTCATGCTTCTTGGAATGTGCTTATGCAAGGTTAGTATAGGCCGAGCTGTACTAGCAATTATTTAGAAAGATTGATAAGAGAATAAAATCTCCAAACCTCAGAAATAGTGCCTCATTTTAACATGTTGTGGTCAGGGAGGCATGTTCTTTGAGTAGAGGTGAATGTAATTAATAGTTATCCAATCAGTCAAGCCAAGATAAGCACTCCTCTGCATAAGGGTTTCAAGATTATTGCTAATAAAACATATGTGCAAATGTATTATCACTACTTTCTGATCTGATTAGACTAATTGGTCTGTCTGCACAAGAGTTAATAAACATCACTTTATTCTTTATTAAATTATCTGAAATTCCCTTCTTTAAAAACAACTATGTAAGCTGATTGCATATTGACCACTTCAGCTGATTATAATATTGTGTAAAAATAGGGTAATAACAAATAGGGTAATGCAACTTTAGCATTTTCTGCAAACACTGTGAAGCAACATATCTATGCTCTATGCTATCATGGGAAGCATGGCAGGACTGGCCATCTGGCACTTTTGGCAAGTGCTGGAAGGGCCGAAGGCTATATGGGCCGGTCTGCATGCCCGCTCGAGCAGTTGCGTGCTGCTCGGCGGATGAAGACTAAGTGACGTGCGGCCGATGCAAGTAATCACATGGGACGGCACGTGGTGCTGTCCCATGTGATTACTTGCATAGGCCTTATGTCACTGACTCTCCGTTCGCTGAGCAGCGCGCAGGAAGGAGGTGCTCCTGTTTGGGCGGGCATGCGTATGTAACAAGGTAAGTGTATGTGTGTCCTCATGTTGATATAGTATGTCCATGTGTGTTCATGTTGATATAGTGTGTGTCCCCATGTTAATATAGTGTATGTGGCCATGTTAATATAGTGTGTGTGTGTGTGTGTGTGTGGCAATGTTAATATAGTGTGTTTGTGTCCACATGTTAATATAGTGTGTGTGTGTGTGTGTGTGTGTGTGTGTCCACATGTTAATATAGTGTGTGTTTGGCCATGCTCATATTTTGTGCGTATGTGTGTGTTTGGCCATGTTCATATAGGGTGCATGTGTGTTTGGCCATGTTCATATAGTGTGCGTGTGTGTGTGTGTTTGGCCATGTTCATATAGTGTGCGTGTGTGTCCGCAGTATTTTTAATAAAGTGTGCGTGTGCGCACAGTATTTTAATATATTGTGCGTGCGTGCGTGCAGTATTTTAATATAGCGTGCGTGTGTGTGTGTCGCGCAGTATTTTAATATAATATGTGAGGGAAGGGAGGATCTTAATATAGTGTGGGAGGTAGGCTATTTAATGCTGGAGTGTAGGTGGGGGCTTTTAAGGTGAGGTGAAGGAACTTTTAATTCAATGCTGGTGGGGTTAAGGGCTATCAATTGAATATGGGGTTGATATTGGGGAGGAGGGCTATTTATTAAATGTGAATATGAATTATTTGTTGCCAGGGATAGTAGTGGAAAATGGCTATATTTTTTAAACTTTAATGCTATTTAATTTATTGCTGGGACTGTTTGGAGGGAGGGAAATATGTTTTGAGTAAATGGGTATACAGTTAGGTTAATGTTGGGGCTGGTTGGAGGGTAATAGGTCTACTTATTAAATGTGAATATTATTATTGTGGGGACTGGAGGGAGGCCTAATTATAAAACGTCAGTGCTATTGTTTTAACAGCGGGGCTGGTTGGAGTTTTCTAAATCTCATGTACCCATTTATTTTCAAAATAGGGCATACAATATTCCAGGATCAAGACAAGAAGGGACTGAGCTAAAGAAACCAGCTGCTCTAAGTGGTGAAAGTGACCAAGACAGGTAGAAGACAGCAGGACAGTCTGCCAACTGTCCTGAATCTGGTAGGGCAGTCTTGAATTTGGGTGACTCTCACTTAGTCAGGATTTTGTCTGACTGCAAGGACAGTTGGGAGGTATATCCCGCTTCACAGCGTACTGCTTGTGAAGGCAGAGCTGTGTGCTTCTAACAGTAGTGCCTGTGTATTTTTTATAAAATGATAACCATGTTACATAATAGGGGTCCTGTTGTCTTAAATGCCCTGGGCTCCCTGATCCTCAATCCACCTCTGGTTAGGGGAAAGGCATTGATAGCTGCTCCCAGTTCCAGGACAGTATCACAAGATTTGGTAATCTCGTGAGACAAAGAGCTTCCCTGCTCTCTCTACAGGAAGTTCCCACCCTTATGGATGTCAGCAGCACCAGATGCATAGATAAGTACAGTGGGCTGGGAATGTCATAATGTGAGTGCGGGGATGGCGTAATGTTTTATTATAATGTACGTATCAATGCCCCATGTTGGCTACACCCATGACACAATGTGGTCATGCCCTTTTCAGCACCGCCATAGACACATAGTTTCTTTCCTGCTGGAACTGAGGCAGGCCTGTGTACAGTCTGGCCCTGATGGGAAGTAAGTATACACACGTGTTGGCCCTGACTTAAATCTTGTGTTATATAAGACATAACACACGCTGATATAAAATATTATGGAAATTAGAAATCGCCTAGGATTCCTTTGAGCTATATAAAAGCATTGGGCCTCCATCCTTGGCTTTTAGAGGGTGCTTTGTAACGCTTTACAATTCTGCAAACACTGTGAAGCAACATATCTATGCTCTAATTGTAAAGCGCTACGGAATTTGCTGGCGCTATATAAATAAATGTTGATGATGATGAAGATGCTTTATACCATAATTTCATATTATATCTTTTACTGAGTCTACTATGTGCACACAGCAACCTATTTTTTTCATTTCTTTTACACTAATGTTGTCGTAAAAGCACTCTGGTTGACAAAAAGCATTGTGTAGTTATCCAGTACATATTGACAGGCAGTGATGTGTAACTTCTTCAAGTATAAGTTTTAATGCTGCAATATATAGAACACTAAGAAAACTTTTTGGCTTCTTATGATTTCTGTCTGTTCTATCTATTTACACTGTCATTTTTAGGATTTGTGCATTTTTATTTTTCAGTATCGTATTTTGGGTGATTTTTGATTGGTCCTGTGTTTACTGTGAAACCAAGCAGCTTACTTTTTTTGGTACAAATTGAACTAATTGTGCATAACAAATTAAAGTGGTCAAGCACGATTGTTATAATTAAACTTTATAGCATGGTTATAGTGAAAATAAGAGTAAGCTAATCTAGTTGACAATAATAAGTGACTCATAAAATCTAATTAAATTATAGTATTCTGATAACATAGATGCTTCTTAGTTTTCAGTACTGGAATATAGGGCCTGATTCATTAAGGATCTTAAATGAAGAGGTATCTTATTTCAGTCTCCTGGACAAAACCATGTTACATTGCAAGGGGTGCAAATGAGTGTTCTGTTTTGCACATAAGTTAAATACTGCCTGTTCTTTCATGTAGCACACAAATATTTGATAGTTTATTTGTACACTGAAATTTAAAGTTGATATTTGTCTGCTACATGAAAAAACAGGCAGTATTTAACTTATGTGCAAAACAGAACACTCATTTGCACCCCTTACAATGTAACATGGTTTTGTCCATGAGACTGAAATAAGAATCCTCTTCATTTAAGATCCTTAATGAATCAGGCCCATAGTCTACTGTAAAAGAGATATATTAATAAGCACGGTGCCAGTTTTGTTGCATAAGTTCCCTTCTCCAACCTCAGGCTATCTGCTTTTAAACAATATAACTAGTAGGGTTGTTTTAACACCCAGAAATTCTGATTGCTGTGATCTGATCAAAATTTGTTTGAAATAGATGAAATGCTGCAAAATTAGTTTTTTAATCCTGCTTGCAAAGCACAATTTTTCCTTTTCACTCTTGTACTTTGTGATATTGTAAAATTTCAATTTTTAAAGATGTTAAAATAAACTATAAACTGTTATTTGCTAAAGATTAAATGGATACATTTTCTAGTATTTTTAACAGTATTTCATTTGAACAGTAAACCTTTATATGTTCAAAGTTCCTATGGAAAACTGTTAAAAATTAAACATAAAGTAGACATTAAGCTTTACCCTGTTCATTTTGCTCAAACTGTGCTCGAGTCTAGTCTAAAGTACAGATGAGTGGTTCAAATTCGAACTGAGCTATGACTTGGTTTCAGATGCCAAATTCAGAATCAAATATGAGGCAAAACATATTTTCCACTAAAATGTCGGATCTCATTTTCTTTTGATCGATATCTTCTGTATATAGCCCCCTTCCCCCTTGTTCTCATCTGTCACGGCATGTGGATAAGAGGCTGGCTACAATTCTGTATTAAGAAAATTGATTGTAGAGAGTTGGACAGGGTGAAAGAGGAAATTATATTGCAGTAGCTGTAATTTTTCTGCAGTTTATTTAGAGATCAGTTTCCTAGTATTGTGTGCTGATCAATTGGGTATGAGAGAGTGAAGAGTAGGCAAGCAGTGGCTACTGGATGTTGAACAGTATATTACAGAATATATAGTATAGACATCTGAACTATTTAGTGAAGAAAAAGCAGGGTGCTGTGTGACTGTGAACAGCACAATATGCAACATAATGGTGCCAAAGCCTGCTTAAAAAGGGAGAGCCAGAAAGGTTAATTGCTGGCATTGGTGACGTTACACACTGTGCCGGAAGTAGCTAGCATCATGTTGCCTAGCAAAAGGACGTGCCTGGAACTCCGTCTGAAAGTAATGTGTCTGGTTGCCGAGCCACCAGACATGAGAACAACGGTAACAGGGGACCGTCCCTGCGCTGGAGCTAAGAGGCAAGGGACGTGCCTGACAAAAGTGAGTTTAGACACTGCCAGTGTAAGTCATGTCATAGTTTGTCCTGAATTCAGAGTCAGAATGGACCTCAAAGTCTGCTCAGGTGGATACTACCCCCAGAGAGCCACGGAGACTAATGGAAGAGAGGTTCTCACCAGGGATCCCGCTAGGAGATATGGACTTAGCGGCTCTCTAACCGCAGGTCCCTGTTCTCTAGGGGTGCGATGAGTGGAACTAAATGGATGGATATGAGATAAAGGTGTCAATGCGGATATGTCAGAGCGCTGAGGTTCTGATTAGCTGGAAGCTCTGGAGCAGGATCAGAGGTGATGCGCAACGATATGCAGAGTGGCAGCAGCATCTTGACTGCGGAGGTGATTCAGAAGTACACAGGAGAGCAACAAACTGCAGGATGGTAAAACGCTGAGGTCTTGATGAGCTGGAAGCCCTGGAGCTATATCAGAAGTGATGCGCAATGATCTGCAGAGTGGTTGCTAAATATAACAAATAACGAGGTGGAAGCAGTAAATAGGAGCCAGAGGAGGAGACGTCCTCACAGGTAAGAAGACCTGAATATTTGGCACCTTAGTAGGGAGGCAGGTGCTTTAAATAGATAGGGCAGACAGGCAATTAGCCAATCAAGTGAATGCAGAAAGTTTTGAAAAGACCAGGTGTGCGCATGCTCAGTTCATAGCAGCAAGTGAATGCAGAAAGTGAAAACCAAGGAAAACCGGTATGAACAGAGACCAGAATAAATGGTTAACTGGTGCACTGTATGTAATCAAACTATTGAAAAAGCAGCTGGAGAAGCTGAAGGAGAAGATGAAACTTACCAATTCTGTATAGTATGTTGACCTTTTAGTTCAAGATCTTTAATCACTTTGTTAGGACCAAAGGATTTGAAGCATCTTGCAATTGGATCACTACGTTTTCACAACCATGCTTTATCCTAGGTTTAGGTAATATGTAATGTACTTCTTTCTAACACAAATCTTCGCAAATAACTCCTTGTGACCAAGCTGTTGGCTCAAGTCACACATCTCCTGCTGCAGCATCTCCTACAAATGTTTTCCTTTTATAAGAGTCACACTGGTGATGAGTCAACACAGTATACCAATGAGAAATTGTTTTATGACATCTGATCAGGCTTAAAATAAATTCGTAAATATATTGACACCTCTACCATGTTTCAATCTTATACACTCTGTATTAGTAGAGTGGTGGAGGATTACTTAAATGATAAAGTTGAAATCAGCATCTCAGACAGTCTCTTTGAAATATGGGAGGAAAAAAGGCAATTTCGAGCCCCTTGTAAAAACTGGCTATGGTGTACTTAAGCTGCCCACCCTCCAGTGTGTACTTGGAAAAAGTGTTTAGCACCGTCGGGAACATTGTGAGTTATTGTCGGAGGAGACTACTTCCAAAAAAATTTTCATCAAAATGAAATACAAATTGTATGAGGAATACTGTTGTTGCTGTCAATTACAAACATAATATGTAAAGCTAGATTCTAGTAGAGATAAACTAATTTTGTGTGATGATGATCTTGACAACAATGATGATAATGATTATGAGGTTGATGACATTGTCAACATAGAGGAAGATAACCACTGTTAGCCAAATGCTAATTTGTTAAAATCTCAATTTATTCTCTAGTTCAACATTATAAAATAGCCAAAATGTTGTATTTTGTAGGGGCCCTAACAAATCAAGCACTTCAACCACAAAAGTGGCAGTTGCTCTCGCTGAATTGCTTGGTTTGTTAAACTATGTATGTTCTTTTTAACTTATGGATGGATAAGAGGGCCAAGGACAATTTCATCTTCCACCATTTTACATTGTGACCTTGGTCTATCATCTTGTGTAAAATGTTTACTGATGATGCAGCAGTCTGTCAAATGACTTCTGAATACTGCCTCTTCCCTTTCCATGATGCATGCTGTCTAGCTTACAAATATTGTGTCCGTGGTCTATCTCTCACCATTTTTCTTCTGGGTGCAGTCTACCTTCACCTATCTACTTGTCTAAATGTCTGCTAATGCCACTGTCCATATAATGACCTCTGTTTACCAAATGTTCACTTTCTATGAGACAGCTTTAAAGGGCAGGTCATTCCCAAGCTTCTGTCAGGTGAGTTCCCAGGTGACTCATTGCAACTGGCATGTGGGAAAGACTTCCCTTTAAGACCTGTCTAGAGTATCCATGTATTTTCTATAAAGTGACCAAAGGTCAATACAATAAACTTGATAAGTGGGCATTCTGATATAATTAGGGCTTCAATTAATGGGGATGGTCAACATGACTAGTGATAAGGACAAGTGTAGAAAATTATTTTATGCACCAGTGAATGTATTGTAAATGAAAAATAAACACGTGAGATGCCAATGCATTTCCTGCTGTTATAGCTAGAATTTTACCATCAAATGTGAGTTTTATTCAAGCATGCAAACATGGGTGCGGCATTCTAACAAGAATCTGAACAACAATTAATGTATACAGTCTAATATACCTTTCTTGCTACTTGGCAGTTTTGAGTTACATACCCGGTCCAGACTCCCCCCATAGAGTGTTTGACCAACAAATATGTCTGCAGTACATCTGGTTTCACCTGATTTCTCTTGTAACTTAGTACAACCAGGAATGTGTATATGCATATACAGTAGTTACATTTATTATTTGAATTTATCCAAGTTCAATAAAGTTCGTAACACTTGGTATTTGTAAACTTATCTAGCTATTGGTGCTCATGACAAGTGAATTTTGTCTGCCACTCAGTGCATTGCAAAAAATACATTATTTGAGATAGCAAGCAAGCGATTCATACTTTCACAGATACACAGTAATGCTTGGATATTTGAACACCTATATGAATAATGACAAGTGCAGAAACAATAAGCTTTGTACTTATTAAAGTATCAAATTATATAAAATTGGGGGATATGAAGATTTGGGCAATTTGTACAATAGGAATAAACCAACAAACATCTACTGGACTCCTATAGATTGTGAGTCACTGTTAGGTTAACTAAGTACAATGTTAATGTACCGGGTGTGTAGAGAACAGAAGTGAAGATGAATGTTAGAATCATCAGAGACCAGACTACTGAGAAGGTAAAGCTTTACAAATAGTAGCAATGTCAGGTGTTTTTCCCAAGAATAAACCAAAAACAAAATGTGTCAAAATGGCTCTAAACTCCTTTTATAATGATCTAGACACGTGACATGTACAGTTGGACATCCATCTATTTTTTTTTTTGTGTAAAATATGCATTTCTGTACTGCAAATGTGCATGCATCCATAGACACACAGACTTTGTCACATTTTACACTAATGACTGCTTACAATTAGAGCAGCAAGAGAGGGAAAGGGTGGACAACCTGAGTCTAGTAGGGCTTGTTCACGTAATTGTAACTGCACCTGTCAGGATGCACATATCTTAAGGATATTCTAGGGCTGTCGCAACAATATGCAATGATGATGTTGATGATGATTAGTAGCACTAGCTAGCCACTTTTAATTGGCTGATTACAGATTGACCCCTCTACCTGAAAGTACTTAAATCAGTAGTGTGGCTGCTATATCATATGATGTCACAGTAATCTATTTGCATTACTTACTTGATATTCTGACAGGAAAGATTATTCCCATTTGCTTCTTAAAGGAGAAAACAACAAATGTTTGTATTTATTTTGCATTTCTTTCATATATATATTTTGCATGGTAAATGCGCTTTTATTAATGACTGTCAAGACACTATTATCTCTTGTGCATATAACACTTCATTACATTATTATATTGTGTTCAAATAGTGTAATGTGAATTTCACATATACTACTGTAAAAGGGTGCTTAAAGTGGTGTTATTTCCTTGGGAGTCTGCTATTTCTCTGTTATCACTGAGAGAACAATGGTTTGGTAAATAGGTTAATAACCATTTAATAACTAATCTCGTAAAATTGTAGGTTATACAATTATTTAGTTATACTTATTTTTATCTAAGAATTCATTACCGTTGACATCTCATTGCTATCCTTGTCAATATCTAAAAATTTCTTACACATGACTTGTCAGATGCTCATATGTGTCATCTCTATACAATTTTCCAAAACTATCATCTTGCACCATGACTAGCCATAGGTAGAGTAGACCCAGTTGTGATACATTAATGCATTACAACAAGAAGTTCATAACAGCTACTTATGCGACTTCCCTTTTTGATCGGGCCCATGTTAGATTGTAGTATAGTATAGTTACATTATATTACAGATTGTAGGATATAAGTAATAGCTTTTTAGAAGATAGAGAGTGTGCAGGGAAGTGTCCAGGAGCCAGGTAAGTTTTCTGTAGTAGAACGAAGTTTAGCCTGTTGCACCAATTGGTGGGAACTACATACCCAATCTAACATAATTTCTCAGAAACATACTTCTTTCTTTAATAGTGTCTGGGGTGCAACCTTAAACCAAAGTATAACATTCCAACAAAAGAATCAGAAGTTTGTTTACAAGGTGCACTAAAGTTTCCTTTTGTTCTCTATTGTAGATTGCAAGGAACGTCTATTAAATAAAACTTAACTTTTAATGAATTCCAAAAAATAACCATTAAAAATGCCAGTGAAATGTTTAAAAATAATGTGCAGGTTAAAAACAAAATTGTGTATAACAAAACAGCTGGATGCACTCTACCTGCTGGATTAAACAGGGGGATTGAGTACATATATACAGGTAGCAAGTTCTATTCTTTCAGGGATAGAGATTCCCTTAAAATAGTCCTCTAGCAAGTGATTTCTTATTATATAGTTAATAACTTTAGGACTACATACCACAATTGAACATATTAGCAACACTTGCAAACAGATGGTGATGAGCAATTCTTAGGAGTAATAATAATGGCTTATCCCCAGATCCGTCAATAGAACTAATATTAATAGGTCAAATGACTCAGCATCAAAATTGCCAGTCTATGTGGAGTGATTTGCTGCCTACCTCCTAAGTGCTCTGTGCTAACTTTGAGTTTAATGGAGCTGGAAGCCTATATCTGTAACCTCCTCATGCATGATTTTAAAAAGTCAGGTGCATCTAGCGAGGACCCCGACGCGTGTTTCGCTAGGATGTGCTAATTCAAATGCAAGCCGACAGAATGGTTTGACAGTTCTTAAATACTCTCTGCAAGGGGCTTACAGAGTGATGTGTGGTTGTTGGCCAACGGAAGCGAGGCATTCAAAAATGATTGACAGTACTATCTGCCAATGAAGAACAGACTTACCTCTAACAAATTCTCTTAGGTGCTTATCAACATATATACTGGTTTTCTCTGTCAGATTATCCAGGTCTGAAACTATAGGCCTGCCTGGCAGTTTCTTTTAATTCTTATGTACTTTGGGAAGTACGTAAAAGGTAGATATTTTAGGATTTTTAAGCCGCAAAAATGGAATAGAATGAAACTAAAATTGTCAAACGAGAAGACCTGGTTTTCCCACAACGACAATTACATGTAAGTGCTTTTAAAACAGTAATATCTATATTAGAGCAAAACCTATACTCAGGTTGACTAAATAAAAAAAATATCTATATTGATGCACATGCATTATTTTAATAGAACTAATGAAATATTGAAATATTTTTTATATTGATATTTTATTTTCATGTATGGGGCTGGATTAGATAAATACTATTATTCTCAAATGTTGTAAGCTATAGCTATTTAAGCCTCTAGGGCAGTTTACTTTCTAATTCCAAATTCCTGAACAAATTGCAAAGCTGTGTGTTTCTTACAGAACTTGGAAGCTAAGTATTTGAAAAGCACCTTGACCAGATGTTCAGAAATACACAGAAGTAAATTACAAAAGGCATACAATGATGACTGTGATTTGAAAATATTGCAGGAATTTATTTCCTGGAGGACCAAGGAAATTGAAGCAAAGCAGAAATTGTTTTGTTTAGCTGAAAAAGTAAATGGTTAGATATGGTCTCGTAGGAAAGTAAGTATGCAGAATGAACAATATGTAAACAGTGACCTATTTCCCACAGAGAAGGTTAATGTACCATAAAACTCTGACTCTCTATGCTTCTGGTAGATCTAATACTGCCTTCCTTGCTGCCAATACTCCATTGTACATGTGTGCAGTTACACATCTTCCTAGGTGCATATGCACAGCTTCTTGTTACTGTTATGCTGTATTAGGCGCAACTTGTAATATAAGAGCATTAGTAAAGATGCAGGCCAGGTGAAGCCACAAGAATAGACTGTGTTATCTATCTATCTATCTATCTATCTATCTATCTATCTATCTATCTATCTCTCTATCTATCCATCATGGCCAAAAGTATGTGGACATCGATCACAATGGATGTGGCTATATGTGTGCCATTTAAGCCACATACATTGCTAACATGTGCATAAAATAAAGCATAAAACCATGCAATCTTCATAGTCAAACATTAGGGGTAGAATGAGTCATATTGCAAAACTCAGAGACTTGCATTGTCATAGGATGCAACCATTCCAAGAAGTCAGTTTATCAATTGTCTGCTCTGCTAGGTCTGCCCCTGTCAACTGTTAATTCTGTCATTGTAAAGTGGAAAATATCTAGGAGCAACAGCTCAGCTGCAAAGCGGTAGGCCACATAAGCACACAGAATGGGACAGCTGAGTGCTGAATGTATAGTATGTAAAAATAATCTGTCCTTGGTTGTAAAACTCATCACCAAGATTGAAATTGCCTCTGGAAGCAACATCAGCACAAGGACTGTTCATTGGGAGTTTCCATGGTTGAGCAGCTGCATGGAAGCTTCAGATCACCATGGACATGCAGATTTAACCTCAATAGGTGGTAAGCATACCACCTGTTGGGGTTAAATCTGCTTGCATCCTGACCATACTCAGATCTACTATACAATTCAACTGTGTCTTCCTTTGTGAGCTGATGGAAGACTCCACTATATAAACCTTCACCTGTTTTGCACATCTTTGCCAGTGATAGCTTTAGAGACATTAGCTTCCTAGTTCCTTTAACTGTATTCTATTTCTTCCTGACTTTGCATCTGTTATTCTTGGTTCTGTATTCATTTGTATCCTGATAACTGGATTGCATCATACAAGTCTACTGGTTCCTGACACTGCATATATTGGACTACTGATACCTGGATTGCATGATACAAGTCTTCTGATTCCTGCTTATATTTGTCTACTTGGTCCTGTTTCTGGTCTACATATTCACGTTATTCATATATAGCTCTATTCATAATTCCCAGGCATGGACTGAGGTAAGTATCTATTGCTCTCTTGTGGGGTATGCAGAGATTTCTGGACTGTGGAAATCTGCACCAGCATAGCTTCAGATATATTTCTTATTATCTTGCATCACCTCAGACTGTTTTGAACTGCACCAGCATTTCTTAAGAGACATTATTCATATCCTTGCATTGCCTCAGACTGTGTAAATTTACACCTCTACTTATTCAGAGATATTATTTACATCTGTGTTGCAACAAAATACTGTTATATTACTGCATTATTGCTGCATTACATTGTGGCTATTTACTCATCCCTGCATTACCTCAGCACTTGTTCTTTTACTGTCTGCCCTTGATACTGCAATAAACTCGATTACATTTTTTACTACAACATAACATTGTTACTCTTGTGAATTCTGGAGCAGGGGAAATACATTCTCTGGAGTTGCAATTCACGCTTAAGCAACTGGCAGTTTGACAGACAAATCAGATGCCAGAAGAACACTTCCTACCCAGATTGTACTGCTAACAGTTTGGGCAAGGCATTTTACTCTTTTAGCATGACAAATGGTTTCCCAAGTTTGGTGTGCAAGAACTTGACTGGCCTGCACAGAGCCCTGAATTCGATACATTCATTTGCAATGAATTGGAATGCTTACTGATAGCAAGACCTTATCACTCAACATCAGTACTGACCACATTAATGCTGTTGTGGCTGACTAGATGCGAATCCTCTCTGCCATGTTTGAAAATCTAATGGAAAGCTTATATTGGTAGCTGTTCCTACCTGTCACATGATTGCTAGTACACTGATTTGGGCACCATTCAAACATCTCATATGCTCCCTGTATCAGTGTGGTGCTCAGAAGAAAAGACACCACTGCATGCAAGATTAGTATCAATAGCTACAAGTGTAAGTATGGTAGCTACAGCTTATTTATATAAAATTAATAAATGAATGGAAAAAAATTAAAATTAATAAATGTTTTTGTGGGCCATTGTCTGTTTAGTTTGAAGTGTGTGTGTCTGTTTTGGTGTGTATGATATTGTTAAACAAAAATCACATGTGTAAATTATTGCCGATATAAGAAATCTCGTCAGACTTACATGCTCTTTGGCTTTGCGCTTTTTAGAGGGTTATATAATTTATTGTTGTCTTCTTGTAGTGCTCTTTAGTGCCATGCAAATAAAACAAAAAATGTAATCCCTGTCTAGTCCTAAGTCTTAATGTACAAGGATATTAATGAAAAAATGTTATGTAGGACTGTTTATTGCTGTAACAATATTTGATGTTAATATTGGTAGGCATGTTAGATGGTCAAATTGAAATTGATTGCTTTGATAAGCTTGCAACAGTCTGAATCATGAACTGTGTGTGAGTTTCGATAGAATTATCACATGATGGCAGTTGGAATCAGAGAGAAGCCTAGAGCTGACAGAAGTCAGTTAGAGAGAGACAGAGAGAGATAAATTACTAGAGAGAAACCAAGAGATGACAGCTTTCAGTTAAGAAACACAAAAAGAAACCCAGGATGACAGGACTCAGTCTAAGAGAAACTGATAGGATTAAGTTACATTGAGAGAAGCCCAGCAGCTGGCAGGATTCAGTTAGAGATAGAGAGAAACCCAATAGCTGACAGTATTCAGTTAGAGAGAAATAGAGAAAGCGAAGCACAATAATCTGTGACAGCCACTTACAACCATAGACACCCCTAGACAAATTAAAGATCCTAACTGACGATGACTTCAGGCATAAACGCTTTAGAGACTGGTATATTTAAAATGTGCCAACAAATTTAAAGTTCAAAGGGGCACGTTCTTGCTCAATACTAAACTACAGTTTAATAATAAAGCTGCCAAATGTTTGCATTCTACACATCAAAACCAAGGAGAATTTTCCCAGCATGCAAAAAATAATGCATTTGCTCCCTTTATATTGCAACATTGATTTTGCATACAGGGAACATTCTGGTTGTTTCTGCATGCAGCACACATATACCGGGCAGCTTTATTTTACACTGCAATGTATAGTTGAGCTAGGACATGCCCCTCTCAACCCTAAATCTGTCTACACTTTTTAACCCCCCCCCCCCCTCCCGCCCTCCATGGTTTTGCCAAGGTGCAAATTTGCTCCTTTTTTTGCTTTGTCTTCAATGACTGGATTAGGAAAACAGAAGATACAAAGACAGGTTAGATATTAGGACAAAGACAGAATTTTTTTTTAACAACGAACCAGATGACACCAATATATCCTTTCAATATGTGTCCCTATTTAAATGCTGATATGGTACTTCCATATCCTGTAATACTGCAGATTACACATTATGCTTAAATGACTTCTTACTAGAGATGCTCACTGACCCCCGTGTTTTGATTTTGGTTTTGGTTTTTGATTTGGATTACCTTCGTGTTTTGGTTTTGGTTTAGGTTTTGAATCTGGATTACCTTTGGGTTTTGGTTTTGGTGTTGGCAAAACTGCTCTTGCGTGTTTTGGTGTTGGTTTTGTTTGGTTTTGTTTAGCAATTTTGTTTAAAAATCATTTTTTTTTTGGCCTAACCTAATTTAGTGCTCCACCTGTTTCTTGGATAAGTAAGGTAATTCTAAAGCTAATAAATTATGAAAAAAACTGTTTAATCCCTGGTAGGCCATCCTTAATTCTGCACACAAACCTGATTGTCTTCCTCTCCATCATTACACCCTACACTTATAGTTAAATATATCAAGAAATTGACAAAGGCAGTTTGGTATCTGTCTGCATCAGCCCCCCCTCCACTTGTAGTAAAATTGAAAAAAAACAGCCGGTATAGCCTGCACAATAAAAATAGAAATGGACAAAGGCAGTTTGGTGTCTGTCTGTATAGCCCCCCTCCCCCCTCCACTTGTAGTTAAATAGAAAAAAAGCAGCCTGCATAAACTGTACAATAAAAATAGAAATGGACAAAGGCAGTTTGGTGTCTGTCTGTATAGGCCCTCCACTCTCCACTTGTAGTTAAATAGAAAAAAAGCAGCCTGCATAGGCTGAACAATATAAAAATAAATGGAAAAAGGCAGTTTGGTATCTGTCTGCATCACACCCCCTCTCCACTATGAGTAAAATAAAAAACTATTCAGCCGTTATAGACTGTAGAATAGAAATAGAAATTGAGAAAGGCAACTTGGTATCTGTCTGCATCATCCTCATCAACATCATCATTAGCGCCCTCGTCGCCTACACAAATCTCCCCCTCATCCTCTTCTAAATCCAAAGTGGCATCCTCAATTTGTGTATCACCGGCTACACTCCGGCTGTTTAGGCACACATCAGCAGAACTGCTGAAAGGGCCCTCCTTTATGGGTACATTATCAGAATGCTCACGATTAGACATACTACTGGTGGATGGGCTCTCCACAGAGATTGGTGTCATTTCTGATTCAGAGCATACATTATCCTCTAATGCCTTACTGTTTTCTTGCAGCTCGCCTTTCACGCGTAATAAAAGTTGTGCACCACTTTTAGACTCCAAGTTACTTGGTCTTGCTTGGTCACGAGTGACCGTACAAGAAGAAGGCTTGTTAACATTTTTTCATCTGTCACTAATAGAGAAAGGCGAAGGCTTCATTCTTTCTTTGCCACTGCGTGTGTAGAATGGCATGTTGGCATTTTTTTTTTATTGGCAGTTAACTTTTCCTCAGTTACACTTCTTTTTCGCTTCAACACGATTTAAAAAGACTATGTACTTTTACATAGGCTTTCCCAGATGATGTACTGGGAACACTACCATCAGGACTGGTGCCAGCACCTGCTTGCTGATCCTGCTCATATGTGGACTGCGTTGAATCCATTTTAAAGATCCCAAAGCACTTGTAGTGCAAAATATTCAATAGATACTGCTGCTAGATATGACTTTTGGCAGCCAGAAAAATTATTGTTTCACACTGGGGAATATGGGACACCCCAAAGCACTTGTAGTGCAAAATATTGAAAAAAATGTCTCCTCTATCCTCCTCTCTTCCTGCTTTAACAATTGCTAATAGAATTGGTAATAATAATAGAATTGAATAGACTAGAATTGAAATAATAATCGAAAAAATAAGGTGTACAATTATTGCTCTGTCCTTGCTCTAATACAGCCTGTGACCTAACCCTGCTCTCTGCCTTTGTCAAATGGCGATGGATTGCTGTGGAGGCGGGTATTTATGCATTTTAAATATCACGAGAAACGAGACGCGCGATCCGACGATGTCACAATGACGTTTTGCCTCGATTTCTATTCCGAGCGGGCGGGAGAGTACCGAGCCTGCTCGGCTCGGTACTCAGATAGGCAAAGTTCGGGTGGGTTCGGATCTCGGAGAACCGAGTCCGCCCATCTCTACTTCTTACACTCCTGGCAGTTAGTAAACATTATCTATCATAAACATCCCCAGACTGAAATTCGCAAATCAATATACGAGGTATGTCTATTAAATAACAAAACTGTGGTTTCACCTAGTAAACAAAGCAGACAGAACTGGTTATAACTGCATATGTAGTAATCTTGAACCGGTCTGAACCTGCATGACAAGCTGCAACACTCTATGACGTTCAGTTGATTGTGAGTCGCCATTTAGTTTGGTTGTATTTTCTGTAGAGTGCCGAAAAAATAGTAAGTTTAAAAGTTGAACACCGTGTCAATTTGAAATTTTTAGTAATATTGCACAAAACACCAACAAAATGTTTTCAGATGCTTACTACGGCCTAAGGGAATGACTGTCTTTCATGTGCGCGTGTTTGAGTGGCACAAAAGATTTAGCGAGGGACGTGAGAATGTCAAAGATAATGAACACCCTGGACAATCTTGCACTTTAAGAACCGAAGAAAATGTAAAAAAAAAATCAGTCCGATCGAAAAGACCGCCGACTCAGTGTTTGAATGACAGCTGAATCCGTGATGATTGACAAGGACATCGTATGGAAAATTTTGCGTGAGGATCTTAACATGACGAAAGTTTGTGCTAAGATGACCCAAGGGTTCTCACACCAGAGCAAAAAGAATGTTGCAAGTGAATGTTGTGTTGACATTCTGCATCAACTTGACACAGATCCAAACCTGTTTCATACAGTAATCACTTGTGATAAGACCTGGATCTTCCAGTACAATCCTGAAACCAAAAGACAGTCAATGCACTAGAACAATTGTTCCCAAACTTTTGCAGTTCACGGCACTCTTAGAGTCTCAAAATTTTTTCAAGGCACCCCTCCAAAATAATTATTAAGCAGTCCTGTTTTAGAATTAGTTGGGTCAAAAAATTGTAATAACTATTTAGGTCAGGACAGAAATACTTATTTAGTTGTATGCAAAAATGCCCCCTCTGCATCCAGACACTCTGCCCTCATGCACTCTGCCCCCTCTGCATCCAGACACATTGCCCCCTCTCACACTGACCCCTCTGCCCTCTGATGCTGTGTCCCCCACCACTGCCCCTGTCACGCTGTGTCCCCCACCACTGCCCCTCTCACGCTGTGTCCCCCTCCACTGCCCCTATCACGCTGTGCCCCCCTCCACTGCCCCTCTCACGCTGTGGCACCCTCCACTGCTCCTCTCACGCTGTGTCCCCCTCCACTGCCCCTCTCATGCTGTGTCCCCCTCCACTGCCCCTTTCACGCTGTGTCCCCCTCCACTACCCCTCTCACGCTGTGTCCCTCCTCTGCCCCCCTCCACTGTCCCCCTCACGCTGTGTCCCTCCTCTGCCCCCCTCCACTGTCCCCCTCATGCTGTGTCCGTCCTCTGCCCCTTCCACTGCCCCTCTCACACTGTGTCTCCCTCCACTGCCCCTCTCATGCTGTGTCCCCCTCCACTGCTCCTCTCACGCTGTGTCCCCCTCCACTGCCCCCTCACGCTGTGTCCACCTCCACTGCCCCTTTCACGCTGTGTCCCCCTCCACTGCCCCTCTCACGCTGTGTCCCACTCCACTGCCCCTCTCACGCTGTGTCCCCCTCCACTGCCCCTCTCACGCTGTGTCCCTCTCCACTGCCCCTCTCACGCTGTGTCCCTCCTCTGCCCCTTCCACTGTCCCCCTCATGCTGTGTCCCTCCTCTGCCCCCCTCCACTGCCCCTCTCACGCTGTGTCCCCCTGCCACTGCCCCTCTCACGCTGTGTCCCCCTCCACTGCCCCTCTCACGCTGTGCCCCCTCCACTGTCCCCCTCACGCTGTGTCCCCCTCCACTGCCCTGCCACCGCTGTCACTCACACTCTGCCCCCGCTGTCACTCTCACTCTGCCCCCGCTGTCACTCACACTCTGCCCCCGCTGTCACTCTCACTCTGCCCCCGCTGTCACTCTCACTCTGCCCCCGCTGTCACCCTCCGCTGCCACGATCCCTGTCAATCCTCTGCCACGGGGCAGACATAAAAAAAAAAAAAAAACACAGAAACTTACCAATCCGTCAGGCGCCGGGACCCAGCAGCCTCCTCTGGGTCCCAGCGCCCGGCGGATTGGTAAGTTTGTGTTATTTATTTATTTTTCTATGTCTGGCCCGCGGCACCCCAGTGACAGCGCCGCGGCACCCCTGGGAGCAGCGGCGCACACTTTGGGAACCGCCGCACTAGAAAACACTGTCATGAATGAATGAAAAAGCTTATCAAAGCAAGTCAAAATTCAAAGCAATAATCATTATTTTTTCCGATATCAAGGGTGTAATGTTGGAAGAATGGGTTCCAGAAGGCACAACAGTTAATCAGCATTATTATAAGGAAGTTTTGAAAAAGCTGAAGTCAGAAAGAAACGGCCGCAACTGTGGAAAAATGGTTTCTTTCTTCACCAGGACAATGCGCCTGCTCACACAGAAAATTCTGTGAAGCAGTTTTTGACCGACAAACACATTACTACACTTAAACATTCTCCATATTAGCCCCATTTAGCACCTTGCTATTTTTATCTTTTCTCAAAAGTTAAATCAGTGCTTAAAGGGACACATTTTGAGTCAGTTGATGCTGTAAAGAAGAAAATGGCAAATATGTTAAAACAAGGGACAGAAATTGATTTGCTCCATGCCTTCGACCAGTGGAAAACAAGACTACAGCAATGTATTAGTGCAAATGGGGAGTATATTGAAGAGGACAAACATTAATTAATTAATTTGTAATACCAATAAATAAAGGTGAGTTATATAATCAGTCTCGTTATTTAATAGACATACCTCTTATAACAGGATGTTCATAGATGTTCATACTGCACTTTCACAATGCAGCAAAAAATGCGTGACCCATCTCACAAAACATAGTTTTCTTCTTACTTATGGGTTATGGGGAGACAACGATTAGGTAAGACCTAGGGTACTGCCTTGTTTAGATATGATGCAGGATTCCTAGCCTGATTATTGTGACAAATATAAGCTGGTTCATCCTGTAATAAAGAGGTGGTGTACTGATAGCAAACTAATGCATTGGTGACTCTTCTGTGTCCATTGGCCAAACCATCTGGTGGTACATCAATTCTCCTCACACATATGATTAAAAAAGAAGAAAAGAGGAAAGGAGCACACGCACAATGAAAATGTGCATTAAGAGCGTCTTAACATAATTAATGCACAGAGGTGGCATTACCCCATATACAACTGTCAGCGTTCTCTGACAGACATGGATATGTTGTCACTTGTAATTCTACCCAAACATTTTATACATGCTAGTACTTGCTGGGACCTATAAAAAAAATACTGCTCTAACCAATTAAACTTTTTCCCCCCACTTCCACCACCCAGAGGTGTTTGTGAAGAGCAACAGTGTAATAAGCATATTTTTTATTTTCAAGGGGTCGCGGGATGAATTTTTTTGCAACCTCAGATATTGCCACTACCAGCCTAGGTTATGAGTGCTAATGCTGGTAGCACTAGGGGTGGGGGATCACTCTGTCTTTTAAAAATAAAAATAAAAATAAATATTAATTTATTTTTAGCATACAACCAGTGATCGAAGTGGGGGGTGTATACGGTGCTATGCCATACCACCACTTATTCATTTGCTTTCATTTTTACATTTAGGGTAGGTCATGTCTTAGATCAACTTTAAATTTCAGTGTACAAATAAGCAATCAAGTGTTTCTATGCTATGTGAAAAAATAGCCAGTATTTAACTTATGTGCAAAATAAAATGCTAAGTTGCACCCCTTGCAAAAGTAACATGGTTTTGTCCAGGAGAAAACTTACTCATTTATTTACCTTACTTTACTTAATGAATCAGTCCCAGTGAGTTTGATTATCTCTATAAAAAACAACTTGTGTAATATTATTTATTTATCTTAAAGAGTGCACCCTTCTGTTTAGTATAATATATGCTTGTATTTTCATCTTATCTTTGTATTTGTAAAAGAAATCAGAGATGTTATTTATCTATTATAGTGATATACAGTCAGATTGTAAACATATAAAGTATGTAGCCCTTATGCACAAGTTGAGTACCCTTCAACCTATTGTCATATATACTATATTGTTGTAAATGTCCACTTTATGTTTTAATTTACTCCATTTATTTATACCCAACTTTCAATAACTTTTTCTACCACTTAATAAGCATAAACTTAAGTACACTGTCTGTTGATTTTCTTGTATAAGATAACATCTAAAAGTTTGAACCATTTAAAAAAATGTATGCAGAGTATAGGTGGCATAATTCTGAAAATATAGTATATTAAATTTAGAAACGACTTTCATCATATGTATTTGAAAGGAAAGTTAATTCTACAATTATTATAAAAAGAAACAAGGATTTAAGTAATTCAAAACATATCAGATTTTAATTAGATTTTCTTATCTGTGAAAATATTGGTAATACAGATTTCTTTTAATGTTTTTAATAATGTTTTAAATTCAAAAGTAGCATTTAAAGACTTATGTTGATTGACTGAGGTGATTTTAGTAGTCAAATTAAAACATAAAGTAAAAGAAAAAACTTTTAATAAGCCTCTTAGAGTTCACAATCAAATAAATAATTGAAACCGAGAAACCCAATATGATTACAGTGGTTGATAATATGAAGGTTGAAATAAAGTGTGTCTTTATTTAGTCTATAGGTACATGGATTTCATATATTATCTAGAACATTCTGGGAAATGAGACATGACTCTTAATCTATTAATTCCAGGTAACATATTTTATAAATAAATAAATAATTTCCAAACTGTACAATAAACTTCTAAGCTTAAAAATGAGTGTGATTATTGAAATTCCTATCTGTGAAATTATTTTCTATTTACTGCTGGTTTTTATGATTCAGGTAGGTATTCAGGCCTCACCATCATTAGTTTTAGCTTTGCTTTAAACTTCAGTTCTGCAATAAAAATTAGTTAATTCAGCAATCTAGATCATCTGCAATGCGATTTCTTTTTTCTCAAATACAAAAATATAAATAATGTCTCTGACCAGTGATACATATTATATATGCACTTTTCTCAACTGAACTCCACAATTTCTTTTTGCTGCCCAAAAGGAACAGGGAAAGGTTTTTTTCACAATAGAGATTCAGCATAGTTGGAATCCCTTGTCCCAAGTGTGATCCTTTAATTACAAAGATTCTCACCTACACTGAACTTAGTGTGTACTTGTGCATGTATATTTTGAAAATTGCTAAATCCCAAGTGAATATCCAGTAAAGATGATCATGTAAGAAGAAACATATATACACTCAAAGGACCTAATATATCAATGTTTCTACTGATTTTGAGTGCATCGCATGCAAAATCACTCTGTGAATGACCAGATCCGGGACAAACAGCCGTGAACGCATCAACAACCACTCCATTTTCGAGTGCAAATGACACCTAAGACAGCTTACAAGTTCGGGGAAAGAAGGGTGGAGAAGGAGCGGATGTACGTAGGCAATGTACAGTAAAGACGTTCCCTGGCACATACATCTGATTTCAACTCCGGTGCACTTAGGAATATGCTGTTTATTTAAGACTAAAAGACTGCGCCTGCTAGGGGGCTAATGTAAGTCATTGCTGACAGCCATGAACAAACACAGCTTCACACCTGCATCATCGGAGATATAATAAGCCTGGCGTAAGTATGTTTACTATCTTTAAGCAGACTACAAAGCTTGCAAGGCATGAGGTTATTTATTTATTCACCCACTTCATTCATCTTTCTCACATTTAGCCAGTCATAGACATGGCGCATTTGGCTAAAGATGAGGGCAACAGACATTGACCATTTCAAAACCAACAACTGGTCCACTGTCGCTGGCCCAGGGAATGTGTCTTCAGGCCACATGCCAGCCTCCTTGGGATGTCAGATGCTGAGGTGGTCCGTCACTATCAGCTTCCACTTCATGTCATCAGGAACACCATGCGCTTGTGCAGAGTGACCTAGAGCCAATGCGCAACACCCCAAGAGAAATGCCACCATTGACCAAACTGTTGGGGGTTTTGCACTTTTGCGCCATTAAGTCCTTCCAGACAACAGTTGGGGTTATGGAAGGAATGTCATGTGCTGAAAGTTGTGCTGAGGGCATTCCTGTCACAGCTCAGACAATTTATCTGCCACTCGATGTGCCCATAAAGCGGCAGTTTTCCATGGCCAATGTTTCGCATGTTTTAGGGGCAAGAGATAGCACACCCGTAGCCCTCGCCCCATCAAGAAGAATGCTCTGTTTATTTGAATTGCTAGCATTTCCACTCGTTAAATGTCCAGGCTATATGTGATGCCTCTCTCCTAATTTGAGACCTAGTTGCTATATGACCTGGGAGTACCCATGACTCCCTCACCTTCAGGCAATTAGGGACATGTGTGCAATTGCAACAGAGGCAAGGGGGTGCAAGAGTACATGGTAATGCTATTAAGTGCTATTTTATATTACTTCATTATTTAACACTAACCATTTGTTTCCTAAAGACCTTAATATACACTATTAACACTCTTTGCATGAACCTTTGCAGAGAATTTCAATTAATTTACCACTTCAGAAATTGGCTGATCCCAGAAAATGTGTAAACAAAGAACACCCATAGAGTTAATATATGTTTTACAAATGTCCTAATTTTTTTTTTTTTTAAGCTTAAGAAGACAGCCAATGGTCCAGAACCCCATTCCCAGTTTCCAGCCCCCCTCACCCTGTTTCCAACAAAACTCACTCTGTTTCCAGCAACCCTCACCCAGTTGGCACACCCCCAGTCCTTCTTCCATCCCCCTGCCCAGGTTTTAGTGAAAAAAATTATAAAGCATCAAAATAAAAATAAAAAAATGTAGAAAACATATTATTATACATCCTAAGTTATCTTCTTTTAATTTTTTGCAGATGGTCCTGAATTTGTTAGCTAAAAAAGTGATTTGAGCTCCAAAAATTGGAGAGTGTTTTTTTTTATAAAGCACAATGTGTAGTCATGTATATTTGTACCATAATGAAGGGACTTTTTGAACATAGCCGAATAGCAATAATACTTTTGTCCTTTTTGACTTGATACTGAACTAAAACACATTTTAAATTATGATGAAGTGTGTGATGAGGGTAACAGGGATAAAAAGTAAATTAAATCAACACCTATTAGTGTAATTAACCAGGTACAGTTTGTATGGGTTATAATTATTTAATTTCCTTACACACAATTATCATCACATGGGACACAGCCCCATGTTGCCATTAATCATTACATTTATACAGACATTAAAGTAAAAATAAAACAAAAAAACAAGTGAATGTAACAAAACAAAATAGTGCCTCCACACAAACAGCTTATCCAACCTTAGTGCTGGCTAGTCTAAGCTGGAACTAGCAAAATCTGTGGGGTAGGGGGGTTGCAGAAAGCATGGGTTCACACAATTTTAGTATTACCAGTGTGGCATCAGCCCGCTACTGGTGAAGCACACGCGTACAACTTCTTCCTTTTTATGGTTCTTTATTGTCAGGATGGTAATAATTGTTTGACACCGTATACTTGCACAGCAATTATGGAGACCCTAAACGCTTACTATACATAGTCCAGCTCTCTGTCAAGATCAGCCAGCTATCCCAGCGTTGATCTCTCTGAACAATAAAACAAGCAGGGTTTTATACCTGACACTCCTCCCACAGGCCTAGACACGCCCATCCCTGGCTCTGTTTAGACTTTCAGATACACTGTCTGTTTGCTGAGAAGAAGCAGCTTTTTAAATCTTGTAAGTAAACCAACTTTTACTACACATATGTTTTTACCTGGTTTAATCTCCACCTAGGTACATAACTGTGCCAATGTTTTACTCTACTTCCCTGCTTTCTCTGCATATTGTCAGCTAAATGCCTCCTTTTGTTACATATCCCTCCCCCTAGCGTCTCCAAGTAGGGGGACGCGGACTTTGCGAGGAGTGCATATTTCCGTGACAATGCATCAGCATTTTTGTGTAGAATCCCAGGTCTATGTTCTACTGAGAACTTGAAAGGTTGTAGTGCCAAGAACCAGCGGGTTAACTTGGCATTTACCTCCCGGTTGTTCTGCATCCATCTTAATGGTGCATGGTCTGTTATTAGGGTGAACTCTCTGACTAGAAGTTAATAGCGCAGAGCTTCTGTAGCCCATTTTATGGCGAGACATTCTTTCTCCACAGTGGCATATTTTTGTTCCCTTGGAAGCAACTTACGACTTAGGTACAGGACAGGATTTTCTACTCCATTCTTCTCCTGTGACAAGACTGCACCTAAGTCAACACCAGAAGCATCAGTTTGAAGGAAGAACCTCCGGGTAAAATCCGGTGCTTGTAGAACTGGAGAGGAACAAAGAGCTAACCGTAGATCAGACCAGGCGGTTTCTGCAGAGTCAGACCAGGTTAATCTATCTGGACAACTTTTTTTTAACATGTCCGTAAGTGGAGCAGCTCTAGTGGCGAAGTGGCTTCCAAACTGCCTGTAGTAACCTACTAAGCCTAGAAAGGTTCTTAATTGCGACTTTTTTTCTGGTCTTGCCCAATTTTTGACTGCCACCATTTTGTCTTGCTGGGGTTTTACATGCCCTCGACCAACAATGTACCCCAAATATTTGGCTTCTCTCATGGCTTTGGCACATTTCTCTGGGTTAGCTGTTAACCCTGCTGACCGTAATGAAGCTAAGACCGCCTCAACTTTGGCTAAATGTGATCCCCAGTCTGGGGTATAAATCACTATGTCGTCCAAGTAAGCGGCTGCATAAGCTGTGTAAGGTCGTAGCAATTTATTCATGGCCCTTTGGAAGGTGGCAGGTGCCCCATGCAACCCAAAGGGTAGGACTTTATATTGATAGAGACCATCAGGGGTGGAAAATGCAGTCTTTGGCTTGGCCGTGGAAGTCAGGGGAACTTGCCAATAACCCTTTGTTAGATCAAGGGTTGTCAAATAATTGCTACCAGCAAGATTTTCCACTAGTTCATCCACACGTGGCATCGGATAGGCATCAAACTGCGACATACTGTTTAGGCGCCTAAAGTCATTGCAGAACCTAATTGTCCCATTGGGTTTCGGGACAAGCACAAGGGGACTATTCCATTCACTCGTGGACTCTTCAATTACATCTAACTGGAGCATCTTCTCGACCTCCTTTCTCACGTCCACCCGTCTGGCTTCTGGAATACGATACAGCTTCTGCTTTACAATGACTCCTGGCGCAGTGACAATGTCGTGTTCAATTAAGGTAGTGCACCCAGGAATGGAAGAGAAGACATCCCTGTTCCGGCGAATCATTTCTTCAGTCTGTTGTCTCTGCTGAATGGACAAGGCTGGCTTTATGGGCACTTCAGACTTTTCAATGGCAGTACTCACTACCTGAGGAGAGGTTTCCTCATCATGCCAGGGTTTAAGGAGGTTCACATGATATATTTGCTCCTCCCTTCTCCTACCTAACTGGCGGACTCTGTAATTGACAGGACCGACAGCCTCTAGAACTTCATATGGACCCTGCCAATGGGCGAAAAGTTTGCTTTCCTGGGTAGGAACCAGGACTAGGACCTTGTCCCCAGGCTTGAAAGATTGAACAACAGCACTTTTGTCATAACTTTTCTTCTGTCGTTTCTGAACCTCTTTTACATGTTGCTGCACAATGGGCCCTATCTTTCCTAGCCTCTCATACATTTGGGACACAAATTGTACCAGATTTGGCTCCCTGGGACCTTGCTGCTCCCAGCCTTCTTTTAACATATCTAAGATACCCCTGGGCTGTCTCCCAAACAATAACTCAAAGGGACTAAACCCTGTTGAAGCTTGAGGTACCTCACGGATGGCAAACATCAAATAGGGAATAAGAGTGTCCCAATCTTTTTTCTCTTGAGCCACTGCTTTCCTGAGCATGTGCTTTAATGTGCGGTTAAATCGTTCCACCAAGCCATCTGTTTGTGGATGGTATACAGAGGTGTGAAGCGCCATAACCCCTAGCAACTGGCACATGTCCTTCATCAGTTTAGACATGAAAGGAGTACCCTGATCTGTGAGAATTTCTTTGGGTATTCCTAAGCGTGTAAACATCAATACAAGTTCTTTAGCTATGGTGCTGGACTTTATGTTTCGCAGGGAAATTGCCTCTGGATACCTGGTTGCATAGTCAAGCATCACTAGTATATATTGGTGCCCACGTGTTTATTTTTCCAGTGGCCCCACAAGGTCCATAGCTATCCGTTCAAAGGGAACTTGTACTATTGGAATTGGAATGAGAGGTGCCCTGTACATGGGTTTGGGACAGGTTCTCTGACAAATGGGACAGGACCGGCAATACTTTTTTACTGCTATGTGTACACCGGGCCAGTAAATCCTAAGCAGAACTCGTTCCCGTGTTTTATCCTCCCCTAGGTGTCCCCCACAGACATGTGTATGTGCTGCTTTTAACACTAGGGGTACATGGACCTGAGGAACCATTAATTGTTCTACTTTTTCCCCCTGTACAGTAGCAACTCTATGCAAGAAATTATTTTTAACAATAAAATATGGTATACCTTCTGCAGGCTGGGCGGCTTTTGCTACCCCATTTACCTCAGTCACACTTTTAAAGCCATGTTCCAAAGTGGCATCATTAAGTTGGTCTCGAGCAAAGTCCTGCAGAGGAAACAAAATTGGTATTGCGGACCAGTCCGTATCCTCACTGACAGGCGGGGTGGGCTCATCTGCGACATCACCGACCAATGCTAGTTTGGACTGTCCATGTTTCCCCGCAGGTGGATGCTTTTGTGGAACTCCTGCTGTGACTCCCAGGATGGCATTCCGGTTTGGCGGTTCCAAAAAATCGCTGTGGATTCTTAGGCGGTTCCTTTAAGACCGGGCTTCCGACCGTTGCATCAGTTGCCGGCATGTCCGGCCGGATCCGGTCACCGAGGACATCATTAAACAGTGGGAAGTCTCGCCCCAAAATGAGTGGATATGGGAGTTTAGGTGCTATGGCAGCTACCACCATAACAGTTTTGTCTTTGAGTGTGACTGGTAGTATTGTTCTTTCATACTCCTCTGTGGTGCCATGTACGCAAAGAACCTTCACTTTGGGCAACCGAGAAGTTATGGTTTCGGGTAAGGCAGAGCTGGGAAACCAATGAGAGTTCACTCCCAGAGTCAACCAAGGCCAGAACAAGGTTTTGGTTGATTAGCACAGTCACCCGGAACAAACAAGGACTTCCTGATGTGGGACTCATGGTAAAACAGCTTGGAAATGCAGGCCCAATATGTGCCACAGAACAGTCCATGGGTTCCTGTAGTTTAGGACACTCTGTCTTAAAGTGGCCTGGCTCACCACATTCAAAACACTTCAGATTAGACAGCTTTGCACCTGGCCCTCTGTCCGTAGCAGTTTTGCCATTGGGCCCTGTAGCAAGGATTGTCAAAGTGCTCCGACTGGCTTAATGACTTTAGTCACTCAGCCAATCAGAGTATAGACATGCCCCCTACCAACACTGTCCCAAGTTACAAAAGAAAGAAGCTGGAGACTGGAAGAGACTAGTGTGTGTAAGTAAGTGTAACTGTGTGTGAAAGTCAGTCTGTATGTTTGTGTATATGAAAAACTTCTGGCAGCAGACAGATTTTGTTTAAATAAATGGATGTTTCCTGCAGGTGTTACAATGACGTTAGATGTGGGAATACTTGATATTAATTATTTGATTTATATATACATACAACATATTTACTACCTTTTTGCTCTTTTAAACACTACCACAATGTCAAAAACAGCATAGGGACTGTAATAGTGAGCATGGCCTGAATACAATGGGGATTGAGTGTCTGAAGTTAGCATGTTAATGAATATGATGCTTAACAGCAACACAGAGTTTTGAGTATTTTGACAATGTACATATTTATACTGGTAAATCTATTTATATTGCTATTAACTGATCACTAGGTCATAAAAAGCTATACTATTAACTGCCCTGTAATTTAATTTTAGATAAGATATATTAGATATATATATGATATATAGTAAGATATATTGTCAATATAGTCAGTATATATTAAATTATTGTATTTTTTAATAGATGTGAATGAAATATGTAGACTTTTTTATTAGAAAATAAATATTACATACAATGATACTAAGCCAATTCCTATGCTGTTTCTGACACCGTGGACAGAAATAGTATGTAATACATTTTTTATATCTAAGTTGTCCTGTAGCACTGCATTCTTTTTATTATTCATTTTGGATTTCACCAAATGTACAGTACTTATGATATACAGCAGCTCAATAATTTAGAGCTTACTTATTGGAACTGATTAATATTCCATAGCACCTGATCATATGTGTTTTTTTTATTTATTGCTCTGCCCGTTACTGTGGTGGTGTGAGACCTCTGCCAGAGGCCCCAAACCCCCAACCTCTCCTGTCACCAGCACCACAGTTACAGACAGCACTACCCTGGCACACAGTATAACTATGTGTGCTGAGCTCCTCCAAGCAGGATTCAGCACACTTACAAAGTCTCATTAAGACTGAACATGAACCAAAGCCCAACATAAGAGAGGGCAGCAACATCCTCTCACTGTGTCCCATTGGCCTGGAGGTGTGAGTTTTGTATGTTCGAGGGTGTAGGAAAGATAGTTTGTGTCAATGTGTATTAGAGAGGAATTATGTGTGTGAGCCAAGCTTTGAATAATATGTTCCTTCCCTGCTGCCAAAATAAGAATTGGCTAATTTACACGGAGTAATATAAGAAAAAAAAAATTTACATTTTTTTTGTTTACCACTGAAAAACAAAATTATTTTGCATATGTAAAAAAACAAATAAATCAGAAATGTTAAATGCTGAATTTCCTTCCAAAAATAAACAGTGTTAATTTGAAACAATGCATGTCCCTTTTTTTTTAATTTATAGTTCTTTTTTTTTTTTTTTAGAAAATAAGCACAAAAGTTATGTTTGCTCATCGAAGTCGACAGCCAACTCACTTTACCTAAGACAAAGCCTAATCAGCAGCTTTCCTCCTGCAAAGCACATCTGTAAATAGTAATGTCATTGAATATGTTCTAAGCCTCTTCTCTCTCCCTGGGACTCTCTCCTTCTCTTGCAACCCAGTCCTCTTTGTCCTGGCACTCTCTCTTCTGGGACATCTTCCATTACACCCTCCCCTCTTCCCTGGCACCCTTCAAACATTCAGAGCAAGTGATTGACTACAGATTACTATATACACCATGTGCCTGATTCATTAAGGAAAGTAAGGCAAAAAAAAGGAGTAAGATTTCTCTTGAACAAATCATGTTACAATGCAAGGGGTGCAAATTAATTTATAATTTTGCATACAAGTTAAATGCTGGCTGTGTTTTCAAGTAGCACACAAATACTTGATAGCTTTATGTTTACACTGAAATTTAAAGTAGATCTAGGAAATGTCGTATACCAGCTATAAATCTGCCATCACATTTTAAATTTACCACGCCTCCAATGCATCATGGTTTTGCCAAGGTTCAAAGATACTCCTTTATTTAGCTTTATTTTCCTTAATGAATCGGGCCCCATATATCTACCTCAAAACTAAGGACATCTAGGATGAGCTGAAGTTGTAAATGGAATAAAAAAAAGGTAATCAGGCATGCACTTTAAAAAGACATATATGGATGGCCATAACAGCAGCATTCTATACTTCCTCTGTTTAATATGCATCTGCAATAGGTCATTTACAAAGCTATAACATACAACCATATTTGTGCAATTGCAACAGTTTTTACAAAGTTTCAAGATAGGGATTGCAGGAATGGAATCATTTGCTCCTTCTGAAGGAAGGAAAAGGTGGGCAAATCAGGTTTTCATTGCTAAATTCATGCCTGCCACAATAATGTGTCAAAATGCAAAATCAGGATTTTGTGTTGGCGGACAAGATATTTAAATGAGCTTGAATTGGTAGAGCCTGTACATTTAGCGACTGTTGTCAGTTTAATGGGCTGTCAAGGAATATTTTTACCCTCAGTCTGATTTTACTCTGCCTCATTTGACCTTTGCACCATCTTGTTGCACTTTATACTAAATTATAAATGTACAAACATACCAATGTAATTAAAATATTGAAATATACGTATGTGACACATGAACTTATGGAAAACCATGAAAAAATGGAATTAATTAAGGAGTAACCCAAAAATTATAGTACACATAACTAATTATGTTTTTGTGTCAGGATGTGCAATCCAATGACAGACCTCCCTTCTGTAAGATATGACAGAAAGGATCTGTAGGGAGGCCCTTCTCAAAAGAGGAAAAAAGGAAAAACGTGCACTTATGAAGTACAAATGTAAAATTTTTCTGCTACATAAATACCACTAGCAGACTATCAAACATAGTTGTTGAAGGGAACACAAAAGCTTCTGTGTTGTCCATAAAATTACATTTATCATTTTATCTGTTCAAGCAAATATCCTGTTGTCTGGGTTGCATTTGAATTTAAAATATATATATTGCTGAGTATGTGCACTCAGTTGCCCGGCAATTTTTAACAAGTATGTGAGGAAACGGATGCTACCGACCTGAGAACTTTGTATTCATCACCCGTTTCTCATGGTTTAATGTACTTTTTAATCCTTGGCCCAGTCTAAGTATATACACTAAAGCATCGGTGTATTATGTGAATTATTATTTCATGTTATTAGGTACATTTTGCCCTTGCTATTACCTGCAATATTGTATGTAGTATAAATATAAAGATTATTGCCATACTGTGTGAAAATAACAGGACAGCAGAAGTCATTTTGCTTGTCTTAGCTAATGTAATTACCATTTGTCTCAAATGTCCATTGTTATGAGGTGCAGCTTAAATTTAGTTTGTAATCAGAAAAATGTCTGAGTTAATTAGCTGGCAGCCCATGTTACTTAGCTAGGTCAACAGGTAGTCTGAGAGGTAATTAGGTTAGAACTTCTAGATATACAATGTGCCTCCACAGTAATATACTGGCTGAAATAGCATTGGGAAATGTATCAATATGTATCAATATAAAAGTTATTGTATCAAAATGTATCACAGACTCAGATGGCGTAACACTGCTGATACAATGTGTCAAAAGTTTTGTTTCATGTAAGCGTGCAGTATCATTCCCTGATCTACTATTGTAATCCCATGTTTAGTGTATACTAGGCAAAACAGCTAATTGAGTCAAGTCATTCCATTGTATAATCAAGGTAACAGAGACAGTATGTCTAGCAGCTAAAGTGTCCAGTGAGAGACCCCTCCTGTAAAAGGGAGGTTTGAGACATTTGACCCTACTTCCTGTCAGCAAAAAGGACTCTGGGCCAGGCATCGTAGTGCCGCTGGAGGAAACCCTACAAGGACAGGCTCTGTGTGAGCCAATAACTGTTTTGCTAATCTGTAGTGGTAATATTGCGGGAGGATAAGACTATGAAAGAGACTGAGATTATTACTTTGGAGTGCTGACTGCAAGAGGTTGCTGAAGGATACAGGCTACCATTTACCCTATAACTTGTGAATGTCTTGTGGTGTTGTGCTGTCATAATAAAGTCTTATTTTGGATATATTCTTATCTACCCAAATGAGTTAAATCCCATAGAGGGTAAATGCCATCCCAGCTAAGGGTGGTATCCTCACAAAGTATATTCTGGAATAGCTTATATATGAGTAGTAGTGTAGTCTCTCGGATGTGTGCAGTATGTGCCATTTATCATAAAGGTGTGGGGTCACCAATATTATTGCAGATCTACAATGAGTTCACTACTGCCTGAATAGATTATTCACTCAATATAAGCATGAATAATAGGGACACTGAAGTAGGTAAACTGCCATCTTTATTACACTGCCAAAGATTATGCCTGTCATGAGGTAGAATTTGCATTATACAGACTTGGAAAGAGGAAAAATAATACTATTGACAGAGGAAATTGCTACCTCTTACTACCAATATTGTCACCAAGTTCCAAGAGGTGGACTGTTAGGCTGGGTACACACTATATAAATTTTACCTGCGATTCAAAAATAAAAAAATCCCGATCAGCAGGCTGATTCCTGTGTACACACTAAACACATTTATTTCAGGATTTACCTTCAGACCTGTGCTCTTCATCTGTCATAACTATTGGCTGAAAAGATCGTGACTGTGCATACTCCACAACACTGCCAGTCATCAGTGTATACACACTGCAGAATTGGAACAACATTATTCCATTAGCTTTGGAACAATAATCATTTATCATTGCAGCGTACGCGCTAATATGATATCGGGCCAAATGATCATTTATCTTTTGATTGGCCCAATATTCGGCTGAAAACAATGTTGTGTGTACCCAGCCTTAGTGTGTTGTAAACCACACATTATAGCACTTGGTCTACCTTCCTGTAATTGGCAGCCTGCCTACTGGAATTGGTTCATTGATGCTGGGGAGTCATGGAAAGTGAGCAGTCATTCTAGACCTTCAATAAACACATACAATTTATTTCAGAGAGGTAAGCTCTCAGTTTCGATTTGGGGTAGCAGATCTGTTAAACAATATATCCTAACAATTAATTTGTTGTTTTTTTTGCTCAGAATAGTGCTGCTTAATTTTCATCTCATGGATTAGGCACTTCTTTCCTTAAATACTATATAAACAATTTCTATGGGATATTCTAATATGATTTATCTCCCAAACATTTAAATATAATATACGTATTAACTTTTTTATGAAGAATGTGAACAATGCTAATGGGAGATTGCTATAATTAAATGCCCTATTTCTATTTGGGAACAGATTAAGAACAAGTAATAGAAAGAAACATGGACTGTTATATTGTTATTGTTGTTGATTTGCAATGCACCACAGTGCTCCACACAGCTGGACAATGAAGAAAACATAACATACATAAAAGAGGGACATACTAAGTAGACAAAATAAAGACAGGAGTTAAAACAGAGTGTGGGGAGGGCCCTACTCATGAGAAAGCTTACAGTCTAATTGTAAAAAAGATATAGCTGAAACAGGAGGAGCAAACATGGCTTTCAATGGAGATTAGGGCAGTTGTCACGGTCCACTTGTGTGGGTAGCATAGTTGGGAATAGGGTAAGCACTATTAAACATATGGGTTTACAGAAAGTATTAAAAGATTTGAAGACTTTTGGAGAGTCTGCATGGATGTGGTAAGGTATTCCGTAAATGTGGGCAGTGGCATTGAAGAAGTCTTGCATTTGAGAGTAAGATAAGTTTATCATAAACAAAGTGAGGCTCAGGCCAGAGGTAGACATAAGAATGCAGGAAGGAGAGTATTTTGAGATGAAATTTGCTATTTAGAAGTGGTGGTGTTGTTTTATTGTCAACTTTATTAGAGAACGTTCGATAATGGAATGCTGAATGTTATGTGTTGTCACACACCGCACTCCGAGTATCTCCACCCGAGCCTCAGAACACCTACCCTCACCTTAATTCTCCTCATTGTGCATGCTGTCAGCAGCAGTCTGCACCTGTGCTATGCTTCACCTGTGTTATCTGGCCTATCTAGCCATTGGTCAGTACTCCTTTATAAAGCTCCTCCCCTCACCTTTTCACTGCTGGTTCTTCGAGTCTTCACCTAGCCTGAAACAGCTTCCTTCTCTCCGTTGTATCTACCCCTGCTATCTACTCTGCATGCACTGCTGATCTCCGCTGATCCATTCCACCTCCATGTGGTAATAGCTGTGGTTCATCGTCTGCTGTATATACTGTATATCTCTGATCTCTACCTAGCCACCTCCTCATGGATTACCCTGTTCGGGCACGTCATCTCCTCCTCTCTGGTATTCTACTAAGCACTCATGTAGCTGCCCTTCACTGGGTTTACTCCTCAGTGTCAAGTTGCCTCTTAAGCCACCTCTCTGTTCTGACTCACTGGGAACTTCTCTAGAGGGCCGCGACCTGCAGGGTAGAAGCCGCTGAAGCCCAAATCCCCATGCAGGGATCCCTGGTGAATACCTTCCACTCTGTTAGACTCCGCACCACTGGGGGAGTCTAGCAAATACCAGCTGAGACAGCAGGATCTCACTTATCCTTTGTGTACAAACCTGACATATGTGTCCATTTGGCAACAGATTCTCCCTATTTAAACATCAGATTTGGCGGTACCTTACTGAAGCAAAAGTTTCTATCTGGAAATTATATGTACTTCACTTGTGGATATATAGCTTACTATTGTTTGTTACTGATCTTATTTCACTCTTACCTTGCAAAGAACTTTGACTCATTAGATTTCTAACATCAACTTTGCTCTTACTATACTATTGAGATCTGATTTTGTACTTTGCATTAAATTTAGTGTTCTAGCTCTCTGTGTCCATCTCCATAATTTAAACAAGACAAAACATTTCACTCTTTACTTTTCTTTTACATGAGGATGAGGGTGCAATGTAATAGTATGTTAAATAAATTAAATATGACTTATTTTAACAATACTGTATTGTGATTGAATCCATATTTCTGTTTGATTATTTGCCAAGTCATATCTACTAATGAACTTGCATCTAATAGTAGCTATTCTGCTGCAAAAAGTTACAATTCTTATTGCTCAGCTCTCAAAGTAATCTATTATAAAGTCTCTTCTATTTTAAGGTCATCAGTTCTGTTTAATCAAATTTCATGCTCTAGTGCATTTTTCTTATGGCCTGTTCTGTTAATTGATGATGATTTCAGTTAAAATCTATCTTACTTTTAATTCCTTCTTAGGGCTATAATTTTCTTTAAAGGGTTTTGGAATTGTTTTTATTCTAATATTAAACCCCAATTTTAATTCATTGGCAACTTTATTAAGGAATGTTAAAGAATAGAATGTTGAATGTTTATTGCCATTTAAAGATTGTTTTTTTATTCATTTTATTTAAAGGACTTTTATTTGCTATGTGCTTCAATACATTTTCCTTATTTTCTTCAATACAAGCGTTATTCTTAAACTCAACTCACATTACTAAATTCAGTTAAAATGTATGTTAAGTATCTAAAATATGCACTTTTGTAACCTTTAAATAGATTTATTTCCCAAACTATTTCCACTGTATTATTTTGTATCTTTAATTTGTCTGCACTATTGTGCAGGGTTTAAGCTGTTTTCTAAATTATAAAATATTTGAAAATAGACATTTTGCATCTGACTTTTAAAAGGTCATTATATGAAATGCAGAATTAAAGTAATAATAAAAAGGCTGAGAGCTTTCCTACCATAAAAGAAAATGTGTTACATGGTAAAACTATTAAAAATATACAATGAGGTATTTTCCTTTAGACATTAACCTAGCATTCTTAATTGTGAAGTATATTGGAGTAATAAAGCTTATTCTAAACAGAGTTCAAGTACTGTATGATCCATATTCTCATAAAACGGCTATTTCAACAGAATGTTCCTTAGATGTATAGTTATCTGTGATCACAAAGCCTTTTTAATATGTTTACATAGGTCATTAAACTCTAGCACTGCTATGTTTCATTGTGCTCACATGGCTTATGAAGCTGATTACTACTTTTTCTTTTCTTGAGACTTAATATTTAATCTAAATGGTTATAAGTGATATGCTGACAAATTCACTAACTTGCCAGCTTATTCAAATAAAACTGTTATTCAAATCAATATTTTAAAAAAGGGTAAAGAAATTATTTAAGAAGATCAATAGCAATAGGGTTCTCTACATGCAGTGGATGTCTTGTTCTTTTCAGCAAAATCATTATTTGAAAATAAATTACAAATATTGTTTTGCAGTTTATTGTGAACAACGAGGAATGCTTAGAACGAAAAAAAACTTTTCCATTAATACAAAGATAATGAAAAAGGAAAATGCACAGCTTTGCATTGTGAATCGTTCACTTACTGAGCAATATACTTCATGTGAAACATTTCTAAGTTTATTTTATGCTTTAGCTCTAGTCAACTTGCGTTACATTATACTGTACATTACTTAGTACATGCCCTTAAATGAATTGGGTTATTCACTTTTTTGCTTTAGATATGAACTAAGCACCCATAGATTCTGCAAATCGACAAAACATCACATCAGTTTAAATTTTTTTATTGGTTTTTACTTTATCTTCCTTTTCAATATATTTTGTAGTATTTTCTTATAGATGTCTCAATTGCTAATACTGTTTTTTAATATTTTTGTATATAATCGGGGCCAGTGCATCATACCCATTTATTTATATAGGTCCACCAATTCTGCAGTGCTGTACAGAGAATATTTTCTGTCATTCACTTCGATCCCTTAGAGCTTAAAGTCTAAATTCCCTAACACTCACAGACAAACAGATTAGAGTTAATTTGTTAGTAGCCATTTAACCTACAAGTATGTTTTTGGAGTGTGGGATGAACCCCTAGCAAATACAGGGAGAACATACTAAGGTCAGGAATCAAACTCATGACCCCAGTGCTGTAAGGCAGAGGTGCTAACCACTAAGCCACCATGCTGTCCATCCATGGGATATACTAATAGAAAGAAAGCATTACATTCTAAATTACAGCATATTAAATGATCCCAAATGATTAACATATTACCCACCATGATTGTCCAACTTATTTTGCAACCCAAATGTTCAACATATGATACAGCCACAATTGCTCATATATTTTATGAAACCCATTTTTTCTTCTAAACCTTAACTTATATTTTAGCTGCTATGAGTGCTGTACATTCCATTGTTGTGGGGATGGAGCAAAATATTGTCCCATATTACACAAGCACTCTGGGATTTGGAAAAAAAATCTGCACCACACTTCTGCAATACAGCACTCCTTCCATACATGCTCATTTAATGAACCTGAGAACTTTTATGTAAATGGAGTCACAGACCAAGAGTATAAGACCCATGCATTACATATTTATTAGCATCCTAAGTTTAATCCAGTATTATTTTTAGAAAAACATCTGAATAGCCAAGAGAGATAAAAAAAAAAGATAATGAAAAAGGAAAATTCACTGGTTTGCATTGTGTATCTTTCACTTATTGAGTAATGCATTTCATTTGAAACATTTGCAAGGTTATTTTATGTTTTAGCTCTTATTAACTTTGAATTACATTGTACTATACATTATTAAACTAAATCTCATGCCCTTCAATGAATTGGGTTATTCATTGTATTTTGCTTTAGATATAAACCAGACACACACATTTCACAGATTGTGAAAAATCCACATAATTTTCATTGAAGCAATACATAAAAAAAAAATATTTTATTCCCTAATTGATGATACTTTAGATTCATTTCTTTGGATACTAATATATTCAGTTTTCCTACGATTCTGAATCACTTACGAAACACTTAAGAGAAAATATAGAGTTCTTTGCAAGTGCTACCAATGCAATGTTATAAATAATCTGTTTGTGTTAGTTAGGAAAGAGCCTGAGAAGCATATGGTGATAAGTAGTTGTTCCAGGTGTGGCTATAAATGAAACATTTCAAACATAAATGATTGTTTGATAAAGAAGGTTATAGAAAGACTCAATAAGGTTCACTTATATTAGTCATTTAAGGCACAAATTAATTTCCAATTAGGAGAATTTTCAAGGAAGTAAAGTAAAATACTTAATTAAAAGGGTGGTCCAAAAGTGAAAGTTGGCAGAATTTTGAAACAATGTTTTCACTTTTGCTTACATATGCATTCTTATCACAAACCATTATAGTTGTACCGAGTCTGCAATTGGTCACTTAAAAAAAAAAAAAGATACACGGGTCATGCACTAAGGTTGAATGAGGAAATTTTGTTCACCACAAATAAGTCAAATTGAATTTTTATTTTTTAAAATTCTGCTTGTGATTCGTGTGTTGTTTACGTTCACTTTATTTACCAGCACTGATTTGTTCCACCTACTTCCTAGCAGACAGCAGCAGGTTGTACAACACAGTGAGTGATAGCTGAAGAGGGTAAACGTGAGTATTTTTTAGTGTTTCTTTTATTTAGTGTTCCATTTAGTTTATATTTACTATATGTATTTTTTTTTACAATAGCAATGAGGAAGAGGCAAAAAGAAGCCACAACTGGCCTCTTGGTGGTAATCACAAGAAGCAGGTCAAGCAGCGACAATATTAGCATCTTTTTCTGAAGCCACCAGTAGCAGAAGCGCTCGTTCTGCATCTACCATTCCACTGTTGTGGATGCATTTGGGGACCACCGATCATGCCCATCTTGTCCGTTTTGAGACAGCTTCAGCCTGATTCAGTGAATTACCCTCTCGCTTTTGCTATTTCCACTGCTGCAATATTCCTGGACATTAAATGGTAGCACCCAGTTATAGACAGACACTTTTGCAATAGTTATTGTAGACCCTGTGTCTCCTTTACTTTGCAAAATAGTTTTGAACATGAAGTTGATCAGCAACATGTTCTGAATGGGTCTTTTCAACCACCTGTAAATCTGTGTGGTTCCAATATGAAAGGTCCAACATTCTTGTCAGTGCAGCCAGGGACACATTAAACAAGGGACCTTCAGGTGCTTTTACAGGGTTGATTCAATCATATTTTTTTTAGGCTATCATCCCAAGCATGAACTCCTAGAACAGGCAGTAGAGGTCTTCACCTATAGCAGCCGTCTTTCCAGTAGAGCTAGTATTGCTCATAGGTACTCGGATGCCCCCAGGTCTTAACTCTGAGTAGTAGAAGCTTATGTTTAAAGACTGTAGGGCAGGTGGTAGGAGGAGTACTAGGAAACAGAAGACAGTTTTATAATATTCAAAAATTCAGGCCGAGATCAGGGCTACAAGCAGACGGGCAAGGTCCAGTATTCAGGCAGAGGTCATTGAGCTGATGGCCAATCAGACTGGGGCTAGAGACTGACAAATGCTTAGGTGCTGGGACGTGGTAAATTTGACAGGAGTGTTCCAGGACTCACTGCCCGAAAATTACATCCCAGCTGTCTGACAGGCAGCTGGGACGCGAACAGAGTCAGCAGCTGAACCATCACAAGTCAGCTGTATGATATGTTAAATGTCAACAGATCCCTTAGCAGAGTGTTTTCTGCTATCATCTACTTTACCCACCACCTAAGTCAACATAACTTTTGCCAGGCTGCCATCCTGGCTTTTCTTCATCCCTCTTTATTTTCTTTTCTTTTCTGCGTGTGTGAGTGTTATGTAATTTATGTATTTTCACGTTTATTTTGGGAGGGTATTAATTGTAAATATAATAGGATTTATTGTTTTATTACATTTATAGATTGGGTTTTTTTTTATTTAAAAACATAAAAAATTGGGTTAGACGTCAATACTTCTAGTGTGTTCAACATAAGCAGGTGTTATAAAGGATTTCCAGAAAAAGACCTTTCATCATGGATCATCACTCCTGGCAATGTGCGGTTGTGGGGGTCAGTGAAGGTCACTACCCCCATTTGGTTACAGTGCAGGCTGGGAGAAAGGAGCCTGAACTATGTAAACCCAGGTTCCACCTCCATTCAGTCTCTCTGCCATTGCGCTACAGAAAAAGGTTAAAAGTTACTAATTTTTTTTGCTTTGCTTTCCTTAATGAAAAAGGCCCTTGGTCTTCAAGTACCTTAAAGAATACCATAGTCTTGTACTTTTGTGAAAAATACATTTGTGTCCTGAGTCTCCCAGGGGATGACTTCTGCGGCCTCTTGGACCTCCGCATTTTTGCCTTGGTCTACCTTCTCCACCCCCTGAACTTCTGTTCCCTTGGTCATCTCATGGGTCTCCTCCTTCACTTACTGGTGTTCATGTGATGTTTCTTCAATACATCTGACATGTCATTTGCATGAATGTCAATATTTCCATATTCTTTTGGCAATGATGGACTGCTCTTCTCTGTGATTTTTTTCACCAGTAGCACTGAGCACATTCAGATAATATACGGTTAAGAAATAATTTATATGGAAAAATTGGATACTTTGATCAACTAGTAAAGCTTATTCTGTCAGTTCCTATTTATAACATGCAGAATTTTGGAACTCTACATCTTGTTTTTGAAAAAACTTCTCCCACATACTATCAATACAGATGGGAATTATGCCATTGAGGTTTCATGTTGCAAGTTACAGACAAGCACACAAAAAAAATACAAATTCATGAAATAAAAGCCATACATCATGTAAAAGTCTAGACACCATTGCTAGTCAAAAATCATTGGTTTGGGAATTTCCTCAATCATTATCACTTAATGTTTGTAATTGATAATTAGATTGTTAATAGCACTAATTAGTGATAGATGAAATGGCAGCAAAATATCATGTTAATCTAGTTTTGCAAGCAGTTTATGAAAGGTTCCAAGTTTGGCATCACAATCAAATGATAAATTTTGCCATATCACATTGTTTTTGTGAATTAGCATTCTGCAGAATTTATAGTGTATGAATAATTCTGGGATAACATCATTGCTTAACTCATTCTGCTGTATAGTATGATTAGGGTAGGACTGGGACCAATTAAAATCTAGTTCCTTCAGGTGCAGTGGGGTGTGTAACTGTGTATAACCATGTGTATGTACAAATATATTAGTAATGTATGTTTGCATATGTGCGGTATCAGTTTTGTTAGTGTTAGATAAAGAGAGAGCAAGCACATGCATCAGTGTGTATGAGTAAAGAGGAATTTGAGAATGTTTGAGACTGTGTTGCACAAGTGCAGAGTTGTAAAGAGAGACAGCAGCATTGGGGCATGACAAGAAAGAAATGGGAATGAGGGGGTTTTTGATGAAGGACAAGAAGAGGATGGGGCAATGCTGTTGAGGGAACACTGTGAGTGAGAGACTTGGAGTGGGAGGAAGAAGGTAAAGAGTGGATAAAGGAAAGGAGATAGTGGTCAGAGAGGGCAAGACAGAATTGGAGAAGTTGGAGATGTTAGAACACTAGGTCCAGGTAATAACCATCATGGTGGGTGGTAGAAGATGTCTATTGGACATCCATTACACCTCCTGTACCTTATTACTCTTTATTCAAATTTCCCAGATTCTCAATTGGACTGAGATCTGGGGAATTTGACCAAGTCAAAACCTTGAACTCTTTGTCATGTTCATCAGACCATTCATGAAAATGTTTTGCAGTGTGCATTATACTGCTAAAAGAGGTCAGTGCCATCGGGAAATATGGTCAAAGTAAGTTCCAGCATGAATGACAGGTCTCAAGGTCCCCACAGAACATTGCCAAGAGCATTACACTGCCTCTGCCCGCTTGTCTTCTTTCCATAGTGCAGCCTTGTGCCATTACTTTCCCAGGTAAATGATGCACGCATATCCCTCTGTTCACATGATGTAAAGAAAAACATGATTCATCAAACTAGACCACCTTCTTCCATTGCTCCATGGTCCTGTTCTATCTTTCATGAGCACATTGTAGGAGCTTTTCGAGGTGGATAGTGGTTAGCATGGGCACTCTTACCAGTCTGATGTGTAATATCTAATAGTTAGTCTATATCCTTTTTGGATTTTGCAAAAAAACAGCAAATAATGTGCAAATAATAATATGAAAGACATAACAGGTTAATTTGTTAAAATTGAACGGATAAATTGTGCGAAGAAAGTGTACTCTTGTATAAGGGACACATAGGAAATCAACACAAACAAGGGAAGGATATATATACTCCACAGAGATAAGGCTGTGAGTGAGGATTCAAACACAGGTCCCCACTACTGAAAGGTGAATTGTCTAACCACTAAGCCAACATGCCAGTGGAACCAATATGGGAACGATATAGACTAGAATGAAAAGTTGATCATGAACTTCTCTCACAACAAGCTATTTTCTTTTTCATTTTTATTAATGTCAATAATTCTACAATTAAATATTATAGCCCTAAATCCTTGGTACATGCACAGTTTAAATATTTGGCTATGGAAATTCATTCATGTATAATATATTATTATTAATAATAATAATAATAATAATAATAATTGGATTGTCACTTTTTCCTTCTTCTTTTTTTTGGCATTTAGGTTTTTTTATGCTTTTATCTGTGGATATTTTCTATTTGTTTGGATTCAAATTATTTGGAACAGCTGCTTGTCTGTGTTGTACCTCCACACAAATTTGAACAAGCAATATAGGCATATTCCACAAAATGGGTCAGGAAACAAAATCATTGCCCCACTGATGAAAAGTGGATTGTCTAACCACTAAGCCAACATGCAGATTAAGCATTGCATACATACTATAGACTTGAATGTCAAGCACCATGTTTGAAAGTGCTCTTAGCTAAAAATAAATGTGAGTATACAAACCATCAACTAAGCTTATAGTGCTCCAAAAAAGCATACAACACAACACAACACAACACAACACAGGCACTATTACCAACATGAAGTTTACAATGTATTGTTTAAGGTTAAACAATAAAGAACTACACATACACATTCTCTTGTTGTCCAACATGAAAAATGTGTCATTTTGAATTGTAAATAACTGTGGATGCAAATTTAATGGCTAATAATTTGCAAACATAAATATCCATGCACAATACAATGTAAACGCCAAAACATATCCTAGCGTACTCTTCTATAAGGGACATGTTGGAGTAAACCCACAGAAACATGGGGATATACAAAGTCCACACAGATACAGGCATGATTGTGGCTTCGAATTCATGACCCTCCTGTTACCAGCTCATTTGTCCAACCAGTAAGGCATACTACAGATTAAAACATACAGCACAACACAGGCATTAGTGTCACCCTAAAGTGTTAATGAGCATAATTAAATTGACAATTGCACACACCTTCTTAGTAACAGACATAAAGGATCATGTTTTTGTTTAATAATATTTTAAATACATTTTATTGAGATTTTTTTTCAAAAGTAAGAGGTACAGAAAGTGCATTAAAATTTCATAACAGAATATTAAGCAAGCATTAATAACAATTTACATAGTATTATAGGAACAGTATTAATATCATGTAATTAACAGTTTGGAGCAGTATTAGGGAGGTAGTCCAGATTGTGATTTTATTGTTGATAGGCATATTCTTTACTTATATGGGGAAAGGGAAGAAGAAGAAGAAGAAGAAGAAGAACAATAAGAAGAAGAAAAAAAAAGAAAGAAGAAAGAAGAAGAAGAAAGAAGAAAAAAGAAGAAAGAAGAAGAAGAAGAAAGAAAAGATATGTTATGATGAGGCAAAATGGTCTTGCCAACTATGCCATGTGGAAAGGATTTGGTTAGGGAGATCATTTAAAAATGTTAGTTATATGTTCTAAATTATATATTTGCCAAATATTTTGAATAAGTTCTGTGATTGTATGGCTCTCAGCTTGTTTCCATTTTCTAGCTATCAAACACCTAGCAGCAGTGAGAATATGGCCCGGGAGTTTCCAAACTACCTTATGAGTGTCAGGGGGAAGGCGGGGAAGAAGAAAGTAAGAGAGATGGAACGGAAACTTTAGATTGGTTATTTTATAAATAAGATCAGCTACATCTCTCCAGAAAAGGTTGATTTTTGGACAATTCCACCAGATGTGGGACAGGGTACCCTGATGACCACAATTATGCCAACAGAGATCGGAAGTTGACGGATAAATAGATTTAAGTCTGGAATGGGCTAAATACCAACGAAATAAAAGCTTGTAAGCATTTTCTTTTATCTGAGAACAGATTGAGGATTTAGCAACTGTCTCCCGGATATCAGTCCACTCTTCAGGATCTAAAACCTCAGCCATATCCTCCTCCCAGCGAAGCTCATGTGACTCCTTATCTGGTAAATTTTTATTCATCAGCAGCGTGTAGAAAGTGAAAATTAGTCCTCGAGAGGTTGATCTGTGGACACAGAAAGACTCCAGAGGAGTTGGACAGCAGGGAGTTTGCGGGTCAATTTGGCTGTTAAACAAGTGGCGCATTTGTAAATATTGATAAATGGATGAGGATGGAAAGTGATGTGCTACTAGCTCCCCCCCTACATGGGGGGGGGGTGTTATTATGAAAATAATAGATCCCTTAACTAAAAAGTCTGTGAGTGGGATAACAGTATTCCATGTAAGTAAAAGTTAACTGGACCACTCTAGGTCCCAGGATGGGCAGGTTTAGCCAGAGTAGCACTAGTACTACAAAAGCAAGAATACTAAATGTCTGCATGGCCATGCTGGGTCCTAGAGGGCCAGATTCCTGTTAGTAAGTCCCTGTAATTGCGAATAGTAGTATATTTTTCGCATAGCTCCATCACGCCCCCGTTGCTCTGACCCGAGGAATGAATGACAAGCTGACATTTTGCAGACAACGATGGAAAAGTTCCTTAAATTGTCACGTGCTCTGAGAAGCAATCATAGAACAGATTATTGGAAAGTATAGCATTTCCAAAATGAGAGCCAGCACCTTTGCAAGGCGTGAGCTTGCTGGTCCTGGCAGAGGCCATGGACAGTTTGCCCGCAGTCCGTTACATCTCAGACAAGATGAAACTGTGGGCATACATTAGGGTGCGTCACTTTATATGGCGGAGCATTGTGCAGCTCCTGCGGCGCTGGAATGACCTGCGCCTTCGCCAGCCACAGCTTTTAGAGGAGTTAAAGGAGGAAATTTTAAGATGTGATTTGTATATTAATCGCCTAAAATACTGTAATCCAAATACTTTTTTTTTTTACAATTACTTTCAAAGACATGCCGTATGTAACTGCCCCTCTAATGCAACATGCTTTTGCTCATGTGACAAATTAATTTGTAAATGGCTTTTTGGGGATTCAAACACGTGACCCCAGTGCTCTGAGGAAGAAGTGCTAACCACTAAGGCAACATGCTGATATTAACTCCCATACAGTTTTAGATTACACTGGTAGGTGGCCCGCGCTCAAATAAGTGTCAACCTCATTTGTCAAAATTACAAGGCTTTACCCAAATACTTCCTGTAATATGTCTTCCGAACCTGTCACTATTTAGATTAGATAAATATTGTTCTGGAAAACTACAATATTAATGTAGTACTTATTTTTAGAAACAAAAAATATCAGTTCAACATTCCTATGTCACCTAAGGCAAATCCAAGATTTGTTACAGACCATCTGAAAGTGTTGTTTGTCTCTATATTTAAAATTTGGAAAGACATTCTAGTATGTGTCGCTAAATGCATGTTTCACAATGTCAGCTGACATTATTATATGGCTACATGTAGGTATCTGTGAAACAGGGAGAACATTTATACAGAAACGAATGTGTTATACTTATTCCAACAGGCCGTCAGAGGCGTGAACCACATTAGGCCAGGGAGAAGCCTGAGTAAGAGAAGGCACCCAGGGAGGAGCCTGAGGAGGAGAAGGAACCCAGGGAGGAGCCTGAGGAGAGGAGGAGGAGGTGGAGGAGGCGGCCTCCGCACCAGTAAGGGAGGAGGAGGAGGAGGCCCATGTGGAGGCTTTTGTGGAATGTAAGTATTTTTAACAAACAAACTGACATTTTTGTTGTTATTGGTAGGGCCATTGTAGTCATCATAAAGCACTGTTTTCCCACATGCCATTTGCTTGATGGCTAGTTATCCAGTACCACAGGTTTGGACCATTATAGCCCTAATTTTTATTTTAATGAAAAATATAATCCCCCCCCACGCGACCACCAGCCAAATATGTGGTGTGTGTATATATATATATATATATATATGTATATATATATATATATATATATATATATACATATACACATGTGGTAGCATGGTGGCCTGGTGGTTAGCACTTCTGCCTCACAGCGCTGGGTCATGAGTTCAATTCCTGACCATGGCCTTATCTGTGTGGAGTTTGTATGTTCTCCCCGTGTTTGCGTGGGTTTCCACCGGGTACTCCGGTTTCCTCCCACACTCCAAAATTCATACTGGTAGGTTAATTGGCTGCTATCAAATTGACCCTAGTCTCTCTCTGTCTGTCTATGTGTGTGTGTGTGTGTGTGTGTGTGTGTGTATATGTTAGGGTATTTAGACTGTAAGCTCCAATGTGGCAGGGACTGATGCAAATGAGTTCTCTGTACAGTGCTGCGGAATAAGTGGCGCTATATAAATAAATGATGATGATGATGATGATACAAATATATATATATATATGAATACAATATCAAAGTCCAAATTAAAGGAATGTTCCGAAAGGATAATTAACCCAAGTATGAGCGGCAGCCACAACAGCCTGCGACCAGATAGTCCGGATGGGGATGATTACTGCAACGAAAGACAGGCAGGGCGCCTCATATCAGTTTTATCAGAGGTATGATATAGACAAATGTATTGTGCTGTGTACCGTAGAGTAATAGTCGGTAGTCAATTCAGAGGCCTTTTTTTCTGCATTGTCTTACTTGTTGGAAATTTGGAGGAACAGCCCTTGAGGAGAATTCCCCATCTCTGAATTGACTACCGACTATTACTCTACGTTATGCAGCACAATTCATTTGTCTATATCATACATCTGATAAAACACTATGAGGCGCCCTGCCTGTCTTTCGTTGCTATATATATATATATATATATATATATATATATATATATATATATATATACCAAAAAAAACCTATTAATCCTCCGACTACAAATGTGCTTAGCATTACATTAACCTTTGCAGACCTTTTAAATTCATGTCACACTCAGATTTAGAGTATTTGGTTTGGTTTCATTTTTTATTTTTGGGAATAATCTGTTTATGTTGTTGACTATTTTACATTTGTATATAAAAAACATTTTGTGTGTGTTTTCATAATGCAATTATCTGTCACGAGCCGCGGCGGTACTCACAGCCGCCGCGGCTCGCTTCTGGCTCCCCCTGACGTCCCGGCCGTCACCTTGATGACCGGGACGTCATTTCCTCTTCCCGCCCGGCCGTCGCCAAGGCAACGGCCGGACGCTTCTACAGTAGCGCTGCGTCCCGGCGGTAGCCGGGCGCATGCGCGTAACAGGCAGCCTGTGGGCTGATTTAATGAGGGGGCTGAATTACAGGCATTAGCCTGCAACTGTGGATTTCAGGGACAAGCCCTGATTGGCCCTGCTCTGTACTAGTAATTAGCCTGCAGGAGTGTATCCAACTCCTGATTGGTCTATGTCTGTATTTAAGGCAATGAGGTCTGCTGCCTCATTGCCGGTTATAGCTTATGTTGCCAGTCTGCTGACCTGCTCTGTTCCATGTTCCTGTCTGTTGAATATTCTACTGATTACCTGTGTATGACCCTTTGCCTGGATTTGGACTTTGCCTGTGTTTCTCGTGACCCTGACCTCTGGCTTGAATACCAACCTCCCTGTCTGCCCGTGACCCCTGACCTCGGCTTGTTTATTGGAACTGCTATCTGCTGCCAGCCCTTGACCTCTGCTTGGACTCCACTCCGCTTGCCTGGGTTCTCCCCAGTCGGTACACACTTCATGACCCTCTGTCAGTCTGCAGCCCAGCCTGTCCCCACCATCAGGGGCTCCAATGAACACCTGACTGGCAGAGTAGACTCCGGGCTGTGTTGTGCCAGCTGGAGGGGTTTCTAACATTATCAAACATGTATTCATGTCCCTTTTGCACATAAAGATTGTACATTTATCATATACATAAACTTTTATTTTTCATAGGTCACAACATGGTTTGGCAAAGGTTCAAAGTTCCTGATTGCTTTTTTTCCCTTATCCAGGCCCACAAAGTTAAGACAGAGAAGGGCATGGTTGGAAATTAAGCTCATGACCGCAGTGCTGTAAGGCAAAAGTTCTAACCAGTAAGCCACCCCGCTACTGGATTGGTCTGCATTATTTTTTGCTAAAGCTGAGTACATAGTATAATATACAAGCCGTATATGAAGATAAAATGAGGTTTGCCAACAAAATATTTGCATTTGCCTCAAAGGAGTCTGTCCCCTCAAAATCAATCCACTCCCCTCAAGGTCTTAGGCCATTCATAGTAATAGCTATCAGAATGCACATAATAATGTGAATTGGACGTGTGGGACAGAATCCTTTTTGAAACTAAAACATTGTAATAAATAAAGAATGCACCTTGCTCTAACAAAGTTGCATTTGAGGGGGACATTGTGTTTTAACATTTGTAAACAAACTCTTTGCACCTCCCACATTTGCCGTTACGTAACAACTTCTTATCTTTAAATAAAAGCGGATCTTAAGAAGCGGATCTTAAGATAGATTAACAGTTTAAGATCCGCTGCTTCTTATTTTCTGTTGCGACATAAGGTGGGCATGTCTTTGAACTTTACCATCCTTATTGAATTGCGAATTTCTTAACTCCCTGTTTCTTCTTAAAATATACATCGCACCTTTTGCACAAGATAAGATCAGTAATGAATCAGGCCCATAGAGTTTAAGAATCCTGCTCCTTTTTTTGTACAACAACTAAATATGAACATTTTAGCAACAAATGTGTTCTGGATGTTCACATTTTCCCCAGAAATTAAAATCACCTTTTCCTGTTAAATGTACAAAAGTCCATACAAAAATTAAAAATTAGTGACACTGATAAATCATGAAGATTTACATCCATTTATCCTACTTTCATGTTTTTTTATACATTATAGAACATTGGATGTCAATATTATTGGGTACTTTGTTAGGTTGCACTATAATGAAAAATATGTATGTATTTCTCTGACTTTCCTATATAATATATATATATAGTAAATTTGCCTTTTAATATACCACACATAGTATGCTGCCTACAGTAGTGGTCAAAGTGGAAATTTAGATATGGCTGTATGATAAATGTAATGGGAATGTAAATCAATGAAATTTGATAGTTTTACAGTGAAGGCCCCATTTACACCCCCAAGTCGACCTCTGGCCTTTAGTATATTTTAAAATAATTTCTAGCATACAAAGGCATCACAAAATGTTACAATGGCTGATCCTTAGAGGGAAATTCAATTTCTGGCGATGTGGCACACGAACATCGAGCTGCTCACATTGAGCCTGAGTCAATAAGGAGAGCAAAGCAAAAAAAGGAGTAAATGTGCTCCTGGGCAAACCATGTTACAATGCAAGGGGTGCAAATTAGTTTATTGTTTTGTACATAAGGAACATGCTGACTTCTTTTATATGTAGCACAAATATGGCTTTACTTTTACTGTGAAATTTAAAGTTTAACTAGGACATGCCCTATCCCAACTATAAATCTGTCCCCATATTTTAAATTTATCTCCCCCCTCCAATTCCACATGGTTTTGCAAGTTTGCTCCGTTTTTATGCTTTGCTGACCTTAATGGCTCAAGACCATTACCTGCAATTACTATAGGAATCTCCACTCTTTGTTACTTGCACCTCTATGGGGTGCAAGGAAAAATAAGCGGCAATTCCGGTCATAACATCGAAGTCAGCTATCTCCGTTGACATTCCAAAGACACCTCGCACCAAATTGAATCTCCCCTTTATTATATGAAATACTTTACTTATGAAATATATTATTAGTATTCCTTTTAATAAAATAGTAAAAAAGTGATGTATAGAGATAGAGAAAATAAAATATTAAAAACACAATAATTTATTCAACTGGGTAGTTAGTCTTTTCCAACCTGAAAGTATCTTCGCAAGCGAAAAGTGAATTATAATAGAAAATTAGACTGCTCTTTTTTGAGCACATCTTTTTATCCAATAAAACAACATTACATTTTGTAAAACTCTGTCTGCTATATTTAGACTTCAATTGTATGTACTTGCATATATTTTTTTAGCATGAAATAAAGTCTTTTCAAATTAGCAACCACCAAGGATTTCTATGATTACTATATGTATAAGAAATTACTGTAGGTGGTATATTATTCGTTGTAATAAAGGAAAAAAATTGGATTGGATTTTTATTATTTTCACATAATAACTGCAATGTCTACATTAAAGGGTGCCCTATGTGTTTACATTATTGGTATCTTTATCTGGGACATAATAAAGTGGGTGTACATATTTATGCCTATATTTCCTTTCTCTTTATTTTATTTTTTTAAAGTTTTTTTCTTCTCTCACTAGGAGAGCTACGTGTTAATGGTGCCTTAGCTGTCTGAAACACTAGGTTTCATTTATGGAATGCTGTTGAGTGTCTTACTATATCCAGGGGATTTCCTTTGTACATGAAAACAAAGCTAATTACTCTTCTGGGATTTCCATGTGATGTGGAATTGTGATTCAACTGCACTGGCAGTGTTTACTGTATATAATGCAAAATAATATGAACTACATCAAATTGCAGGTGGATAATACACAGTAACTATGAGCTGTCATAGAACGTGATCCTTGTGGAAGGTGCAGGCAACAGGCAACTATTGATTTGTACACATTTCTTGACTTGAGAATTGGTAGGTCAGAATGAATTCTATAAACACTAAAAGACTGACACCCTCACTCTGCACCTTACTCCTTTTTTTCTTAAGCTTATTTAGGACCTGAAATAATGACATGGACACATGTTTACATTTTGGTGCACTAAGGTTTTAATTGTTATACAGATGGTGCTAATGAAAGCAGATGCAGTCAATAAAAACAAAACCATGGGGATGACCGGCCAGCACAGAATCCCCCGTGCTACATCATGGCATCAGAAAGACTCTGCCTCTTCTGGCTTTTACACAAATGGCACCCTGGGCACTTACACAAGTTTCCCTAAAGAGACAAGATCAAAAGTGGAAGATTTCTGCGGCCCAATGTAACACTTGCACCATGTATGCAAGTGACACCATGCTGTCTGCACTGCTTTCCCACCAACTGAGTCAATCAGGGTTAAAAAACAATACACTTATATCATTGAGAAAGCACATCAATAAATTTTGGAGGAAGAGAGAGAGTCTTCCTCTCTGTCCGGCATACGAAGGCTTGCTACACCCCACCCCACAGGATCCCATTGGCCGCTTCAAACAATCTGTAAAAACGTAATCCTTAAAAGTGCAATAGTGAGAATATAAACCTGGCATTTACATTTCTTCGCCCTGTGAGGATACCACACTTAGCTGGGATGGTAGTTACCCTCTGTGGGATTCAACTCACTCGGGTAGACCAGAGTATATTCAAAACAAGGCTTTATTACGACAGCACAGCAACACAAGATGTTCACAAGATACAGGGCTACTGGTTTAATGTATCCTCCAGCAGTCTCTTGCAGTCAGCACTCCAAAATAATAATTTCAATGTCTTTCAGAGTCTTATCCTCTTGCAATATTACCACTACCATTTAGCTATACAGTTACCATGTCGACCCAGCCTGAGATACTAGCTCACACAGACCCTGTCCTGGTAGGGTTTCCTCCAGCGGTACTACAAAACCTGCAGTCCATTTTGCTGTTGTCTTGTACAACAGGATTCTCTAAGCTAGAATAGCTCTTTTGGCAGTCTGCTTTCCTTATTTTCTTGGATGTATACACAGAGAGTAGTGTCAAATGTCTCAATCCTCCCCCTTTCAGCAGAGGTCTATCAGTGGACACACTTTAACTGCTAGGCATACTGTCTATGTTACATTGATTATACAATGAAATGGCTTGACTGAATTAGCTATTTGGCTGGATGCACTAAACAAAGAGTTACAATATAACATCAAGGAACGACACTTGACGGTTGCGTGAAACAATCATCATTATCATCAACATTTATTTATATAGCGCCAGCAGATTCCGTAGCTCTTTACAAATGGGAATAAACAATAATAAAACACTACTGGACAATACATACATACATAGAGGTAATAAGGCCCTGCTCACAAGCTTACAATCTATGGGACAATGGTTTGATACACAAGGGTAAGTGCTACATCATATTGAATATTTGCACAGCTAGATTGCAAAGGTTACAAAGTATTTAGTGGGTTGTATGCTCAGTCACACAAGTATGTTGGTCAGAGGGTTGTTGTCTTGTGTTAGTTGTGCAGAGGGTGGTAATAGGGTAACCTAGGGAGATTAAGAGGGTGGTAGAGGAATATTATAAGCTTGTCTGAAGAGGTGGGTTTTCAGATAACACTTGAAGGTTTGAAGACTAGAGGAAAGCCTTGTGGTGCGAGGGAGTGAATTCCATTAATTGGGCGCAGCCCAAAAAAGTCCTGTAACAGAGAATGGAAGGAAGTGATGAGAGTGGAAGAGAGATGCAGATCTTGTGCAGAACAGAGGTGTCAAGTTGAAAGATATTTTGAGACAAGTGAGAAGATGTTTGTTGGTGCAATTTTGTTGATGGCCTTGCATGTTAGTAGAAGAATTTTATATTGGATTAGTTGAAAAACACGCAACCAATGTAGAGACTGATGGAGTGACTCAGCAGATGTAAAACGATTTGCAAGGATTGTAGGGGTACGAGTCTGATTTTGGGAAGACCAGTAAGAAGGGAATTACAATTGTCGATGGGCGGGAGATGATGAGTGCATGAATTAAAGTTTTTGCAGTGTCTTGTGTAAGCTATGTGTGTATTCTGGAAATGTTTTTTAGATGTATGCAGTATAATGTAAATATAGAGTTGATGTGGGGAACAAACGATAGTTGCGAGTCAAGGATTACACCTAGGCAGCGAGCTTGCAGAAAGGGATTTATTGTTATGTTGTCAACAGAAATAGAAATGTCAGGCAGTAAGCTTCTACAGTTGGGTGGGAATATTATTAATTCTGTTTTTGAAAGATTGAGTTTGAGTTGGCGAGAAGACATCCAAGATCAAATGGCAGAAAAACAGTCAGTAATGTGAGACAACACAGATGGTGAGAGATCAGGAGAGGATAGATAAATTTGTGTATCACCCGCATAGAGATTATACTGAAATCCAAAGGAGCTTATTAGATTTCCTAAAGAAATGGAGTAGATAGAGAATAGCAGAGGACCTAGGACTGAGACTTGTGGTACTCCAACTGATAAAGGAAGCAGGATGAAGGTTGTGCCAGAGAAATTAACACTGAAAGAGCTAGGTAGGGTGAGAACCAGGATGTGACAGTGTCTTGAAGGCCTAGGGATTGTAGCATCTGTATGAGGAGAGTGATCAACAGTATCGAATGCAGCAGAGAGATCCAGGAAAATTAGAAGAGAGTAATCACGTTTAGATTTAGCTGTGATCAGATCATTGATAACCTTGGTCAGCGCAGTCTCTGTGGAGTTTTGAGAGCGAAAACCTGATTGAAGAGGATCCAATAGGTTGTATGCAGAAAGGAAACGTGTGAGGCGAATGTAGGCAATTCGCTCGAGAAGTTTGGAGGGGCATGTGAGCTGAGAGATGGGGCGGTAATTTGAGAGAGTGTTTGGGTCAGAATTTAGTTGTTTAGAATAGGAGTACTGCGTGCTTGAATAGTGATGGAAAGACAACAGTAGAGAGATATAGATTACAGATTTTAGTTAGAGGTGGAATGAGCACATGAGACAGGGACCTACCAATTTGTGAGGGTATGGGATCAAGAGGACAGGAGGTAGAGTAGGAAGATAAGTTGAAACATTCTCTTCATTTGTGGGAACAAATAGAGAGATGATTTTTAAAGGATGCTGGGAAGGAATTGAGCCGATTTCTAGTCGCGGGAGATGATACTAGTTCAAGTCTGATCTTATCAACCTTGTCCTTGAAATAGGAAGCAAGATCCTAGGCACTGATGGTAGTCGGAGGGTTTGGGGTGGGAGGATTGAGAATAGATTTAAATGTATTAAAAAGGCATTTGGGGTTAGAAGCCTGAGCATAGATAAGAGATTGGAAGTATGTTTGTTTTGCAATGTCCAGAGTATTTCGATAGAAGTATATGTGAAGAAGTCATTAGAGGTGCGAGATTTACGCCAGTGATGTTCTGCTTTACGGGAAAGTTTTTGTAGATTTTGTGTCACTTTAGTGTGCCACAGTTGACAACGAAGTCTACGTAGAGTATGAAGAGTCGCTGGAGCCACTTGATCAAGGGCAGTTGCTAGCATATGGTGAAAATGAGGAACTGCCATATCAGGGGAGGAGAATGTAGAAATTGGGATGAGAAGATGTTGGTGAGAGGTGGAAAACTGTTGAAAATCAATAGAGTTAATATTCCTGCGGGTATAAGGAGGCTTGGAAGAGATTGACAGCAGGGAGGTTAAAGAACTGAGAGTGAGCAAGTAACTAACAAGGTGATGAACCGAGAGGTTCTATGTCAGATTCTATCTTCAATGTCAGAAGATAAGAAGTGAGGGAGCCATGCAGATAAGTGTTCAAGAAATTGTTGGTGGGGTCCAGGGGGGCAATAGATTACAGCAACACGCATAGAGAATGGGTTAAAAATCCTAACAGTATGTACTACAAAATATGTGAACGTGAGCAATGGGACATTTGGTAGAACTGTGAATGTGCAATGTGGGGAGAGAAGTAGTCCAACCCCACCTCCTTGTCTCCCTCCAGGTCTGGGAGTGTGGGTGAAATGGAGACCACCATGTGAAAGGGTGTGAGGCAGTGTCTGATTGCGTGAGCAATGTTTCTGTTAAGGTTGAGGTTGTTTGAGAGGAAGAGGTCATGTATGGATGTAAGTTTGTTACAAACAGAGCATGCATTCCAAAGGGCACATTTAAGGAATTTGGAAGAAATGAGAGACAGGTGATGCATTTGCTGGATTTCGGTAGCATTCAGATATATGCGTGTGGGAGAAGTGTGAGAGACCTGGATTAATATATCACCAGCTAATAGAAGCAGGGAGAAAGAAAGATGAGATTGTAAGATGTGTGTCCTTTTAGTTTCTGGCAACAGGGTGAGGCTGTTATAACTATTGAATTTAAATAGGAAAAATGTTCATGAGTGTTAAATAGGGGTGAGTGAAGTAATGAAGGGGCAATGTGGAAAGAGGTGTGCGTTTCAGGAAGGGTGAATGAGGATATAGTTCTAAAGATAATGCCATGAAAGGAAAGCAAGAAAATGAAATTGGCAAACATTGGTATTTGGAAGGAAAAAAGCAACAAATACAGGAATTTAAAGAATTACCTAGTTGTAATGTCCTGTGCATCAGAAGTAGCACAGTAAAGATGCAGCAGAATATGTAAAATATTTCTAGAGGTCTTCAAATGTTGTTCAGTGTTTGTTCAACTGTCTTGTTTAACTGTATTTTCTAAACACTTTGTGAGAAAACCACTTAGTGCAGAAAACACACGTCTGCCCCCACATATGTCTTCCCTAGACTAAATGTTAAGAATAAGAACAATAAGACATGACACATTGTATCTGCAGCATTACTGCAATCTGAGTCTGTGATACATTTTGATACAATAACATTTGTCGAAGTCAGCATATTGGATAAAGTCATTTCAATTAAAATCTAGCAAACTTGGTTGTCTTTGTCTGAAAAGATGCGTATGGCACACTACGGCGTAAAAGGGCACGCTATGGCGTAAAAGGGCGTACGCAGCTGCCACACGTGGCAACAACAGTATTTAGTCTTTTACATACATTCGCACAAACACGCACATTTGTAAAATAGTACACATTAATGGTAGTTGCAACACATAGTCATTCATGTCGAAATATAGTAGTATTTATGTGTAATATCATAAGTTATATGCATATCAGTAAAACATATGGTACAGGTTGAAGGAATCATATCATGTGTGGTATCAAAATACTCCTCTTAACATTTGCAACTGTCCGGGCCACTCTGCGATTCCTTCGCAGAGTGCATACGCAAGTTATGAATGATAGGGAATTATGAACTATTTAAGACTAAGGAATCTTGGCGGGAAGATCTCGAGCATACCCCCTGAGGAGATGACCCCCTCCTTTGGATTCTTTAGGTTGAACTAGCCAATGATTGACAACCCCTTGGACCTTCCTGAAACCTGGACCAATAGAAGCAAGCTATACCATTCTGCATTGTTTTACTGTATTTCTGTGTGCATATAAACAGCAGCTCCTCATCTAGTGTGCAGACATCTCGTCCCCAGACTTCAGGATTGAATGACTGTACACTGGATCCAGAGCGCCTGCGATAAGTAACGGCTGTACTTATTATGATTTTCGCTTGAATATCTACTGCTACTTTTTGAGAATAAATCTTTGTGCGTTGGAAACACAAATCGAGATTTGACAATCGTTATTGGTTAGCGACAATACGCACTTAACACATTTATAGTGATACTTGTTATTACATTTCTCAATGTTATTTCAGCCAGTATATTACTGTGGAGGCACAATGCAACTCATCTAGAATTTCTAACCGAATTACATCTCCTATTGCAATAATAGGGCTGGCAGTGTCCTTAAAAGTCTCCAGTCCCATTCTACTGTGCTAAATCTCACCCACAAACAGGAGAGGTGGCAGTGTTCAGTGCTTAAAGAGGAATAATAGGGCTGGCAGTGTTCTTAACAGTCTCCAGCCACATTGTACTGTTATTATAGCTCACACAAAAACTGGAGAGGCGCCACTATTTTTTGCCGGTCTACAGCCTACGTGCCATTGCTCATTGTCAGTGCTAAAACAGAAATAATAGGGCTGGCAGTGTTCTTAAAAGTTTACAGTCACATTGCTCTGTGCCATTGCTCATATAGAAAGAGGAGGGGTGGTAGTGTTTTTGTCACTCTCCAGTCTTCAGTCACATTGTTCTTGTCACTCTCCAGTCTCAGTCATGATGATACTAATCCCTCTACGTCATGTGCTAAAGCCTATGTTCAAGTGCATATAAAATTTAGAAAAAAAAGCTTTTATCTTTTAAAGAAAAATAAACCTAATCTAATAAAGGTGAAAGTTTACTGAAGAAAAACATAAAATTGCCAAAATGCCATTCTACCCAAAATATTAACAAGCATACCAGCATCAGCTAGCTCCCTTTTCTCATCTAGATCCCAGCACTTGCAATCTACACTGTCATATCCTCCCCAGGGCCATCTTTTCCATTGGGCACGATGGGCAGGTGCCTGGGGGCCCCACGGGCAAGGGGGCCCTATAAGCATGGCTCTTAATGAGAATAAATAATCCTGCAAAAGAAAAGACCTGCAAAAAAAACCTTCTAGGGTCACAGAGCAAGTACATCTATCTATCTCTATATATCTATATCTATATCTGTATACATCTATATATCTATATCTATATCTAGGGGCCCCAGTGCACTGCTTTGCCCAGGGGCCCATAATGTTGTTAAGATGGCTCTGATCCTCCCCCTAATTCTCACTCTCATCAGTGTGTACATCATCCTCACAGAATGCTAAATTATCCCGCTGAAATCCACTATCACAGAAGTCTGTGTACTTTGATGTAATTGCCACTCGGCCTTCCTCGTGGAATTTGTAGCTCATTTTACGGCAGAGCTGTCACGATTATTGGGCAATTTCTTTAGACCAAACCGAATGTCCAAATGTTGTGCTGACTCATCTGCATCACCACTAGGTGTCTTGGGAAAGCTAAGGTTCTTTTCTAGCAGCAGTTGCCAAAGAAACTGTCTGCGATGCTAACATACATATAATGAGTGTTTTGGCAGGCTATCCTGGTTCATGTCATGATACCTTTATACTGAGACAGTGTACCCTTTCTGCCAAATATGAAAGTGGAGAATGCCGGAGGGATGGCTTTTGGGTATGTACCTAGCATTTTTTTTATTTTCCTTATCCTTGTTAGCTTTGCCTCACATGTACTAGCTGCTTTAGAGCATGCTGCATTAAATGTTAGCTAACAATTGTGTTTAATTACAGGAGATTCAGGATTTGGGTGTCGCTCCTGGCTGATGACTCCTCTGCTGCATCCTCAGACTCCTGCCCAGCACAAATATAATGCCACTAGAGGTGTGATAGAACGTACCTTTGGACTATTGAAGACCAATAGTCTAATCTAATAACTCTGGTAGTGTGCTTATGTATGCACCTGAAAAGGTGTCTGATATTGTGCTGGTTTGTTGTCTGCTACATAATCTGGCTTTACAACAACTTCGCCCACAAATTATTGCAGTAGAGAGTGAACAAGAGGTCTGTGTTCCATTTGGTGATGTGCAGATGTGCAGAGTACAGAGGGGGAAGGCAGATTAGAGACTGTCTCATTGCAAACTACTTTACATGGAAGTTCATGTAAGTTAGTAAAAGCACAAATTTTATTAAATTTTTTTGATGTGTGAGCAATGCACTCAATTTTTTTAAATTTTCTTTTTTGTAGAGTTTGAATTTTTGAACCAGAGGGTAGTGTGTACTCTTCATGTGCAAACTTCGATATTCAGTGGAAAGTGACAGACAGTTGTCAATGTGTAAGTACCAGTTTTGCAATGTTTATTGCATGCAGTATTCTAATGTTTCACTGGCAGGAAATAAAGACTGTTTGTGTTTAAATGTAACAACACTTATTATGGTAGTAAACCTAAAGTATAAATGAATATTGCATAAACATGCACCACAATGTGCACACTACATTTGTGGTACGCGTAACAGAAGACTAACAGGTTGAAAATATTGCCACATTTCGCACAACGTGAAAAAAAGTATTTACAGATTTTTTAATATAACCCACAAACATTAGGCTACCTACGCCTTTTGACAAGTACATCTGAGCCTCAGGAGACACTCTCTCCTCTCCCTCAGCTACCCCTGGTGCGAGCACCTCTCCTTGGTGGAGTACTTTGGATGGAGCGGCTAAGCGTGCTAGCCAAACTGGTGTCGGTCGATGACATTGGCAAAGGAAACCTTTACCATTATGTCCTGGTGGATTTGGGCTGCCATATGATTGACATTGGCATTGACCTCCCTTACTGTTGTGTGTAAGGCCTCCACAGCACCAGTCATTTGTATCATGGTGACATTTGATTGTTCTTTAGCTGCAGCTATACTATTCAAACCTGCAGGAATTTGGCTATTATTGTGGTGTGCATGCCTCAAATGTCCAACAATATATGACATATGTCTGATTTGGGTGTCCATGAACTGGGATTGCAGGAGCTTAAATATGGCAATTGATTGGGCCATTTCTCAGCCTGTATCCAGTGGAGGAGGTGCAGTGTGCTGCTGTTCTGCAGGGCTAGTTGTTTGTTCCTGGAGGTTAGACACATTGAAATCAACCACTTGTATGGTGATTAATGTGTCTTTTTCTATGTGAGGTGAAATTTGCGATGAGTGCCTCTGACGTGGCTGATATGATGAACTTCCTGTTGAGAAATAACCAAGGTAAGTATATATGAACTAACATGTTTTTTAATTGTATTTTGGTCACTGTACTCAAAAACATAACATTTTTAAACTACAGATTCTTTACCAATGTCTACCTTACTGATTAGTTGTCATATAGGACCTGCTTAAGAATGATAGTCATCTTAGCTTGGATTGAAATCTCATTTATCCTATGTATTAGGGTGAGGGCAGAGAAAAAAAGCTAATTTTTTTTAACCTAAATTAATAAGGGTGCCGGCAGCAAAATGTTGCAAGACGGTGAATTGGGGTAAACAATTACTCCATTCGGTCAGACTCTGTGTAGTACATGAAGCTGTATTCTCTAAACTTAACTCAAGCAAGCTATTTCACATTTGCACAAACACAGCACAACAACCCTCCTAACTACCTAAATCACAAAATTACTACCTCCAAGCTCCTCTCTCTTTCCTCCTCAAAACCCTATCAAAGTGAAAGTGGAAGTACACTGGTTTATATAGTACTTTTGATGTCAAATATCCTGACAAATAAAATAGCCAATAGTAAAAAGACATGAAAAAGGTGGCTATCTAAAAATTCAGCCAGTAAACGAAACCACTGGGTTTTGAAGCAAAACCGCCATGTTTCTATTAAAGCCGCCAACGGGTTGGAGGTCTGCATATCGCCGTTACATCGACGGCGGTTTCACATTGAACCTTAAAACCGCCCAATAGTAAATCTGACTGTTTGACCAGCAAAACTGCCGATAAAACGCGGCAATGCATGGCGGTTCAAAGCCGCCACCAAACACGATTCTTAGTAATTCTAGCCTTTAAAACTTGCTACATTAATGGTGGATATTGGACGCAGATCTAGAACTAGCATAGTCACCATGGCGCCTGTGACCCGCTGTGTGATTGGGTGATAGCTGTCATACTTGCTTCCTCTTTCAAAGGATTGTTTAACAGTCAATTGTTGTAAACTACTAGTAGTCTTCTGCTTGGTCTGCTTCTGGGTTGAAGATCCACCCCCAGCAGCAGGAGCAGCAGTAGCGGGCCTAACGCTCAAGGATTCTTCTGAGGAATCCTGGATAGGGGAGGAGTCATCTAGCCTTTGCAACTTGGATGCAGGGCTAACTCTGATCGCTAGTGAGGATATTGATGAAGAAGGATGTCGGGGGTGTAGATTGTAGGTGCTGGAATCTAGCTGAGAGAAGGGAGGTAGCTGATGCTGGACTGCTTGTTGTTATTTTTTGAGCATAAGTTTCTGATTTTCCTAAGAGCTTTCCATGAACTCGCTTCAAATGGCGTAACATGGATGAGGTTGTTATATAGTTAAGGTACCTTCCTCTACTGACTGTGGCTTTACAATGCTGCAAATGGCTAGACAACTGTTGTCAGGATTTGGGTAAAAATAATTCTACACATAAGAGGTGGATCTTTTGGTCTTATGCCCATGCATGACAATGGCCTTCTTCTTATCACTGGCAAGAACTGATTCCACTGGTGCATGACTTGCCACTGTAGAGTTCATTAACAGTACTGTTAGTTTAGGTGCCTTAAACCCATTGTTAGCATGTTTTGTGGGGGCCCAAACAAACCAAGCACTAGAGCATCAAAAGTGGCACTCCTTGTCACTGAAGTGCTTGGTTTGTTATAGTGTGCATGTCCTTTTTAAGATCCAACATAAGGGTGGGTCGGAGGGCCCAAGGACAATTCCATCTTGCACCACTTTTTCTTTCAGCTACTGCTGTGCATCAATTTTACCTAGATGTGCTATATACTGTTGTGTGCTTTGCAAAACTTAGTTTTCACCCAGACACCCATTGATGATGCAGATGACTTAGCACAACATTTTGACATCTGATCTGGTCTAATGTAAAAGAATTGACCAAAATTAGTGACACCACTGCTGTAACTCCTGATCCTACTATCAACATCCAAAGAATGGTGGAGGAATATTAATTTATTTTTTTAATGGTATAAAGACAACAGTTTTATTAACAAAGAACAACATTACTAGAAGTAATGTAATCATGGATGTCTAAATAGATGTTTATATGTATTACTCAAACCTTCCACTTTGCTGCTGCTTCATTGGTATTGCACAAAGTGTTTGTAATCTGCACTTTGCGCCAACGGTATCTAGCTATATTTTAATTTTATGGGGATTCGGGATGAGTCGAAGCTCAGTGATGACCTTGCTTTTTGCTGTAAATGTCAATGGCTCTCTTTAGTGCATTGTCTGGAACAAGATCCAATATACTCATATCAGAGTGATTACAGACAATTTTTGGACACCTGATGGATTTACCCTTCTGAAGCTTGTTTTCAATTACCTTTCAATTGCTTCTCTCTCATACGTGTGACCACATATTTTGTTTTTCACTGGGTTCACCATCTTCAACTGTGCTATAGGAGTGCTCTGGGTGACAGCGATCTCGTGGTCTTCATCTTCCAAAGCTTCGTCTGCAGGGGCCGACAACACACCCATTTGTTTTCTCAGGTCTCTTAGCTGTTATTTAAACTGGACATATTTATTGTCCTGCCTCAGGGCCTCCTCTGTATTATTCTTCTGAAGCGCAGTGTATCTCTTGTGTACAAGCTCTCGTAAATCCGGGATCTCATCCGATGGATCACGGTCTCCTCAACTGCATCTATATATTGGTTTAAATCTCTGTTCAATGCAGCATATTCCAACATGACAGATTCCATGTTGCTAACATGTTTCGTGTCACAGTCTGTCTGAAGCAGATCTAATGCCACTCCAGTTGAAATATCCATTCCTGTGTCTTCATAAATTTGGCAGTACTTCAGGGATGAGAGGGAGGCATCCACAGAGGAGAAGGAGATTAAAGATGCAGCATGAACAGACATGGTTTAATACTGTAGAGTTCATTGACATTACTGTTGGGCTTAAAGCAGAAGGTAAGCTATTGGTAGCTTGTTTTGTGGGGGCCAAAGCAACACAAGCACTTCAGCCACAAAGGCACTCCTTGTCGCTGGAGCGCTTGGTTTGTTAAACTGTACACTTCCTTTTCAATATCTTACATAAGGTTGGGTTGGAGGGCCCAAGGACAATTTCATCTTGCACCACTTTTCTTTTTTTTTTCTGCCACTGCTGTGTGGCAATGTTTCCTAGATGTGCTATGACTACCATGTGTTTGTGTTGTTGCTCTGTCGCTTAGCATCCAGCCAGATCACTGCAGTCTTTGTCAGAAAGTGTATGAAAATAATATTGTGACCTGTGAGGTGTTCAAAATTGACTGGAAATAACTCGAAATTAGTGTTATTGAGGTTAATAACAATGTAGGAACGTAAAAAAAGCAAAATTATGTGATTTTAGCACATTTTAGCAATTTTTCAAAAAGATATAGATCCAAACCAAAGCCAAAACAGGCAAGGGCGATTTTGCCAAAATCAAAACCAAAACCAAAACACAAACTTAATCCAGATCCAAAACCAAAATATGAGGGTCAGTAAACATGTCTAATAAACATATACATACACAAAAAGATGCAAAGTACTTAATAAGAGGTAAAACAAAAAGGAGAAAACAGATGGAGCACTGGAAAAATATGATCGCTTCTATACCTTATCATTAAGTGCAGTATTGCAGTGTGCTGGACTTAGTCCTCTGGCCAGAATGTCAGTTGCATGAGGTACAAGGTTCTTCAGGCCTCTGGACTGAGGGTACCTGAAAAATCACTGGTGATGTGCCTGCACCCTTTCCTTGAATAGAGTAAGGTACTAGCACAACACACCTTTTGTTTTTCTGGCAACATTTATATTTCTTGGCTCTAACCTTTTGGCTGGGCCAGAAAAATCTGTAACCCCACTTGTCATTGGGCCAGAGCCTATGGGCTCTTTTTAATTTTCTATTTAACAGATTTTCCATCTGTTTATTAGTGAAGAGCACTTAGTGCTAATATCTTTTTACCATTTTTTATTTGTTTTGTTTTGTTTTGCACGTCTTGAGGAGTTTGAGTCTAGACCCTTATAGATGACCCATTCCCCATATTATCAGAGGTTCCTTTTTTCTGGGAGAAGAAGAAGAATCAGTTCCCCAAGAGAAACTTTGGCCGAACTCAGGGACTAGAGACCCACCCAAGCCTTGCAGTGCGCCTGAAGACCCTTGTCTCCCAAATAGCCTTTTGGCTTCTGGAATCAGGGATGTTAGCTTTGACCAAGGGGGTCCTGAAAAACCTTGTCCCTCTCTGGGGCCTTTTGGCTTTTAGAACAGAACTAGGTAATTTTTATCATGCACCTCAGGCTTCAATTACAAAAAAAAAAAGAAAGATGGGAATAAATGTTGACTTGTTATCAGTTAATAATCTCAAAGAGCAGATAGGCCAAGGTGGTGGGAGTTAATTCAAGGGGCCCATATGTGCCAGTATTTTTAATGTCATCGAAGAAAGGTGTTCACTGCGTAATATGTTAATCTTTTTGACTGACGTGATGGATAGACAAATAAGATGATCAAAGTGGGACATACGCCAATTTGCTTTTTGTATCATGAATGAAATCGCCCTGTGATGTCCAGAAAGTCGGAACATGCATATACGCTTATGCAGGCTTGGTGATAAGGTACCTACAACCACCTGCGCCTGGAGAGGCGGACCAGGATATGAAAGGAGCGTTTTGACCTAGTACAATAAAGGTTTATGCGAATGCATCTTATGCAGACATGCAGAAACATGCATATATGACTTGTATGAGGCTTATTTTTTACACCTACTATAGGACAGATGTAAATATTTGCCGATGATGATGACTTATGTACCAGGCGCATATGCTGATGATACAGAGGCGGAAGCATCTTGAGATGTGTACAGCTTATGAATGGAAATGCAGTATTTTTCGTGCTCTTTTTTTACAGTAATTTACTTCCATAATCCTTTCTAAGTGTTTGGAAAGATGCTTTCTGTGTAATTAGATTACATCCTACCATTCTGGGAATTAGGTGAATGTCTTCTTTTCTAAAGAAGGTCTTGGATTGAATAAGACAAGTTGTGTAAATTATGACTTTGTTAAATTAATAAAAACAAATTTCCTCAGTGAGGCTGTATAAGTGAAGCTGTACGCATTCATTTGTAAATGCCACAAACTACTATTTTGGCTGCAGTCTTTTTCAAACATTATTATGTTACCCTTTTTTAAAACACCTTTTTATAAAGCAACATAAATGCACTTTTATAATGCTTTTGTTATCAATAGAATTATTATTTCCCCACTGATAGTACTTTAAACCCATTTTTGTAGAGGATTAAGTATATTTAGATTTTCATTTCTGTGATATTTCATTCTGCAGTTCATTTCCCGATAGAAGGTAGAAAATAAAAGTGATATACATTATCATAATTTGATTTGGTTGCTAGTGGCAAATGAATATCTTGCATTTTCTCTAAGAGCCATAAAGTATATTCACTTTCTTATCACCTTTCTTTCAGCAGATGGAATCAATGAGATGACCTGTTGTAACAGACTGATAAGTTCTTAAAATACATATCTACTTATCATCTTGTTAAAGTATAATATATGATTATGTGAGCATAATGTTCTTAGGCAAGAATTTTGTTTCTATGTACAGTAGATTCCATGATTCAGCCAAGTTAGAATTCTGAGAAGACTTTACCTTTCCTGATCTGTGTAGTTCTTATCTTTGTCCCTATTCTTTCATCTCTCTTTGCATTCCACAGATAAAGCTGTCTCTTCATTTTACAATGTCATGACAAATTGCAAGGTTAATCTCTGTAAAGAATATGTAATAGAAGGACATATTTTAAGGTTGTAACACCCTATGAAATATATAAGATTTTCAAACAAATTTGTGTAATGGGGCTCAGTAGTACAGCATATTTGAGCAATACAAAGAAAACTATGGATGCACTGATTCCTGGTAATAATGTTTTACTAAATAAATCCGTGACAAAGATAATGCTGATATTGTACTTACTGTCAATCTGCCAATGTTTTCTTCAGTCAACTCCATATGTCTTCTGCAATATTACTGCTTTACTATAAAGTTTATCACTTCCATTCCTAGTAATAATTTCCATTGTTTCAGATATCTATCCATGGGTACACATTATTTAATTCATACCAGAGTTGGAGAAGCATAGAAGGTGATTAAAATTGTTTGACTCTTTATCAAATTAATATGCTAATTAAAAGATTTGAAATTGTTAATTTTTACAGATTTCACAGATTTAACATTTGAGACATATCAATTTGCATCCGAATTGCTGATTGGATTATTTTAAATAGTCCACTGATGGTTTCCTTAACATGAGTTGCTGATTGTCTCATTAGTGTTCTGATTGTTAAATTGGAATAAATCACAAAGTAAGCATGTCGAACGCTGGAAACATCCCATCTCCCATTGATCTTTATTCTTCATATGACGGGAACAATAGTAAACAGTCTGTCACAAAACACTATGGGCCTGATTCATTAGCAATCTTATTAAACAAAGAAAAAAGAATATGACCATAAGGGGCACTCATGAATGGAAGTAACCTAACATATATATTTGCATTATATTAATATGTAAATAATATTAAAATCATTCTTTAATGTGTACCAATTTTGGAACGTACTTCTAGTAGCGAAATAATTAAAATTAGTAATTATAAACATACATTGACATAAATATGAATCAGTTAAAATAGACAATGTTTTATTGTCTGGCCGCGAGGATACTCTGATATCCTTAATAATAATTAACTTGATATTTTCATAGGACCGCTTAACGGTGTAACAGTCAACTCTAATTGCTGATTAGCTCAAAATATATCTTCCTCAGTTATGGTCTTGAGGTACCACTCTGAAGTGGGCTTTTGAGGGGTTAAATCTGACTGTGGTTAATACCACTTCTAATAAGCTCTAAAACCCCTTGCCCTGATAATATTGTCTACAAATTGAAAGAGGCACCTCAATTAGGTCATATAGAGAGTATCAGGAGTAAAGCTCATATTAACTCCTCCTCCATACGACCAGCTATCTGACCTGTCTATTATGCCACTCATTAAAAATACACTGTCTGGAGGTCTCAACAGATTAGCAATCTTATCTTTAGCAATCTTATCTGCCGGTTTTTGCGTATCTTACGAAAATCTTCTCTGCGCATGCCCACAAAAGAGCGATAAGAAGGAAATTCCGTTGCGTAAGATAAAATTTTCTTACCTTAAGATGAAAATCCTTCTTAACGGCACTTAATAAGTTCTCCCAACACTTAAGAAAAAAGGGTTAAAAATTGGAGGGGAATGGGTGGAGATTGTACTGACCTAAGAAGAGTAGGCCTATACCTCCGGATCAGTCAGATAGTTAAGAAGAAATGCTGAGAGTTTTATCTTAACTTCTTGCTTAACCTCAATAAAGCTCAGGGTCATGTTTAAGTCCAAAGCACCTTTAGCAGCAGCGCTAAATAACAACACTAAACTGTTCAAAAAGTGATGTTTGTTTAAAACACTCACAACTAAATATGCTCAATATACATCTTAATACACTTCATTTATTTTTTTTATTTTATATTAACATCAAACATTAAGCAATGTACTCTTTTTTAAAACAAAAAGAAATTTGTAAGCGCTTATCCTTTAAACTGCATATCTGTGTGTGTCTAGCAAAATGAAAACATGAGGTATTAGTTCATATTTTGATCAAAAGACTTAAGACTGCATCCCAACGTCAAGGGTACCTCATTATATGCAGGTCCTACACATGACCTATATGCTTTAAACACTATTAAAATGCAGTTAAAATCAGATGCACTCACCTCCCAGGTATAGGGGTTTACATCTAGCAAAGGCTGGCTTGTGAGCCACACCCAAATGTGCCTTAAATAGGCTTGATGGACAGCCGCTATGACAAAAAGGCAATATTTTGAAACAAAACCAGAGAAAAATAAGCCCGCGCTCGGTATATCCCACATAATATATGGTACCAGCTGCTTGGCAATAAGCCTGGGGTGGGTATATCCCATATTATATGTGGTACCAGCTGCGTGGCAATATAAATGCCCATATATGTATACAAAACCAAAAAAAATGTGTCAACGCTTATCCTTTAAACTACATATCTGTGTGTGTCTAGCAAAATGAAAACATGAGGTATTAGTTCATATTTTGATCAAAAGACTTAAGCCTGCATCCCAACGTCAAGGGTACCTCATTATATGCAGGTCCTACACTGACCTATATGCTTTAAAACACTATTAAAATGCAGTTAAAATCAGATGCACTTACCTCCCAGGTATAGGGGTTTACATCTAGCAAAGGCTGGCTTGTGAGCCACACCCAAATGTGCCTTAAATAGCCTTGATGGACAGCCGCTATGACAAAAAGACAATATTTTGAAACAAAACCAGAGAAAAATAAGCCCGCGCTCGGTATATCCCACATTAAATATGGTACCAGCTGCTTGGCAATAAGCCCGCGCTCGGAATATCCCATTCAGACCTGGGCAAACTCCGGCCCACGGGCCACATACGGCCCGCCAGTCTTCCAAATCCGGCCCGCCGGGTCTGCCCAGGAGATTTAATTAATTTTGCTGCCAGCCACAGGTTCTGGAAGGGATACGGAGCTGGTCGGCGATGCGCGTCCCTTCCAGAGCATCAGATCATGCCGGGGCCGGATACAGCGTAATCCCCTGCGCTGCTGCGTAGGGAGGAAGTGCGCACTGTCCATACACCTCTCCCGCCGCATTCACAGCAGCGCCGCGGAGGAGAGCACAGAAGAGTATGGAAGAAGACAGTAAAAAGGTAAGTATTACCGTTACAGACAACATCATGCCGGGTGCAGCAGGGCTGAGGGGCAGCACGGCATGATGCGGATCACCACAGGACAGCGGGCATCATGCCGCGCTGCCCCTCAGCCCTGCTGTGCCCGGCATGATGTTGATTAAAGATGGACAGATGGACGGATAGAGCTCTGGTATAGTGGGGTAATATCTAGGTGGGGGTTCCAGTCACTGTGTTTATTGATGGTGGTACTGTGGGTCACTGTTTTTATTGATATTGCTACTGTGGGTCACTGTTTTTATTGATGGCTGTGCTGTGGGTCACTGTTTTTATTGATGGAGGTGCTAGTAACTTGTTCTCTTCTGTTTTTATCTCTTCCCAGTAAGTTCTCCTGCCACTGCCATACTGCCAGCTGTCTCGTCCTCTGCTCCTGACCTTCAGACACTCTGCTTAAATCTGCCTAAACGTGAGTGATACCACCTATCATAGGGGATACTAATTTGCTGCCCATTTTGCCGGCACTGCAGTTACTATTGTGCTTTTCTTTGTTTGTTTACATCGCCAGCTGCTCCTGCCCCCCAAAAATGTCGTCTCACATAAAAAAAAGGAAAGTTGATTCTGAATGCCGTGTTTTCAACAAGACATGAACTGCTAAATATTTATTTAAGGAAGTCAAAGGCAAAGCCGTTTGCTTAGTTTGTGGCACAGTTGTCGCTGTGTTGAAAGATTATAATCTGAATCGCCACTATGTGACCAAACATGAGGATAAATATAGGAACTTGTCTGACCAAGAGCGAGCAAAGGAGTCGGAGATTTTGCTATCCAAGCTGCAAACTCAACGAACACTTTTTACAAAACTTAGCACATCCAGAGATACAGCTACCAAAGCAAGTTATCTCATATCTCATAAAATAGCTAAACGAAGTAAACCGTTTTCTGACGGAGAGTTTATTAAAGAGTGTTTGGTGGACTCTGCTGAGCTAATATGTCCAGAGAAAAATGATGCATTTGAGAACATCCCTCTGTCCCGGCGTACTGTGACGAGAAGGGTTGAGGACATTGCAGGAAATTTGGAGTTTCAGCTGAAGAACAGAGCGGTTACATTTTCCTTTTTTACCCTGGCTCTGGATGAGCTGCGATGTACGAGGCACTGCCCAGCTACTTATCTTCTTACGTGGGATCACTGCAGACTTCAAAATAACGGAGGAACTGGCAGCCATGCAGTCAATGAAAGGGACAACAACAGGGATTGATTTCCTAACAGAAGTAAATGCCTGTCTAGACAGGTTGGGACTGAAATGGGACAAACTTGTAGGTGTGACAACAGATGGTTGTCCAAATCTGACGGGGAGAAATGTTGGACTTTTGAAGAGAATGCAGGATAAAGTTACCGAAATTAACCCTGAGCAGAAATTGACATTTTTGCATTGTATTATACATCAGGAAATGTTGTGTAGGTCAGTATTAAAAATGAACCATGTTGTTGATGTTGTGACTAAAACCGTTAACTTCATCAGAGCAAGAGAACTGAATCACAGACAGTTTGTTGCACTATTGGAGGAAAATGAGTCTGAACATTGTGATATCAGCTACCACACAAATGTCAGGTGGCTGAGCCTGGGAAAAGTCCTGAAAGTTTTCTGGGACCTGAGAGAGGAGATTTGGCAGTTCTGTGAGAACAAGGGAAATGACATCCCTCAGCTTTCAGATGCAGACTGGCTGGCAGACCTTAGTTTTGCTGTAGATGTGACTTCTCAGATGAATGACCTGAATGTCAAACTGCAATGCAAGGGCATTTTTGTGCATGAAATGTACAGCGCAGTGAAGGCTTTCATGAAAAAGTTGCAGCTTCTATCAAACCAAATGGGGGACAATATTCTCACTCACATGCCAACACTGAAGGAAGCCAAACCATCAGCTGATCACCTCCACAGGTACTCATCCATGTTAGAAGCACTGCATGCTGAGTTTTCATTGCGATTTCAAGACTTCAAAAGACTTGAGAGTGAAATGGACATGGTTTCTTCTCCCTTCAGCTGCAATGTGGATAATGCACCCAGTCATGTTCAGATGGAACTCATTGACTTGCAGTCTGACACACTTCTGGCAGCGCACTTTAGGTCTGTCCCATTGCTTGAGTTTTACTCATCACTCAAAGAGGAGAACTTTCCACACATGAGGAGACATGCTCTGAAAATTCTAGTCCTCTTTGGATCTACCTACATATGTGAACAGACATTCTCAGTGATGAAGTTCAACAAATCCAGACACAGATCCTGTATCACTGATGACCACCTCTCAGCTGTCCTTCGCATAGCCACCTCAGATATTCCGCCAGATTTCAGTGCACTTGTTCAAGCCCAAGACAGACTAGATTTCTCCCACTGAACAGGTAAATGATTCTTATATATAATTTACTGCATTTTATGATGGGCCCTTTATAATGGCCTTTTATAAATTTGGTTTGGCCCTCGAACACAGATCTGATTTTCCATGTGGCCCCCGAAAGAAATTAATTGCCCACCCCTCATTATATCATATAATGAGGTACCCTTGATGTGGGATGCAGGCTTAAGTCTTTTGATCAAAATATGAACTAATACCTCATGTTTTCATTTTGCTAGACACACACAGATATGCAGTTTAAAGGATAAGCGCTGACAACTTTCTTTCTGTTTTGTATACATATATGGGCATTTATATTGCCACGCAGGTGGTACCACATACAATATGGGATATACCGAGCGCGGGCTTGTTGCCAAGCAGCTGGTACCATATATAATGTGGTACATACCGAGCGCGGGCTTATTTTTCTCTGGTTTTGTTTCAAAATATTGCCTTTTTGTCATAGCAGCTGTCCATCAAGCCTATTTAAGGCACATTTGGGTGTGGCTCACAAGCCAACCTTTGCTAGATGTAAACCCCTATACCTGGGAGGTGAGTGCATCTGATTTTAACTGCATTTTAATAGTGTTTAAAGCATATAGGGATGTGTTTAGTATTCAATGATATCTGATTGGCTCTCGCAGCGTGAGAACTGCAATAAGTTAGTGTAGCAGATTTAAAAAATACGAATTCCAGATGTACAATTGTTTATAATAGAGAGTTAAATTGTTTCTGGTATAAAAGTGTTAAACAGTAAACAATACCAGGATAAACAATACAGAAACGGTAGTAGAGGTTGATAAACAGGCACAGTAAAAGATGATAGTAGGAGTAGGAGTGCAACCTAGAAATTTAAATATGGTAGAGTATGGGTATACCGGTGCATAGTATTTCAGCTTGAAGGCTCTAGAGCAGGGGTGTCCAACCTTTTAGCTTCCCTGGGCCACATTGGAAGACGACGAGTTGGTTTGGGCCGCACATAAGATACACTAACAATAACGATAGCTGATCATTCAAAAAACCATAGAAAACATAGTTAACATATATATATGAGAAAAAAAGTGATATATATATATATATATATATACATATATATATCACTTTTTTTTCAAATCCCCCTATACTTACCTTTCAATCGCCCTGTTCAAAAAATCCTCTCTAATAATTTTACTATAATCACTTTTTGTATTGTTTATATGCAATATCAATAAAGTGCATTTAAGCCAGGCATTGTATATCAGGGTGCCCTGACCAGGCTTGCGGTACCTGACATATACATCACTATGACCCCAAATTGTGACCACTATGTTAGTTAAGGGATAACAACATATAATGGGCCAAAGAGAATAATATATAATGCCCCATTAGTATTACAAGTAGAAGTATGTAGCAGGGAGATAAGGTCCATGATGCTCCAGGACCAGGTGACTTTTATTCACTGGTCAGCGTCCCTTGAAATAATAATAAAAAAATCCCCCCTTAACTTACCTTTTAATCGGCTTGTTCTCCTGTCCTCTTCTCTTCTTTTCTCCAATTCTGTGCTGCTGATTGTTCTTCTCGCGCGGGTGACTCCTCTGTGCTGCGCTCCGCAATGGATGTTGTGCGTATGACATCATGCCCGACATTCACTGCGAGCACCGCACGGAGGAGGAGACAAGGGAGGGAGCCGGAGTACCAGCTGACGTGACCGCATGGTAAGTATTTTCTTTTCTTTTTTTTTGCAGGATTTTTTTTTCCATTAACAGTGCTACCCCCTTGCCACAACCAAAACTCCTTCTTGGCCACATTTACAGGCATGCTGGGCCGCGGGTTGGACAACCCTGCTCTAGAGGAAATGCCCCAATTCGAAGTCGATGTTTAAGCCTTCTCGTGCAAGGGTTTTTACTATAAATATGTATTTGGACTCCTCTCTTGAAATTAGTTTGATAAAGTCTCCCCCTCTCCAGGGTTTATTGACTTTTTGAATACCCATAAACTTCAGCAGGGATGGATCTTTCGAGTTGTGTTTTGTGAAGTGGTCAGAGACACTATGCTTATCAAAGCCTTTTCGGATATTCCTCTGATGTTCAGATATTCTGATGTGTAATTTTCTAATGGTTCTTCCAATATATTGTAACCCACAGGGGCAGGGCTGGTGCTAGGGTCCTTGGCGCCCTAGGCACACTTTCACAATCCGTGCCCCCCCCAGGCACATTCACAATCCGTGCCCCCCAGGCACTCTCACAATCCGTGCCCCCCCAGGCACACTTTCACAATCCACGCCCCCCCCCCCCCCCTCAGGCACACTTTCAAAATCTGCGCCCCCGAGAGGCGGCGGTGGTGATCCATAGAGCCTTCCCCCTCCCCGTGGGTTTTTCGGAAGCTGTGCGGTGACCGTGGAAGGTATGGTCAGCGGTCGCCGCACAGTTTTAAAGTAATTTTTATTCTGTGCCGCCCTCCAGAGCCCGGCACCCTAGGGAACTTCCTAACCTTGCCTAATGGGAGCGCCGGGCCTGCACAGGGGCATTGCGAGAGGTAAATGACCCCTGTGGAATCGCATGTTATTTTATCCTCAAGGGTGAATTTTTCTCCAGTGGTATGTGATGTGAAGCTGTGATGGATGGTTTCATATGGCTAATGCTGCCCACCTTACAAGCTGCACATCTATTGCAGTAATAAAACCTGTTTGTTTTTTCTTTAAGCCAGGTGTTACTTAAAGTAGGTTTGTTTGGTGGGATGGTACTGTTAACAAGTTTGGTTCTGAGGCTGTTAGCCTTCGTGCATATGAATTTTGTTTTTTCTGGTATTATTTCTTTCAATTTGTCATCGCCCAAAAGGACTTTCCAGTGTTTCCTAATGATGTATTTGACTTGCTTAGAGTCATTGCTATATTTGCTAATGAAGGGGATCTGAATGGTTGCAGCCTGGTCGCTTTTCTTGTAGATGATTTTTTTCCCTATCTGTATCCCTGACAGTGGATAGGACCTATTCTACAATATCCTGATTGTAGTCTCAAGGAAACGGGCTTTTAGTGTTTCAGCTTGTTTGTTGTATTCCTATATTTTGGAACAATTTTGTCTTATACGGGTAAATTGCCCTTTCGGGATATTTTGTATCCAATTTTTATGGTGGCTGCTGGTGGAGGGAATGTATGAGTTTGAATCCACCTCTTTAAAAAAGTTTGTTATGTTCAATATAGATCTATAGATCTAGGAAATTAATGGATTCTATGCTGGTGTTAGAGGTGAAATGGAGGTTAAGAGTGTTTTGGTTGATACAAGTTTAAACTTTTACCAGGACATGGCCTATCCAAACATATCAATCTGTCCTCAGATTATAAAAGTAACTCCCCCTCCAATGTAACATGCTTTTGGCCATGTGTCAAGTTAATTTGTTAAGGGCATGTTTGGGATTCAAACTCGTGACCCCAGTGCTGTGAGGCCGAAGTACTAACCACTAAGGCAACATGCTGAATTTACATTTCTAAACATTTTATGATAACACTAGGAGGTGGGCAATGCACAAATTAGTGCCAACCTCATTTTTCCATATTACAAGGCCTTACCCAAATGTATTCCGAATCTGTCATTAGTTATATTATATAAATAGTGATAATGAAAAACAAAATATTAAAAGAGTGCTTGATTAAAAGATCCAAGATTTGTTACAGGCCATCTGAAAGGGGCGTGTATCTCTAAATAGTAATTTTTTAATTTAAAGACACACAGTTATCTCTGTGGCTAAATGCATGTTTCTCAATGGCAGTTCACATTATTATATGTCTATATATAGGTTACTGTGAAACAGGGAGAACATTTAAAAAGAAACTAATGTGTTATACTTATTCCAACAGACCGTCAAAGCCGTCTCCAACAAGAGGCCAGTGAGAAGAAGCAGGAGGCGGGCAGTGTTAAGGCTGACGAGGAGGAGGAGGTGGAGGAGCCAGCCAGGGTTGAGGCTGAGGAGGAGGTGGCCAGGGTTGAGGTGGAGGAGGAGCAGAAGGTGGAGGAGGTGGCCCTGGAGGAGGAGGTGGCAATGGGTGAATGTAAGTATTGCAAAAGAAAAACCTTTGCATAATTGTATTCCTTTTGAGGCACATTGTAGTTAAGCAAAAATCATGATTAACTACATGCTATTTTCCCAATAGGTAGTTATCCATTACACAGTTTTCAACCATGATGGCCATAAGAATAATTTATGGTGATTCCAGTAAACCCCACCCCCTGGCCCCAACACAAATGTGTATATATAAATATATCTGCCACCCTCTGCCTAATACTGTGTTTAGCATACCATTAACCTTTTCCGACAACGTAAAGTTATGAAACACTTCATGCCTTTGCTGATCTCGTCAAATGGGGTAAACAAAGTACACCATTTTGAAGTAATATATGCTTGAACAATAAGCTAAGCATGTATTTTTTTTATTTATTTATATTTTTCAGCAGTTATGTAAAAATTGTTGTGTGTGTGATTTGACTGATGTGAATGAGTTGTCTGTACAGCGCTGCGGAATCAGTGGCACTATATAAATAAATGGTGATGATGATGATGATTTCTACTTTAGTTTCCAAGAAATGTGTCGAGTTTATTTGAGCCAATAATGGATGGACAGTTATAACATACCTTAAAATTTTATCTACATTGGTCCCTTCACACTACATCATAATTTCTTTAATTTCAATTAATTTATTTGTTAAAGGTGACCTTAGCCAATTTAACAATATTTTCACATCAAACCACCTGAAATCACACCAAAACCGCACGCTGTCTCTTACACTTAGTAATTTAGTATTAGCTATAATTAACCATGTGCATAATGACCATTACTGTGTCCACCCCCTTCACATAGGGGTTTCCACCCATGTGCATTTATAAATATTTGCCTTCACTAAGCAGTGTGTGTGTGTGGCAAAACAATGTAATCATAATGAAACTTCACACTGCTGCAGTCTATGTCCATAGACGGGCAGGTTGTACCTAAGTAGCACTAGTATTACTAGGTGAGGATTATGCCATGGATGCATGGCCATGCTGTGACCTAGAGGGACTGAGTTGTAAAGGAAAGTAAAGCACTATCAATCTGACAATTTGAAACTTTGCACAACCATGTCACAAAGCGACATGAATAAATAGTGAATAAAAGAAGTTATTTAAAAAACAAAACAAAGCTAATATATTCACGTAGTCCACCCAAAGCAGAAAACTAAAATATGTTCAGTTATACTAGAACAAGCCCTAACCCTACTCAAAATCTTCCACTGATTCCCTAAGGCTTTTTTAAAAAGTTTTTTGCTACAAGTAATCTCAAGAACCAAATAATGCAACACTGCAAGTGGAGCAAATGAGTACTCTATTTTATATATAAGTTACAGTATGTCTATTTTATCAAAATTCATGTAATGTTTTCAGCATTCGCACCACACATTGTAAATTTAAAGCTCACTGCAATGCAACATGTTTTTGCTAAACTGCATAATGATTCATTTATTCCCTTAATGAATTAGGCACATAAGGGCAGAAAAGAAACCTGTACATACAACATAGTCCCCAGGTCAATAAAACCTTTGCTTGTTCTACATTAAGAGGTACACGCATATTTATGGACCCCACAATAAGGAACAGACACCTCTAAATGTATCTTTATTCGTAAGAAATGCCACAATTAAGCATCCATGCTTCTCACTGTTCAAAGTTCTAATGTACTCTTATGTTACACACTTGTCCCTGTGCCTCAAAAATTTTGGCCACCTAAATTAGGGATTTGCATTTACAGTGTACCTTGGAGTTTGATGGTATTGTTTTGTGTGTGTGTGTATGGGGGGGGGAGTGCTTGTGTATGTGTATGCATACACTCACCAAAAAATTTACACCAATAATAAATAATAAATTGTTTTTGACTTTGCAAGCACATTGCTGATCCATTTGTATAGGAAACAGTAATTTTTGTGCTTGAATATTAATGTTTTAAGTAGAGATGGTCACTGACCCCCGTGTTTTGGTTTTGGATTTGGTTTTGGATCTGGATTACCGTTGTGTTTTGGTCTTGGTTTTGGTTTTGCAAAACCGCCCTTACGTGTTTTGGTTTTGGTTTTGTTTTGCTATTTTTGAAAAAAAATACCTTTTTTTGGTCTAAAATAACCTTATTTAGTGCTCCACCAGTTTCTTAGATAAGTGAGGTAATTCTAAAGGTAATAAATTATGAAAAAAACAGTTTAATCCCTGATAGGCCGTCCTTAATGCGAACACTTGTCTGCAAATTATACAGTCAAACCTGGTTGTCTACCTCCTCCATCTTTGATTATTGGCAATGTAGCCATTATCTTTGGGTGTATATTACACCATCCACTTGTAGTTGAATATTAAAAAAGCAGGCTGCACAGACTGTGGAGCTAGAAAGTAAAATTAAATGGACCACGGTACTTTGGTGGCTATCTATGCCCCCCCCCCGCCCTCCACTTGTAGTTGAATATAAAAAAAGCAGCCTGCATAGACTGTAGAACTAGAAATTTGAATATACAAAGAAATGGACAAAGGCAGTTTGGTATCTGTCTGCATCAGACCCCCCCCCCATCCACGTGTAGTAAAATAGAAAAAAAAGCAGCCTGCATAGACTGTAGAACTAGAAATTTGAATATACAAAGAAATGGACAAAGACAGTTTGGTATCTGTCTGCATCAGATCCCCTCTCCACTAGGAGTAAAATAGAAAACTATTCAGCCTTTATATTATCTAGAATATAAATAGAAATTGAGAAAGACAATTTGGTATCTGTCTGCATCATAATCATCAAAATCCTCATTAGCGCCCTAGTCACCTCCATAAATCTCCCCCTCATCCTCTTCTATTTCCAAAGTGGCATCCTCAATTTGTGTATCAGCGGCTACACTCGGGCTGTTCAGGTACACATCAGCAGAACTGCTGAAAGGGCCCTTCTTTATGGGTACACTAACAGAATGCTCACGATTAGACATACCACTGCTGGATGGACTCTCCACAGGGATTGGTGTCATTTGTAAATCAGAGCAAACATTATCCTCTAATGCCTTACTGTTATCTTGCAGCTCGGCTTTGACGCGTAACAGTAGTTGTGCACCAATTGTAGGTTCGGTAACTTTTTGGGATCTGCCACTAATAGCCAAAGGTGAAGGCCTCATTCTCTCTTTGCCACTGCGTGTGTAGAATGGCATGTTGGCAATTTTTTTTTTCATCGGCACTTAACTTTTGCTCAGTAACACTTCTTTTTCGCTTCAACACAGTAATTTTTTTATTTTATTTTGTTTTTTGGACTGATTTCGAAACACTCTGTAGTTTGACATCGCCTTGCCCAGATGACGTACTGTGAACACTAACATCAGGACTGGTGACAGAACCTGGTTGTTCATTCTGATCATATGTGGACTGCTTTGAATCCATTCTGAGCGCAAAGCACTTGTAGTGGTAAAAATTATTTGGTAAGATACTGCTGACAAATATGACTTTTGACAGCCAGAAATATTTATGCACAATTATGGAGGACACTCCAAAAGCACTGGGGAGTGCTAAAAAAATATTTGGTAGATACTGTTGACAGATATGACTTTTGACAGCCAGAAATATTTATGCACAATAATGGGTGACACCCCAAAAGCACTGAGGAGTGCTAAAAATTATTTGGTAGATACTGCTGACAGATATGACTTTTTTTGCCATGTTAACTTTTGACTAAATGTGCCTAGCTTCAAGTCACCCATGATGTTGAGGGCTCGGAGGAAGCATCAGAGCTCTCTTGGTCAGCAGGGTGTAACCGACAGCATGACAAAGGGGCAGGGGAGTAGCCAGTGGGGTAGGAAGGGTGTGCTGAGGGGTGTGCCTAGGGGTGTGTGGGAGCCAGAGAAGGGCCAGCAGCCAGAGAAGGGGAAGGAGCCAGAGAAGGCCCAGCAGCCAGAAAAGAGAAAGGAGCCTGAGGAATAGAAAGGGGTGAAAGATTAGGATGAGGAAGCTTAGGGTTTGGGGTTGAAAAGATAGTGTGTCTGTTCAGAGTTGAATTGGGTGAAGGCGTGTCATTTAGTGGAGGGTGTTGTGAAGTGTGCTGCTGCAGTAAGATTTGTGACAGGAGATTGCACATATTTGTGAGGGCTGAATTTAAAGTGGTCATGTGGTGGTCAAATTTGTGCTTAATACAGTTGAGCGTAGTGGAGATATCACGAACGTGGGATTCAATGGACTGAGTGGCGGATTGAAATTGTTGGGTTATGTGCGAAAGTGTCTGCTGCCTGGAGAGTCGTGCATCCTCCCCCGAGGATCCTCAACATCACTGGCAGCCACCCACACTTGTTGTATATTAGGCGCAGCCACATCACAATCCTCCTCCTCCTCCCGCTCAGTAAAAATAAAAACAAACCAGAATTTTAGTTTTTAAAAAAAAGAAACCTACTGGTTTCCTATTTTAATTAATGGCAATTGTGATGCATCCATTTAGATTATTATGACTTTAGGGAATGTAGCAACAAACATGCATTGGTATTCCAACATAACACCCAGGAAAATGAAGTATATTTTGGTTTTTAATCAAAGTTTTTTATGAACGAGCAATAATTATGTTTATGGTTAAATTTTAACAACAGATTTACACATTTGAAAAACAGTGTGGAAATAGTCAGTATGATGTGCTGCACAAACTGAGTACTATTGGCAAGGTAGCATTAAGCAACATACTGATAGAGATGCCACATGTTCCTAAACATAACAGAAACATTAACAGACATTAGTATATAGTCCAAATTTACCTAGGGGAGATAACGGTCGTGGTAATGGTGGGTCGCAGGTGGTATCATTTTGGCCCACCCCAACCAGAGACTCCTCTGAAATGCTGACACTAGCTTGCTCCTCTAGAGGGGTTAATTGTAGATCTTGTGGTGGGCCACCACCGGTTCTTTTAGCGGGCCTCCTTCCCCCAATTATTTTTTTAAAAAACTTTTGTTTATAGATGTACAAATGAGATAAATATATTAATTTTCAAACGTAAAAAAACATCAACATGGAACATAACATTGTTAGCTTTCAATTTACACACATAAATCACACACACACTGCTAAATGTGTGTGCCTTGCCCTTGGTGGATAATTGTAAGAAAGTAACATGTAAATTTTTATGACTACACTTTGATTCCACAATGGACATTTCCTATGTACAAATCTGGCCTCAAATATAAATGACACACACAGGCAAAAAATGTGTCAAGGTAAAAGTCAGCTGACTTGTACTATGTTTACACTAAACCAACATTTTTTGGGGATTTGAAAAGTAAATAATATTACCGTTTCTGCACTTCATGGGACATCCTCCGACACGGAGCGTTGGCGTTCACTTGTACTGTGATTTCTTCCCAGTGAAGCGGACAGGCGTCTGGTGGTTCCATACAATTTTTCTATTGCCATTTCCACAATAATTGCAATAATCTCTCGGTCAGAAAAGTTATGGCGACGCCTTGTTCTTTCCACATCAGCTGGGGGAGTACTAGGCCCTGCATCTGACATATTTATCTATAATATAAAGAGAGTGTAAAAAATTACAAATAAGCCACAATGTATAAAAATAAAATGTTTAATCTGCCCCCCTCTTAAATATAATTGTTTGCATGCAGCCAACTGACAACGCTCCAGGAACAAGCAAAAGAGTCAGGTAAGAAAATGCAGAATGAAGGGTGTTTTATGTATTAATTAATATCTTGCAATTTTGTGTATATATGTGTATATATATATATGTGTATATATATATATATATATAAATATAAATATCTTTAATTACACATACAGTGGTTGGGGGGGGGGGGGGGGGCGGCAACTGGTGTAGTAGCCTAGGGCGGCTGTGACTCTTAATGAGGCCCTGTGCACATTAGTATATAAATGCTTGTGCATTTCAAGTATACTCCTCTAATGTTTACAACATGTCAAAGTGGCTTATCTTAAGTCAAAGAGAATCACCTTTTTGCAAGCACTACACAAAAACTCTTTTTTACCTATATTACATTGTACTCACCACAATAAGGATTTTACAAGCAAAACTTATGCATTGACAAATCCAACATCACAAAACAGGAAAGGAGTAAATAACCTATACAACATCAGTAAAAAAAACCTCAAAGCAAGAAAGTTTAAAAACGCTACAGATACAGGTGTGTGTTTACTTGCGAATAGTGGTATACACTTCTCATGCATCCATAACGCCCCTAACCCCCCCTTCTGATGACCAGAATAATAAAAGCCAACCCGTCAGTTTCCATTTCTATAGTTACTTAATCTGCTTTGTTTAAGGGACAGAGTACTCACCAATATCCAACTCGGGGCCCTGAGCAGCAAATATACAAAAATGTATTTGGGTCCAAATTCTAAGGAGAGGGCAAAAGAGAGGCATAAGGATTATTGATAGTGATTATAATATTTTACAGGTATTTTTTTGACAAACGTTTATATCCATATACATTTCAATTATTCAAGCTAACAATGCTATAGTCTGCTTACTCATGGGTTTTGTGGTGGAAACCCATTAGCAGAGTGTTGCTATGAATGTGACCCTTTTCACCTACATATTGAGCAAAACAAGATTGTTACAAATACAGTAACAATGCTTTAAGTGGAACAAGTTATTTTCCCATTACTAACCAGCTATGTAATATCTATTGAGACATATCGAATGGTACTCACTGCAAAAATGTCTTAGAAGTCCAAAACAAACAATTGTCTCTGCAACAAATCATTCAAAAATAGCAGTATTGAAGGAACAGCACAGCTGCCTCAAATTACACATTTAATTGTGAGTCCAGGTGTACATGTCTAATCCTGTTTGCTAAGCACAGAGTACACGTATCATCGCTTAGTCTCCATACCCCCACTTGCTAGGATACTATGGTTGAATGACAGGCAGACATTTTACAAACAGGTGTAGAAAAGATCTGCGAGTGATGTGAGCTCGCCCACACGTGCCCTGCAAATCAATGACAGAGCAGAGTACTGGACTGTGATTTGGACATTGTGCATTAAAGATGAGGTTGTGCACGTATGCAAGTCGGGAACTGAGGTTGCTGATCAAGGGCATAGACAGCATGCCCTTGATTCGCTGCATCTTCAACGAGGTTAAGCTGCGGGCCTGCCAAAGGGCCCGCAGGTATCTCTGGCAGCGATTTAACTGCCAGTGGTCCATCGTGCAACTCCAGCGCCGCAAGAAAATAATGAGTTATTATTTTATCATAAATAAATAATATATATTATTAGCCAACAGGCCATCAGAAGTGTGAGGAGGCGGTGGAGGAGCCTGATGAGGAGATGGTGGAGGCCCCGAAGGTGATGCCTGAGGAGGAGGAGGAGGAGGAGGAGATGGTGGAGGCAGTGGGGCTGATTCCTGAAAAGGAGGAGGAGGAGGAGGTGGTGATGGAGCCAGCGCGGCTGATGCCTTGGAAGGAGGAGGAGGTGATGGAGACAGTGGTTGAGGAGCCAGAAGAGGAAGAGGAGGTAGTGGAGGCATTGGTTGATGGTAAGTATTGACATTAAACCTTTTACATCATTTTCGCCCATTGTAGTGGTAATAAATCCATGATTTCACACATGGTCAATTAAACTAGACATACTTCTAAATGTCACAGGTTTCCATCATGATGGGCCTGCTAAGTTTTTTAAAAAAATACACTCCTCCCCCCCTTCCCTGGCCACGGCAGAAGTTTGTTTATATATATATATATATATATATATATATATATATATATATATACACATTTGCAAACAAAAAACATTCGGCCTCTTGCTAGAAATATAGTTTGCATTCCATTAGACATTGGTATAATGTGAAAGTTATATAACAGTACACGTCTCTGCTAACTCCTGTGTGTTGTTAGAATTCGGTAGACATAAATATATATATTTTTTGCAACTTCTAAATACACCTCAATATGTAACGCTTCGGTCCCGCAAATAGTACCTGTCTCGTTACCCGCATTTGATTCATCTGGAAACTGCCATGTTCCAGCATCAGACAAACTTTATTCAGCTACATTCAGTTCTGCACAGGTGCAAGTCTATTGCACTTCTGGACCTCCCCCCTCTTGTCATTGGCTGAGCATTCCTGGAGCACTATTTAAACCTCCTGGATTCACCTGTCTGATGCCTGTTCTTCAAGCTCACTTCCTGTAGCCTGTGGTTCTGGTTCCTGTTCTCCTTGTGGTTCTCTGCTATTCCAGTCTGCTCTCAGTCTCCTGCTGTGTTGAACTACTGGTGTTCACTGGAGCCCCTAGTGGTGGGGACAGACTTGGCTGCAGACAGACAGAGGGTCGTGAGATGTGTACTGACTGGGGAGAACCCAGGGATATTGTGAAATAGCATACAACGGTGGTGAATTCCAGGCAAAAAGGTCAGGGCTGGCGGCAAACAACAAATCCAGGAAACAGGCAGAGATTGAGGTCACAGGCAATACAGCAGAGTCCAGTACACGGTCCAAGGTCATACACAGCAAGATCAATCCAAAGGCAGAGAAGGGGAATTGAGCAGGGAGCAGGTAAGTATGCACAGAGCAGGAACTATAACCAGCAGTGAGGCCCAGTCCTCACTGCCTTAAATACTATGATGGACAAATCAGAAAGGAGGAGGACAGGGCTGACAATGAGTCTCAGGAGGCTGCTAATTAATTACTAGCTGGGAACTAGCATAGGTAATAAGATAACCAGGAAGCATGTATAAAAATATGTATAAAAATATAAATGAACCAGTTTAAATAATATGAGAGTTCCCCCTGGAGTTGGAGAATGTCACTACACCCTCCTGCATCTATGCAACAAGGATAATCCCAAAGAATAAAACCAGAGCATAGAAATAGAGCACGTGCCCGGCTGCTAGATCATGCCATGATGTGGCGTACGCGGCTCGTGACAGTACCCTCCCCTTGAGGAGGGGTTAAGGAACCCCTTAATATAGGCTTATCTGGAAACTTCTGATGAAAAGCTCTTCATAACTCATTGGCATGCACGTTCCTGGCAGGTATCCATGATCTTTCCTCAGAGCCATAGCCCTTCCAGTGAACCAGATAGTGGAGTTGGCATTGTACCCATTTGGAATCAAGAATCTTTTCGATCACAAATTCCGTGTGACCATCCACTATCACTGGGGCAGGTTTGCTTGGCTGTTTCCTGGGAAACCTCCGGGAAGTAAGAGCTGGCTTCAATAAGGATGCATGGAACGTACGGGGTATCCTTAAAGAGTTGGGCAGTTCCAACTGAAAAGCCACAGGGATAATCTTCCTGATTATCTTAAATGGACCAATGTATCTTGGTCTGAACTTAAAGGAAGGCTGGTGAAGCTTGATGTTCTTAGTGGAGAGCCATACTCTATCCCCCTCCTTGAACTTACAAGGACGTCTGAAGCGATCCTTAAATAACTTGACTCGAGACGCAGCTTGCTTCAAAGATAAGTTTATCTTTTTCCAAATTCTCTTCAGAGAATGAGTAATGTGTCCGATCTCAGGGTGGGTGGGATGATGTCAGAAAATGAAACAGACTTGGGATGTCTCTCATAAATGCAGAAAAATGGGGCATAACCAAAGGAAGAATGTGGTGAATTATTGTAGGCAAATTCCGCCCATGGCTGGTATTCTACCCAGTTGTCATGTAATTCAGAAATGTAGCATCTTAAATACTGTTCCAAAGACTGGTTTACCCTTTCCGTCTATCCATTAGTTTGTGGGTGATAAGGCTGATGAAAAACTAAGTTGAATGTCAAGTAAGGCACAAAATGATTTCCAGAACTGGGCCACAAATTGAGTACCTCTATCTGATACAATATTAGTGGGTATTCCATGTAGTCTGAAAACATTTTGGATAAACAGAGGAGCCAAAGACTTAGCAGATGGTAGTTTTGGTAAAGGAACAAAATGAGCCATCTTGCTAAAGCGATCGACTATCACCCAAATGCAATTACACCCTTTAGTCAAAGGGTAATCCATAATAAAATCCATGGAGATGTGGGTCCATGGAACACTGGGCACGGGTAAAGGCATCATCTGTCCCATGGGAAAATCTCTGGGTGTTTTCACCCTGGAACAAATCTCGCAGGACTGTACAAAGTCTCTAACGTCTTTCTTCATAGAAGGCCACCAAACAGAACGAGAGAGTAATTTGATAGTCTTGGTGATACCTGGATGTCCAGATATTTTGCTGTCATGGACCTCAGACAAGACAGACTGTCTCAGACCAGCTGGCACAAACAACAAATTGGGAGACATGGAAGCTGGTGCCTGATCCTGAACTGCCTGTAACTGGGTTGCCAAACCTTGAGTTAGCCCTGAAACAATGGTTTGAGAAGGTATGATAGGAGTGTTATAAAGGGGATCCACATGTTTCTGTAAAAAACTTCTGGATAAGGCATCTGCCTTCAAATTCTTAGAACCAGGGCGATATGTGATCACAAAATTAAATCGAGAGAAGAAAAGAGCCCAGCGTGCCTGTCTGGGATTCAACCTCTTAGCAGTCTCATTGTATTGGAGATTTTTGTGATCCGTGTACAATGTGATGTTGTGCTTAGCGCCCTCCAGCCAATGTCTCTATTCTTCGAATGCCCATTTAATGGCCAGTAACTCCCGATTTCCCACATCATAATTTATCTCTGCTGCTGAGAATTTCTTAGAAAAGAATGCGCATGAGTGTAACTTTTCATCAGAACTGGACACTTGTGACAAAACTGCCCCCACCCCAACCTCAGAAGCATCCACTTCAACAATGAAAGATAGCTCTGTATCAGGATGTTTGAGGATAGGAGCAGAAACAAAGGGCTTTTTTAGAGTATCAAATGCTTTGACAGCTTCTGGCGGCCATACCGCTGGATCAGCTCCTTTCTTAGTTAATTGAGTGATAGGTGCCACAATTACCGAGAAATTACGAATGAATCTTCTGTAGTAATTAGCAAACCCAAGAAACCTTTGGATGGCTTTTAGGTTACTGGGAAGGCTCCAATCAGTGATGGCTCGGACTTTGGCTGAATCCATCATAAATCCGTTGGCAGAAATGAAATACGCTAAGAATGCCACAGTGGAGACTTCGAACTCGCATTTCCCTAATTTGGCAAATAGATGATTGTCTCTAAGTTTTTGCAGTACCAAACGGACTTGTTCCCGGTGTTGGGGCAAGGACGAGGAATAGATCAAAATGTCATCCAGATACACAATGACAAATTTACCCAGATACTCTCGTAGTATATCATTGATCAAATCCTGGAACACGGCTGGCACATTAGAAAGACCAAACGGCATAACACAATACTCGTAATGTCCAGAATGAGTGTTAAAAGCGGTCTTCCATTCATCGCCCTTCCGCATGCGTATCAAATTGTACGCTCCACGTAAATCAATTTTAGAAAATAGCGAAGCACCTCTTAACTTGTTAAACAACTGAGAAATCAGTGGCAGAGGATATTTGTTTTTAATGGTGATCTGATTCAGACCTCTGTAATCAATGCATGGTCGTAAATCTCCGTCTTTCTTTTTTACAAAGAAAAATCCGGTACCCAGGGGTGAACGAGAAGGTCTAATGAACCCTTTTTTCAGGTCCTCAGAAATATAGTTCTCCATGGCTTTGGTCTCTCCCACGGAAAGAGAATATAAACGAGTCTTAGGAAATTTACTCCCAGGCTGAATATCAATAGTGCAATCATACGGGCGATGTGGTGGTAATGTATCTGCAGCTTGCTTGGAGAAAACATCAGCAAAATCTTGATATTGCAGCGGGAGTGTGAGACCAGGTTCGACTGAAGCAGTCGCAACCTTAACAGGTGTTGCTAGGCATGTCCCTTGGCAGTTTTTCCCCCATGCCACCAGTTCTCCTGTGGACCAATCAAGGACTGGGTTGTGCTTGATAAGCCATGGGTACCCCAGAACCACAGGGTATGTGGGCGAATGGATGAGGTAGAATGACAGCATTTCCTTATGGAGTGCTCCCACTGTCAGGGTAAGAGAGCTGGTACTCTCTAGCACGCTTCCGCCCTTAATTAGGTGGCCATCCAAACCACAAACGGATACTGGGACTTTTAATGGTTGGGTAGGAACTGCAAACCGCCGTGCCAGAGAAATATCCAGAAAATTTCCAGCTGCTCTGCTGTCCACGAAAGCTAGGACATCAACACTCCCAGAGACCAGGGAAATCTGGGCAGGTAACTGGAGGGAATTTTTATTCTGTACAAGGTAAACGCCTAAATGAACTTTTCTAGTATCCCCGCTATTAACTGAGTTGGAGATAGGGAAAAAGTTCTGCGATGAAATTCCTTTTCCAGTCTTCTTTCATTTATTCGCCGATCAATGCGAATTGCCAAACACATAAAGGACTCCAGAGAATCAGGAGCTGGATATTGCACCAATATGTCCTTTATTAGTTCTGAAAGGCCCAACCGAAACTGACTGCAGAGAGCTGGATTATTCCATTCGCAATCTGAGGCCCACCTGCGAAATTCAGTACAATATTCTTCAGCAGAACGACGCCCCTGTTTCAAAGATCTAAGTTTAGACTCAGCAGTAGCGACTTTGTCAGGATCGTCATACAGGAGACCCAAGGCTTGGAAAAAGGAATCTACAGATAACAATTCCGAACTGTCAGGGCACAATCCAAATGCCCAGGTTTGTGGATCTCCTTGCAACAGTGATATAACAATACCCACTCGCTGCTGTTCCGAACCAGAAGACAGTGGACATAGCTTGAAATATAATTTGCAACTTTCCCTGAAGTTGTGGAAATCCCTTCTGTCGAAGTCAGCAAATTGGATAAAGTCATTTCAATTAAAATCGAGCAAACTTGGTTGTCTTTGTCTGAAAAGATGCGTACGGTACGCTATGGCATACAAGGGCACGCTACGGCGTGAAAGGGCATACGCAGCTACTACACGTGGCAGCAACAGTATTTGGTCTTTTACCATACATTCGCACAAACACGCATACTTGTAAAATAGTACACATTAATGGTAGTTGCAACACATAGTCAGTTATGTCGAAATATAGTAGTATTTATGTTTTATATTAAAGTTATATGCATATTAGTGAAATATATGGAACAGGTTGAAGAAATCATATCATATGTGGTATCATAATAAACCTCTTAACATTTGACACTGTTTGGTTCACTCTGCGAAGGAATCGCAGAGTGCATACACAAGTTATGAATGATAGGGAATTATGAACTACTTAAGACTAAGGAATCTTGGCGGGAAGAGCTGAGCATACCCCCTGGAGAGATGACCCCCTCCTTTGGATTCCTTAGGATGAACTAGCCAATGATTGACAACCCCTTGGACCTTCCTGAAACCTGGACCAATAGAAGCAAGCTATACCATCTTCATTGTATTACTGTATTTCTGTGTGCATATAAGCAGCAGCTTCACATCTAGTGTTCAGACATCTTGTCCCCAGACTTCAGAATTGAATGACTATACACTGGATCCAGAGCGCCTGCGATAAGTAACGGCTGTATTTATTATCACTTCGCTCGAACATATTATACTACTTTTTGCGAATAAATCTTTGTGCGTTGGAAACACAAAATCGAGGTTCGACAATCGTTATTGGTTAGCGACAATACGCACTTAACACTTCGGTTGCCAGAAAATCTGTCTGGCAGATGAAGCTTGGGTTCTTGAACTTTAACCTCCTGAGAAGAGGTAATCCTGGAGGCTTGTTCCTGTATGGACAATCTGGTAGAAATGTCTTGAACAATATGAAATTGAGCCTGCAGTTGATTAGCCAGCACTTGAGCAAGGGAAGGAGGAGTAGGATCCATGGGAGTAAATCCCAAGTATGTCGGCTGGTTATAATGTCAGGAACCCCTCCAGCCAGTACAACAAAACCCGGAATCTGCTCCGAAAGTCTGGTGTTCACTGGAGCCCCTAGTGGTGGGGACAGACTTGGCTGCAGACAGACAGAGGGTCGTGAGATGTGTACTGACTGGGGAGAACCCAGGGATATTGTGAAATAGCATACAGCGGTGGTGAAGTCCAGGCAAAAAGGTCAGGGCTGGCGGCAAACAACAAATCCAGGAAACAGGCAGAGATTGAGGTCACAGGCAATACAGCAGAGTCCAGTACACGGTCCAAGGTCATACACAGCAAGATCAATCCAAAGGCAGAGAAGGGGAATTGAGCAGGGAGCAGGTAAGTATGCACAGAGCAGGAACTATAACCAGCAGTGAGGCCCAGTCCTCACTGCCTTAAATACTATGATGGACAAATCAGAAAGGAGGAGGACAGGGCTGACAATGAGTCTCAGGAGGCTGCTAATTAATTACTAGCTGGGAACTAGCACAGGTAATAAGATAACCAGGAAGCATGTATAAAAATATTAACAAACCAGTTTAAATAATATGAGAGCTCCCCCTGGAGTTGGAGAATGTCACTACACCCTCCTGCATCTATGCAACAAGGATAATCCCAAAGAATAAAACCAGAGCATAGAAATAGAGCACGCGCCCGGCTGCTAGATCACGCCAGGATGTGGCGTACCACCACGGCTCATGACAATACCATTTACCTGTGGGTTCTAGCCTCTACCCGCTTTGCCTGGCTCCTCCACACCGTTCTGCTGTTCACCCACTCACAGGACCACGACCTGCAGGTTTGGTGCCTCCTTGTGGGAGTTCCTAGTGAAAACCACCTGCCTATTAGACTCCGCACTTGTGGGTGGGCGAAGTCATGTTCAGCAGAGCCTAGGGATCATTTTCCATAAGCCAACTGTGACACAATAAGGGCTCTAGGCCCCCCTTCTTTGGCAGAAATATCCGCCAGAATCAAGAGACACGCCAAGAAAATTGCGAAATATGAGAAAAAAATACAAGCAGATTTAAGATTGTTAGATGACCTTTATGGTTATTTTTTTTCCAATTACACATATGTTTTTGTTTTCCCAAATTTGCTAATTAATACAATATACTCAAACAGATTCATTGGTGTGTGTGTCTTCATTAATATATTACAATTGCACAACATGTGGGGGTTAGGACAATAAAGAATAGAGATTTTATTACAAAATAACAACATTTAAGGTAGATTGTTTCGTTACTACTGCATCATCATTTCCACATTTATATAGCACCAATAACTCTGCCTTACTAAACAGAAAAGGCAATCTGTCCCAAAAGAGCTTATAATGTAAATGATGTTGCACAGACAGACTTGGGTCAATTTGTTAGCAGCAAATGAAGCTACTAGTATGTCTTTGGCGAGGAAAGCCACACTAATGTGGGGAGAACACTAGCTCCACACAGATAAGGCAATGGACAGGAATCAAACTCATGACACCAGCACTGGAAGGCAGAGGTTCAACACAGTAAGTCACCGTGCAGACTCAGTGATGGCTGCAGTGTTTTTCTTTAGAAGATGGGGACATAACATACAAGCAGGAGATGATGAAAAAAGGTTGCCAGTTGCTAATTGCATTTCACAAAAAAACAACCTGTGCCCTCAACCAACAATAACCCCCTTCAAAAGGTAGGCTAATCGTTGTAATATCATACACATAAAGTGCCCTGGGGACCTGATTCTTTAATCAAGGTATAGGCAAATGCCAAACCAAATTAAAACCTTCCCAAAACCATCTTGCATTGAAGGGGGAGGTAAATGTTAAATATGAGGTCAGATTAAAATGTTAAAATGAACGAGTAAACCCACGCAAACATGGAAGAGAACATGCAAACTCGACAGAGATAAGGACATGGTTGGGAATTGAACTCATGACCCCAGTGCTGTTAGGAAGTAGTGCGAGCGACTTATCCACCGTGCCGCTCTACTGTGGTCTGCATTGATTTTTGGTAAAGATGAGTACATAACATAACATATAAGTCGTAGATGGTGAAAAAACAAGGTTTCAAGACAATGTTGCATTTTACTCCAAGAAAGTCCCCTCAAAATCAAGCCACCTCCCTCTGAGTCTTAGGCCATTCATAGTAATAGATGTCAACATGTACATAATATTAATATTTACTTTACATAATATTTACTTCTTATATTATGTATTTTTGTTTATTTTTCTATACATTCATATTGCCACACCATTAAAGGCTCCATACGTTTATATATTGATGAGATCAAAGAGGTTACTTGCCATTTCAATTTTCAACTTCTTTACAGTATAGGTTTAAAGAAAAGTAACATTTTATAGAAGAAAATATTATTGTGCAGGTCTGGTTCCAAATTACAAATACATTTTTTATGTTGTTTTGAAGGCATTTTCTTAGTTTTTTGCCCTAATAATGAATGGCATACTATTGCATTTGTTATTAAATGAGCCTTTCAGTTGTACTATAATGGACAGTATGTCTGTATCAGTGGAAAAGACACTTTGCATTTTGTCTTGAAGTTTAATGATTCAGACTAGATTGAATGATCAAGCTTCGGTGTTCTGCAAATCTGATTTCTTACACAGACTTTTGAAGCTTAGACTTATGTTAAATTTAACCATCATTAACAATCACTAATTGTCATTAAAACATATTAGTTTTTGTGCATAATGTAGATGTCAGTAATGGAAAGGAACAACATTAACCTCCATTCACAGTCAATGGACCTTAAGGTGTCATCTAAAACTGAAATGAATTAAATGATCTCTTACTAATGATCTCTCTAATTGGATAAGCGTCTTACTCTGATGGAGTAAACAAGACTGTCAAACACACCCTCTACAAGATGTTTCCGAAAACACGATAAATTATCCATATATTAAGAATGTCCCTTTGAAACAGGGCCGTTCACCATTGTCAAGTGCTAAAACCATTATAATTCAGTAATTAATAGGCAATACATCAATTAACTTCTAAACTCAACAAGGGGAAGCAATTTCCCAGGACTCTTTCTAGCCTATATTTTTTAGAGTGTCAATTGCATGGAAATATAGATGGACTACAGTGATTGAAAAATGAAGTTAGGGAATGTAATTGCCAGATCTTTTACTTACCTAGATCAAACTGTATTTATTGAGTGAAATGCAAATGTGTTTTAGCAATCTCAAATGTTATCCAAAAGTTCTTATGTAAGCCTTACACTCACATTTGTACACTCAATAATACTTAAATCAGAGGCAAATGTAGACTTTTCTTTTAGGAGAGTGGTTAGCAGAGTCCAAACCTCCTCCATAGTCTCTGTTGGTGTACAAATCAGACCCCAGACACTGCATGGCTACACAGGATGTTGCCTGGCCACTATGATTGTGTCTAAATTGCCGCCAGGCCATCAGGCACAGCTATGTAGTGCATACCTCTCAAAATTTGCAATGCAGAACAGCAGTGAACATAATATTTCCCAACTTTCTTACCTGTGGTACAAAGCTGTCCCAAAACAGGACTGTCCCGCCTAATTTGGGACAGTTGGGAGGTATGTAGTGTATAGCAGCAGGCTACCAGCTCAAAAACATTATAATTGAGCAGATGCAATCCTCCCCCTGGCCCAGACTCCTCCAGCTAGGGATGCCGATCTCCCCAATCTTCCC